>NC_140167.1:59651281-59788781 GCF_963971535.1 Notolepis coatsorum
CCAAAGGAGGTTGCAGGCAGTAATGGTGTCATCTGCGACCTCTCCACCCATGCAGGACCAGGGACCCCCGCCTGCACCTCAGGTAGTGAGAAGCTATGGCTATAGTTCACAGAACCAGGCGTTCAGGCGGCAGGCAGGGAATGGGCAATCAGGCCCACGGTTTACACAGGGACCGGGGAACGAACAACAGTTTCCCCGTTTCCACTGTTGGAACTGCGGCATGCAGGGACACAGGGAAATGAGATGTAGGCAACCATACCGTCCCGGCTCGGAGTATGGAAGACCCGTGCGCCAGGGGGAGTCACAAGGGCCCCACGACCAGGGGGAGACAGGAGGGCCCCGAAACCAGGGGGGTAATCACTAGGGGTGCCCAGAGAATGCGACGGGGGGAAATCAAATGATTGTGGTTTCCAAGGGAGCTGAGCAAGAACCTATTCTGCAGGTCCTAGTGGAGGGCAAATTAACAGAGATGATGGCAGACACTGGAGCAGGTTTTTCCTGCATAAAGCAAAAATACGCCGCTCACTTACCCCAGTCTGGACAGTATGTTCGGACGGTCGGATTCTCGGGAAAAACACAATTAATACCCACATCAGATCCAATCTCTATGACGTATAACAACAAGACCATAACAATACCTGTATTAATTTCGGACAGCACCCCGCGCAATCTCTTGGGACGAGATGCAATGTGTAAACTAGGCTGTAAAATCCTATGTACGCCTGAGGGGATTCAAATTGAACAAGACGTGTACCAAATGATGCTACAAGGGACGGGGGAGAAAGAGGCCACTGTGTTCTGGCTGGGCAACATAGATGCAGAGCTGCAAAGGGTCTGTGCCCCCTGGGAGCCATTTCTGAAAACCCAACTGCCTCAGTCTAGACAAACAAACATGGAGGCACATTGCACACTACAATATTTGACGAATAGTGACCTAGTTAGGAACAAGGCATGGTTGCAGGGACAGCCCGAGCAGGTGCAGATTGACTCATCTGCGATAATTGTAGGGAGACAGGGCGCGGCGTTGAGGGTTAACACGGGTAAGTATCTACGGGAACAACATAGACTAAGAGACGCCGCCCCACACATCACTCTGAGAATAAATCCTGGTTACGAATCCGAACATCTAGGTTCAATGATACAGGAATCCGAGACTCAAAGGTGGGTCTCCACGGAATCTCCGCTAATTTGGAACAGCGCAGATGGGAGTTTCATAAAAATAATGATTTCCTTTTCAGTTTTGGCAAAACCGCAAGTAATCAGATTACCAGGAGACCCTTGCGTTATTCCAGAGGCGGATGCTTTGCTGGAACAGGACATGTTGGCGCGCACCCCGGAACGGTTGTGGTCAAAACACGACACAGATGTGGGTCTAATATTGTCGGCACAGCCAGTGAAGGTCAGGTTAAAGAAGGGTTGTAGACCACCCTTTATCAGACAGTATACAATGAAGCCAGAGTCGGATGAAGCTATATCACATCAGATTGAGGGACTGTTAAAGGGGGGAGTGCTCGTCCCTTTCAAATCCAGATGTAATACACCTATCCACCCAGTGCTAAAGGCGGACAGGGCTAGGTACAGACTGGTACACGATTTGAGGGCGGTGAACGACGTGGTGTCTGGACCAGAGGCGGAAGTCGCTAATCCACACACCCTCCTGACAAACATCCCGAGTAGCTCGCAGTACTATACGGTCATTGATCTCACGCAGGCATTCTTCAGTGTTCCATTGGAAAAAGAGTCTCAGTATCTGTTTGCTTTTACCCACAGGGGGAAACAATACTCTTACACCCGGTTGCCACAAGGGTTCGCGCACTCGCCGCATTACTTCTCGAAGGCGCTCAAGGAAGACTTGCAAGGAGTGTGCGACACACTACTCAGCACGGTTTTACTGTATGCAGATGACATTCTAATCTGCTCGGATACACGTCAGCAGTGCCATGAGGACTCCATCAAAGTTTTGAGTGGATTAGCCGTTGTGGAAAGGTTGTTTAACACAGCAGGAGACGATATTTCCAATTGTAACAAATAGGTAATTTATTTAAGAAAAGAAGTTCTTTAACAGCAAGAGCTATGGGTCAAAGAAGATCACCACGGCTTGAACAAAAAACACTCTTCCCTGGATCCCTTTGCCTGTCCCTAAATCCCCTCTCAGTCCTGCCCCCCCATGACAGATATGATGACGTATCACATCATGTCAGATCTGACATGACGTACATTAAGATGATACGTAGATTTAACATCGGAGAGAGAGAACATGAAGAGAGATAAGCAAGATATGATATCCACACACGATATGATGTAGAGAGTGAGATGTGTGTGTGTGTGTGTGTATGTGTGTGTGTGTCTGTGTGTGCGTGCGTCTGCGTACAGACGTATGTGTATTGTATGTGTGTATTGTGTATGTGCGTGTCCGTGTGTCTGTGTGTGTGTGCTGTGCCTGTGTCTGTGTGTGTGTGCTGTGTATGTATGAAAGAGAGAAAAGAACAAGATAAGATTACCAGCACACAATGTGCCGTACTGAAATGTCCCTCTGTCCAAGTTGTTTTAAGAACGTCAGCCAGACGTCTTTCAGCACTGCTAGTTGACCTATATTAAACTAGTCCACCTCATACACATTTTCCCCAACATTAGCAAATGGAAGAAACAGACACACACACAGTGCTCCCAATTATATCTACTTTGTATTTAAGCCTGGGCAGGTTATCAGTTACAGGTTGTACTTCAGATTTATTCAGATAGCACTTATTCATGAATGGAACCGGGTGCTCTCACTGATAATGTAGGGGAACACTATTCCCACCATAGGCACTGCATGCTCAATACATTAATAACACCCCGCTTGTACTAGGGGAGACCCAGGCATAAAGTAGAGAAACATTGGGAATTCAAACAACAAGAATAATAATAAAAATACAAAAGAAACCAAGCAAATGTGGGCCCACGTTACCAAAATAAAACCTACACTAAAGCCGGCTTATATTGTTTGGGGTACCCCTTAGACACTGGTTGTTAGCGTTCACTTGAATGGACGTTGATGTGGATACACGAGGTACCGTTCGTACTTAGCCAAGATGGCGGACCCACTCTTATCACCTCTCGTCCAGGTGACAAGATGGCGTCGGGCGATCCCGCGAGCACAGCCAGCGGGCTGGGCGAACAGCATGGGCAGTGGTGAACTGGAGGAGCGTGCTGTGATGGCGACCTCTGCTGGTGGGAAGAGGCGTCCTCTGCGACGTCGGGGAGACGTCCACTGCTGGCTGTTGCTTGCTGCTGTCGCGCGAGATAATACTGTTGGCTACCCTAAACACAGCTAAACTTTGGGTCTGGATGCACCCTCCTGCTATATCGGTTGTACTACTAACGCAACGTGGCTGACTGTACCACCGGTCTTCAGCGCTGCGCGCCCGGTAGTCTACTGGAGTCAGACGGAGCCGTTAGCAGCATGCTAATACACCGCACACTTACTACTATAACCCGTTAACTATAGACGTTAGTCCCGTTAACTATGGACATTAGTCCTTCGTTCTGTATCGCTTACTCACACACTATCGCTGGTACTTCTAGGATAACACACGTCAACTAGCAAGTACTTCTTATCACCCGTCGCTCTCCAACGAGGCTCTTCCACATAACTTCTGCAACGGGGCTCTTCCAGAGCACACGCCCACTGCGACTGTTCACGGTCGAGTTCACTGCCGAAGAGAACTTCCTGGTCCTCTCGCCCCCAGGTAATTCCCTCTTCCTCGTTGCTTCCCTCTCTCCTCCGCTCCACCTGCCACCACTGCCACTCCGCCCCCTGCTGGCAACCGCCACTGATCCCACTCTAGGACCACTCCAGAAAGGGAGAAAGGTGCTTCAATGTTATTGTTAGTGATCCATACTGAAGCCGGAGAAGAGTAGCACCTCACCTCGTTATTAGACCGGGCGAGATATCAAAAGGAACACTGTTTATCACACTTTATACACACACAGGGAAAGTAACAGTTAGTTAGCACTTCTGAATACTTAATAGAATATTCAGGCTGCTACACTAGTATACCAGTATCGCCAGGTTCCAGCAGGTTCCCATCTGTGTCGGCGCAGCTGTGTGAGAAGATGTTGCTCACGCAGCACAGGACGTGCCAGTGGACATGTTCAACGCTGATGAAGTTGACCAGAATAGCAGGCTGGTGTCAGAGGGGAGTTGGGAAAGAGAGGGAGAAGTCAAGTGAAGTTCAAATGACACATATACTGTATATAGAACTACTACTGCTGTCAGGCAGAGTACCCCTCTACATGTGTATGTATACCACTAGATCTGTACCCCTCTACATGTGTATGTACTATACCTGTATATAATAAAGAAAATACATATTATACCATTACCATGTATATAACTTACTGGTGGTGTAAGTTGGTGTGTGTGTAGAATATGTTGTGTGTGGTGCAAGGTGTAAACTAATCCATTACGTAACTAAACAGGTGTGCAGTGGAGGGTAGAGAGGCCACACTGAGATCCTGGCAGCAGCCTTCATCCTGGAGCTACACACAGGCCCAGGTGTATGCCCTCAGTGCTGACGAGCCACCTCCCAACCTAGAAACTAATTTAATAGAGTAGAACAGAAATCACAACAACCGATAGGGAGCAGGTCGTCACACCTCCTTCCACAAAACGGGAGTTCTAACAGAAAGAGAGAGGGAGAGAGACCCAAAGTTCCAAAGTCCAGAGCTGTCTGTGGTTTGTTGTTCCTATGTTCAGTTGGATCCTAAACAACCAGTGTGAGGAGAGGAACCTTTGTAGAAGATTCCTTGTGTGGCCTTTTGGTTAACACCTTCCTCCTGCCATCCTGGACCCTCATTCTAGTCATTTTGATAACACCTTCCCTCCTCCTGCCTGTCTTCACCCTCCTTCCTGTACCCATAACACCTGACCCCCCCCCCCCCGCTCCCTCCCTTTGTGTAGCTTGACCCTCTTCTCCTGGCCAGAGAACGTCAACTCCTCTACCAAACTCCTAAACCATTTTGTATTCGATTTACCATGTTTTAGCAAATACATTTGTATCAACCAAAATTATTTGACCACGTACATACTTAACCTCTCCGGTTTTCCATCGACAATGCTCTTTTTCAGCAACGCCCCGCTACAGTACATAGGCTACTCTTAGTTCCCCACATGAATAATAATAATAATAATAACTTAATTTTATATAGCGCCTTTCATGAAACCCAAGGTCACTTTACATATGGCAATAACAGACAAGAGACAAACATGGTAGTCAGACACACAATATTAAGTATCGGAAGCTGGTCAAAGGCCATGTTAAAGAGGTGAGTGTTTCTGAGTTTCTTGAAGCAGTCCAGAGTTAGGGCGTTGAAGAGTTCTGCGGGGAAGGAGTTCCAGAGGGTGGGAGCTGCCACACTGAAAGCTCTGTTCCCAAAGGTCCGCAGTCTGGTTCGAGGAATGGAGAGCTGACCAGTGTCTGAGGATCGCAGGGACCGTGGCTGAGTGTAGGGGTAGAGGAGGCTGGTGAGGTACTGAGGTGCCAGAGCATGGAGGGACTTGTAAGTGATGAGGAGGGTTTTGTAGGTGATGCAGGATTTGATGGGGAGCCAGTGAAGGTGGATGAGGACGGGGGTGATGTGCTGCCAGGGTTTGGTGCAGTGAGAACCCTGGCAGCTGATTTTTTAACATACTGGAGCCTGTCCAGGGATTTGCTTGAAACCCCGGACAGGACCCCATTACAGTAGTCCAAGCGGAAGGTGACAAAGGCATGGATTAGGGTCTCTGCTGTGGAGTCGGAGAGTGATGGTCTGAGTCTGGAGATGTTTCTGAGGTTTATTGTTTATTGTTTAAAAGGATCCCCATTAGCTGCCACCTAAGTGGCGAGCTAGTCTTCCTGGGGTCCACACAGAAAGACAACAAAAAACACAAAACATAACAACATGAGATACATATGACAATCACAATTCACTTAATTAACAATGATAATCTAAAAACAGTAAAACATTGTAGATCATTATAAACATCAGAATATTTTGCTCACATATTTAAGTACTGCATTCTCAGGTGGTATTTGAAAGACACTTTGCTATTCAATTTAGGCGGATTTGATGACAGAACTGACGTGGGCTTGGTAGGAAAGGGTGCAGTCCAGGATGATGCCCTGGGTTGCGGACCTTTGGGGAAGGGCAGATGGTGCAACCATCAATGTTCAGGGTGAGATTACCAACCTTCCGAAGCAGGGCCTTGGGTGCCACAACCAGGAGCTCAGTTTTATTTCTGTTTAGTTTGAGGAGGTTAGATGACATCCAGGTTTTTATGTCGTTGAGGCAGTTGACAAGGGAGCATGGGGGGAGCTGGGTGGATGGTTTGGTGGAGAGGTAAAGTTGTGTATTGTTGGCGTAGGAGTGGAAACTGAGGTTGTGGCGGCGGATGATCTGACCTAGGGGGAGCATGTAGATGGTGAACAGGATTGGGCCAAGTACAGAACCTTGGGGGATGCCTTGGTTGACTGGGGCCAGGGTGGAACTGGAATCACTGATGGTGATGAACTGTTTCCGGTTGGTGAGGTAGGACTGAAACCAGGAGAGTGCTGAGCCAGTGATGCCAAGGTAGTCGAATAGGCGGTTGAGGAGGATGGTATGGGAAACCGTGTCAAAGGCTGCAGAAAGGTCCAGGAGGATGATGATGCTGATGTGGCCTGAGTCAGCTGCAAGGAGGAGGTTGTTGGTGATTTTGATGAGGGTGTTCTTAGTGCTGTGGTGAGTTCTGAAGCCGGATTGAAGAGGCTTATAGAGCTCATAGTTGGACATATATTGATGGAGTTGGGCGGCCATTGCTCTTTCCAGGATTTTACTATGGAAAGGAAGGTTGGATATCAGGCGGTAGTTGTTGAACTTGTCGAGGTCGCGACCGGGCTTCTTGAGGATGGGAGTGACGGAGGCTGTTTTGAAGCAGGAGGGGACGAGACCAGATTCTAGTGAGGAGTTGATGATGTTGACCATGGTGGGGCAGAGAGCAGGGAGGCAGAACATGACCAGGGTAGTAGGCATGGGGTCGAGTGAACAGGTGGAGGCTATGGCTGGAGCTATAAGCTTGGCAACTTGAAGAGCATCCACCGGGGAGAAGGAGGAGAGGCTGCATTGGGGGGGACATCCAGGAGGAAGTGCGAGTGAAGGGGAGGAGGAGGCCACCACAAGCTGCTGGTAGATGGTGTTTACTTTGTCTTGAAAGAAAACCAGGAACCTGGAGCAGTTCCGGGTTCACACCTGGGAGTTGTCCAGCAGGGTTGGAATCAACACACTTTGAATTCAGTCAATTTAAATGGTTAGTAAAAATAGATGTTTACTTGCTGACATCCATCCATTCCTAATTTTCGACATTTGAAAGAAAGCCCACTTCCTGGATTGAATTAACAGAGACACATGTAGAAATACACACATGCCTTCTATGTCTTTTAAACTTCAACCTATAGGGCTAGTCCATATCTGTCTGTATATAACCCTCCTATACACCTAATTATACACTTGCATTTAACTCGTCTAACTCTGTATGACAGCATGTACAATATTGTTGTATATACCGTATATATATATATATTTATTCTTACCGTATAAGTATATCTATCCACCTGTATGTGTGACGGATCATACTGGGTCTGCGTTGTGTTTGATGTTAAATGAGAATGTCCCGAGGGGGAGTCAAACAGGGGGCTCCCGCGTCCGCGGGGGACGACACAGGCCGCTGCACTAAGAAGTGAATTCACTCCTAACTACCGTACCTATGCGTCTGTTAACCCTGTTATGGGGAAGTGAGTTTAATTTACCAGCCCGCACTGCCACAGTCACTCGTCAACACACCTGTTTCCGTGACTGTGGACATACCCACAGGCTTCCCCGTTACACTCACCTCCCTAAACTCACGCCCCTCAGGACATCCGGGTCACTGGGCACCACTGTGACGGATCATACTGGGTCTGCGTTGTGTTTGATGTTAAATGAGAATGTCCCGAGGGGGAGTCGAACAGGGGGCTCCCGCGTCCGCGGGCGACGACACAGGCCGCTGCACTAAGAAGTGAATTCACTCCTAACTACCGTACCTATGCGTCTGTTAACCCTGTTATGGGGAAGTGAGTTTAATTTACCAGCCCGCACTGCCACAGTCACTCGTCAACACACCTGTTTCCGTGACTGTGGACATACCCACGGGCTTCCCCGTTACATCTGTACATACCTGCACATAATCCTTTTTACATATCTGTAGATACCACTCCCCTCTGCTCATCAACAACGAGGTAGTGGAGAGGGTCACTGAGTTCAAGTTCCTGGGTCTCAGTGTGAGTGAGACCCTGTCTTGGAGCACCAACACCGCCTCAGTGATCGGGAAAGCCCAGCAACGCCTATACTATCTAAGGAAGCTGAAGCAGGCTGGCCTGCCACGAAATCTCCTTGTCAACTTTTACCATTGTGCGGTTGAGAGTGTGCTGACTTACGGTGTGTCTGTGTGGTTCTCCAGCTGCACAAAGGCAGAGCAAGAGGCTCTACAGAGGGTGGTGAAGGCGGCAGGCAGGATCGTCGGGACTCCTCTACCAAACATCACCTCCGTCTTCACCTCCTGCTGCCTCCACCGCTCCAAATGTATCATCAAAGACCAGTCGCACCCAGCACATCACCTCTTCCAACTCCTTCCCTCAGGAAGGAGATACCGGTCCATACATGCCAAGAGTACAAGATTTAAGAACAGCTTTTTCCCCCAAGCAGTTAGACTGTTAAATACTCATTGACTGTCCCCTCACGTGCACCATGCACTTACCACTGCACTTGATAATCTCTGATTACCACCCATTATGCACTTTATTATTTAAAATATTCTGTTATGTACAGTGTTATATGTGTTATGTGTTCATGTATGTATATATGTACTACGGTCTGTGGGAGCTCCCCTGAAATTTCATTGTATACTGTGCAATGACAATTAAAAGTCTATTCTATTCTATTCTATACTATATCTATATATGTACATATCCCTTATCTATTCTACTAGTTATGCTGCTGGCCAGTATGATTATGTATGACCATAGTCTTTATACCTGTATCACTGTACATATTGGTATTACAACTCTGTAGTACTCTGTAGTATTACACCTAGTTATAGTAATATATAAATTAGTACTACTGTTGTGTATATGTGTATATATATGGGGGTTATGTATGTTATCTGTGTGTGTGTGTATACCGGTAGGCATGTTTTGGTTCTGTTTTTGTCTCCCTCCTGTGTAACATATCCCATTCTCAGGTGTCTCCCAGTTGCAGCACCAGCAGCCAGCTGGTCAATCAGCAACTCACCCCAGTGCAACGGCAGCTGAAGCTGATCTGCAATTAAGCTCCACTCTCCCTTTATATATCCCATTTTGTGCAGTGTTAGTTAGCTTTTTTGGCTCATTGTGGTGGTGGGTGTCTCTCTGTGTCTTTGGTGATAATTCTGTGTGTTGTTAGGTATATAGAGCAGTGGCTCTTCAGAGGTAAAAGCTCTGGTTCTTAGGTATATAGAGCAGTGGCTCTTCAGAGGTAAAAGCTCTGGTTCTTAGGTATATAGAGCAGTGACTCTTCAGAGGTGAAAGCTCTGGTTCACTTCATTGTATTTTGGTGTTCTTTAGTTTGCTGTACATTTCTGTATTAACCCTTTGTATATTTGTTTCCCTTGTGTCACCCAGCCTATGGTGATTGCTTATCTTTGTATTAATCTTTTGTTTCGCACACAGGGACATTGAGGACAGGAAGATACCCTGGGGTCTACATTTTGCATCACGTAGGTGACCTGATGTTAAAGACACCAGCTTTAGAGTGAGCACCACCACCTGTACTTTTGGGCGTTCAGCGCCTGTAAAGGGGGGTGGGTTTTCATTTCCTTTGACTATTTTATTTGAGGCCACTAGGTAGTCCTCCTCGCTCTCTGTGTTGCTGTGTTCTAGCGAGTCATGTGAATATAGACTTGTTATGTCGTAGTAAGAACGAGTAATGGACACTTTAGTACCAGCGACTGTCTTTATTCACATCCATACCAAGAGCTACCTTGCTCAGTCATTCCTCTACCTTGTGTGTCACACAGGAGCACATCCAGCCCGGTGTAACCCATACTCTATGTTAGAGCTCCGCCTACAGGCCTAATGGAGACACCACATATCCTTCTCATTAAGACAGCACTTACAGGGCTGGTTATAACTGTAACTTAGAATCCATTAAGGCTAAACAGTAAAGAACATTTCAAAGTGTGTAGGCTACTCTTACCTTTCTTAAGTTATAACTAAGATAGAGTCCATTAAGGCTAAGCAGTAAAAAAAAAAAAACATTTACTCTACCTTTCTTATTCCGGCCTATGAAAAACAGAATAAACATTTGTATACATATTTCAATTCTATGCATTACTAGCATTCAAGTCTGCCACAATTATAATTAACCAGAACCGTTAACTCTTTCACCTTTCAGCATTACTAATATCAATATTACATAACACTTTTCTCAGTGGCTCATCACAAAGTCCTGAGTCCACACAGGTGCTCGTCTCGGCCTGGCCTGTCTTACAGGTTCTGTGTGTGTGTCAGAAGGTGGCCCTGCTGTAATGTCACCGTCCAAAGGCGACCCCTCGCCGTCCCCCTCTCCTCTCCAAAGAGAGACCGGTGCCAGATGAGAAGCATTCCAACAGCGTCCATCAGCCAGCATGTAGGTGTGCGGTCCTTTCTGTCCCACCACCTTGAGTGGCTTGGAGAACTTGCACTGAGTCTTAGGAAGAATGCCAGGTTTCTTAACCCGAACGTATGAGCCACATGGGAATGACACACTCTTCGCACCTCGCCTTTGATCCGTGTACGCCTTGCTTCTGTCCTGTTGCACGGCTACTCTGGCGGCTATGTCCTCCGACGAGTGTGGTGTACACGGATCCTGGTTGGCCCGCTCCAACTGGCCGTTGGTCTGCGGGTGGTATCTGGAGGAGAAGCTGATCGTGGCCCCCAGGGCCCGACAGAAGGCCTTCCAGACCTGGGAGATGAATTGAGGCCCTCTGTTGGAGACAATGTCCACCGGGATCCCGTGGAGGCGGAAGACGTGGAGCACCATCAGGTCCACAGTCTCTGAAGCAGAGGGAAGTTTGGGGAGAGCAACAAAGTGAACGGCCTTCGAGAATCGATCGACAATGGTGAGAATGACTGTGTTACCGTGTGAGGGGGGCAGACCGGTGACGAAGTTTGGTGTTTCCCCATGGTGTTTATTAGATTTAGCCTTTCTGTTTTTTGGCCTGGCCTTAGCCAGGTGTTACTCGTTATAATCAGTCTGTGTATTTAAATGTGGTCTGCCCTCACTTCTTTGTGGCGCCATTGTCTACGTTTCCCCGGTATCCTGTCGTGTCTCTGTTCAACGTCGTCCTTGTCCTGTTTCCTCGTTCATGGAATTGAGTCCTGTTGTTTTTGACAGTCTAAGTAAGTGGTTGTTAGTGTTCCCATTTTTCTATGCTCTTGTTTTCTTTCGGGTTCTCAGTTTGTTTCTGGTCAGGTTTGTTTTCCTAGTGAGTTTATGTTTTTCCCCCCTCAGTGCCAGCTCGGCTGTGCCTTTTATGTTTGTGGCCTTGAAGTGTACTTTTGTCTGCTGCCTTCAAGTAAAGCTTGTTAATTGTGACCATCGACTCCTGCCTCGTCTCTACTCGCTCTCGTCCTGCTATATTGGGTTCTACCTCCACCATCACCACCATGTCTAATCGTAACAGGTACAAAACAAGGGAGCTGTTAAATCAGAAATATTTGCATATTTTTCACTTGTTTGATTGATTGATTGAAAATTGTATTAACTGCCAAATAGTAGGCTCTGAAGTTAGGTAAAGGCATGCTTGATTGATTGATTGATTGATTGATTGATTGAAAACTTTAGTTAACAGATTGCAGAATGGGTACAATACAGTACAGCTCAATACACACAATTGTTAAGGGGATGCAGACCAGAGAAAGACTTTCGTCTTGTTTACATCAGGGTGCCCCATTTTCAATTCATCATAACATATATAACATACATGACATACAGATAGACAGTACTGCTACATCTATACATTTATGACATACCAGATTTACAAATACAGTACTGTTTGTGATACAAAAAGCGTCTAAAAAAGAGAGTATACATTTGACGTAGAAACTGTACATTGGAGGAGGTTGGGTAGGTGAGGTAGAGGGGTTGGGTAGGTGGGGTGGGGGGGGGACTGTACATTGGAGGTGGTTGGGTGGGGGGTGGGGGGGGGGTTGGGTAGGCGGGGTGGGGGAAACTGTACATTGGAATATCGACGAAACCTTACTTGGTCCCAAGAAGAGGGTCTCGTGTATTATTGGGTTAGGACATTTACTGTACATTGGAGGGGGTTGGGTTAGGACATTTACAGGGGCCAGTTTCGGATTGCAGTCTCCCGTAGGTGCTCTTTGAGAGTGGGTAGTGATTCACATTCCTTTACAGCTTTGGGTAGGGCGTTCCACATTGATGTGGCATAATTGCGAAACGTGTTTAGTCCCTTGTTTGAGCCGAATCTGGGTTTAACATGATTTGTGGAGCTCCCTCTGGTGTTGTGGTCATGGTATTCACTGACCTTTGGGAAGTATTTTGACATGTACATGGGTACCTTAGTCGTGTAGTGTATCTTGTAGACCAGGCCCATTGCAAGTTGCTGTAGGGGAGAGTGGGGTGAGTAGTTCCAAGGGGCATGTAGTTCCACCCCTGTTATCTAGAAAACCATAGAAGAAGTTGGTCATGTGACAACATATTTTTGAAGAGGCATCCATTTCAATCAACCTGCAGAGAATTACACCTGGCTTGAGAGGTAAGCACATTTAAGTTCAAAAAACAGTTTTTTGCCCTCCAAAGTAAAATTTGTATGATCAAGGTTTTTTGATTGCTGTGTTTGAACAATTATAGACAACTTTGAAAACAGTTCACACATGTTTTAGTGCTTTAGTAAGCTACACCATGAGTCTATACAGTTAGCATGATGCTAGCTCAAAACAGCTGGGGGATGCATTTTTTTCAAAATGGTAGGCTTGGGGTGATTTGTGTCAGAGGGCCTGGGTTAAGTTGTGCCAGATATTCTCTTTGTTAAGTTGCCCCAACTTATTTTATTAACTAATATATTACTTTATTGTATTTTATTGTTGTTGTACATTGCATTCTTGCATTTGATCACTAAAACTATGTGATATTCTTAATTTTAGACCAAAATCCATCATGTCACGCAGATATACAAACGGAAGACAGACAGGGTTTCAACTCCTCTTGAGAAGTTGGAAAGAGCAGTGAAAGAGGTGCAACAGGGGAAGACTATACGTCAGGTTGGAAAGGAGGTGAAGATCTGCAGGATGCTTTTACCGCTTTTGAGATTAAAATGATCTGTTTTGCGTAAAATTATCAATGGCACAATTTACCCCAGTGTATTCTCTCTAATGTCACAACTTACACCGCACCGGGGGCAAGTTGTGCCACAAAACCCCTTTTTTTCTGAAACTGTTTATTTAAGATCCAAAGTGATTGTCCCCAGGGATGCACAACATCCTAAACTATATGTACATATTTTAGTTTGGGGCATTACTGTAATCCCCTTGCTTTAAAGGCACTTTAAGTAAAAAGTGGCACTACTCACCCCACTCTCCCCTCGTCTACTCTAAGCCAGGGGTTCCCAAATTCGGGGTCGCAACCCACAGGAGGGTCGTGAGCCGCCGCGGAGGGGTCGCCAGATGATAAAAAAAAATCAAAAAAAAAATCAAAAAAAAAAGATTATTACTTTTTTTTGCAGTCAGGCCGCGTGAATATTTTAGGCAACCAACTTGTGTTTAGCGTTTCTCTGATTGGCCAATACGCCCATGTGACCACGGCAGCGCGAGAGAGCGGCAGCGCGGAAATAGGCTGTCTATTGCCTCGCGCTGCAGCGCGGAAATAGGCTGTCTATTGCCATTCTCTAAGTCAAACTCTAACCTTAACCAGCTCCTTAACAGCGCCTAAACTTAACCCTTCTAACCTTAAGCAACTCCGAAACAATGCCTAACCTTAACCAACTCCGAAACAATGCCTAAACTTAACCGGCGAAATGAATGCACGTTAAAAAATATTGCCATTCTCTAAGTCAAACTCTAACCTTAACCAGCTCCTTAACAGCGCCTAAACTTAACCCTTCTAACCTTAAGCAACTCCGAAACAATGCCTAACCTTAACCAACTCCGAAACAATGCTTAAAGTTATGCCTAAACTTAACGGCGAAAGAATGCGAATGCACGTTAAAAAAAAAAAAAAATAAAAATTTAAGGGAATCAAACTAGCCAGCAACGAGCCGTAGGATCCACAGCCATGCAGCGTTGCCAATTGAGCTATTTCTGAATACTGAATAAGGCGCGGTTACTGGCATATAATGCTGCCGCGACGGAGCTCCGCGGCCGAGCTCCGCTCTGCCGCTACGCTCCGCGGCAGAGCGGAGCTGTGCTGCCGCGTCGCCGCGGGGGCGTGGCTAGACGCAAGTTGGGCGTGGTTAGACACAAGTTGGTTGCCTTTAATATTTAGGCAGTCAGGCCACTGAACTCAGAAGCAAGCCAGGACAGTGTTTCTAGTTGCAGCAGCACAATAGTTAGATCAGGGGTTCCCAAACTTTTCAGGCCGCAACCCAAAAATAACGGGTTCAGAGAGCCGCGACCCACACTATTATACTATAGGAGGTAAATATATATATATATTTTTTTATAAATGGAAATGTATGGTTGAAACATGCACACGTTCAAACGCACACACACTAATAAGCATTGGAGGCTTTTAACCAGGGCCGGACTGGGGAAATCATTCAGGCCAGGAAATATAGTGCAAAATATGCCAGTCAGCAGGGTTCGAATTATCACCCGAGAGCTATGGGGGCCCCCTGAATTTTTTTTTTTTACTATTTTCTTCCTGAAATTGTGGCTGTTTTCAAAGTCATATTTAGAGGAATATCTCATTAGGATTAGTCTAATACTAAGTAATAATGACATCACACAACATTCTAATCATTAGACTATTGTGTGATGTCATTATTCAGTCTCATTCTTAACCATCAATATTTGTTCATTTTCTTACTCACCTCTGATATATAATGCCATATTTACTTATTTGCATTTTGCATCTGATAAAATACAACAATTTTATTTGAAAAATGTGACCAAATTTATTAACTTGAATTAACATTTATTTGTCTCTGCACTTATAAATCAAAAACTAACAAAATAATCTAATGGAAAATAAATAGTTGTATTGCACAACAGCAGCATTTATCAGGACATTATTTATTAAGTAACATTATCAGCTGATAATAAAATTAACATAAAATAAATACTTGTATAAATCAAAATAAATAATGTTATAAACAAATGTGCACAGGTAATCAAGAACTGAATGAAAAATAAATTAGAAGTAGCAGCATCTTCTTAGAACAACAAGAAGAAAAGTAACTACTGCAGCATGTCACCGACATGCAGACTGGAAGAGCCGGGATTCAAACCACTGACCTCTTTTATCCAAAGCGAGTAGTGACGACTATATTTTCTTCCTCAACGTCTTGCTCTGAGAGCTAGTCACAGTCCCATTCATCCACTGCTGTTATGATTCGGCATGGCAGAAGGACCCAATATGCGGTTAGAAGTACAAAGGAGATGGTGGTTACTCTTCTCAACGGTGTTCTTTAATATAGAACTCAAGGCAAGAGCAAGGCAGGTAATATATATCATACAAAACAAAAGGGCACAGCGGCGCTGGCGCTAACTACAAACACGGACTGAGATACGAAAACAAAGATGACAAAAACAGAATACTAAATCACTTACTGACTCTAAGTACTGATAGGTTTTTCAGTTCATTGATGTCGAGTCTGTGTGTCTGTATCCTCCTCCTCCCTGCATGTGACCTGATGACCCTGTTGCTGCATCCATCCTGATTTGGGGCTGTAGCTGTCTCTCGCTACATCTGGAAGTCATTACTAGCCTCCTCTTCCGACGCGCACACGCACACACACTCACGTACACACACACACACACATCGCTCACCCACACTTACAAACACATACACACAGATACACACCAACTGTTATGAGAACTGTCATGAATATCACGAACCATTAGATGGATGTTAACCAGATGGCCCCCTTAGAAAACATCCATTAACTCTTGCACTTAGACACACACCACACAGACTAGCACACACACACCACACACACACATACATACACACACAGATACATACACACACACACACCCCTCCCCTCCTCCTCTGTCCAAGAGGGTATATAACGCTGTCATGTCATGTATTCATTCTTTCTGGTGCGAGAGGATGAGCCTGTGCGGGCTGCAGGAGGGTGACTGTTCTTCTTCTCTGTGCAATAAAGACTCCGTTTGAAATAGGACTTTGTCGTTCTGTGAATCTTTGGTCAGATGGTCCATAACTATATCAATTCAAGGACTTACGAGGGATAAGAAAATCCCTAACAAGTGGAGGTTCCAGTAAGAAGTCCACTATTATCCCTGTACCCAAAAAATCCAAGCCTGCTTGCCTCAACGACTACCGCCCTGTAGCTCTCACCTCCATAGCCATGAAGTGCTTCGAGAAGCTAGTAAAGGGCTACATCTGCTCCTCCCTCCCCATCAACATGGACCCCCTGCAATTTGCATACCGCCCCAACAGGTCCACGGAGGACGCCATATCCCATGTGCTGCACACAGCAGCATCACACCTGGACAAGAGGCAGGGGAACTATGTGAGAATGCTATTCATCGACTACAGCTCGGCATTCAATACCATAGTCCCCTCCATACTCATAGCCAAGCTCAGGGACCTGGGCTTGGGCTATGACCTCTGCCAGTGGGTCTTGGACTTCCTGACTGGCAGACCCCAGGTGGTGAGAGCAGGCAACTGCACCTCCTCATCCATCACCCTCAACATAGGGGCCCCCCAGGGCTGTGTTCTGAGTCCCCTCCTCTACTCCCTGTACACACACGACTGTGTGGCTCAGCGGAGTAGCAATACAATCGTCAAATTTGCTGACGACACAGTGGTGGTGGGCCTGATCTCTGCCAACGACGAGAGGGCCTACCTGGAAGAGGTCAAGGTCCTGGCGGGATGGTGCCAGGAAAACAGCCTCTCCCTGAACGTCAGCAAAACAAAGGAGATGATTGTGGACTTCAGGAGGTCGGGGGTCAAGGACTACAGCCCCCTCAGCATCGACGGGGCACCGGTTGAGAGAGTCAACAGCTTCAAGTACCTCGGAGCCTACATATCCGAGGACTTGACATGGACCACACACATTAACAGTGTGGTGAAGAAGGCACGACAACGCCTCTACTTCCTCAGGCGCCTAAGGAAGTTCCAAGTCAGCCAGAAGATCCTTAAGAACTTCTACTCATGTACAATAGAGAGCATCTTGACCGGCAACATCACCTCCTGGTTTGGGAATAGCACTGCAAAAGACCAAAGCAGACTACAAAGAGTGACACGTTCAGCCGAACGCACAATTGGAGGGGGGCTCCCCACCCTCCAGAACATCTACTACAAGCGTTGCAAGGGGAAGGCTAAGAGAATTATTAAGGACTCGAGCCACCCGAACAACTGCCTCTTTGAACTGCTGCCGTCAGGCAAGCGATACAGGAGTCTCAAGGCGAGCACAGAAAGACTCAGAAGTAGCTTCTATCCCCAGGCCATCAGGCTGCTAAACGAACAATGAATGAACACTACACAACAACAACCACCAAACACACATAGCACACACATCCACACGCACACACTCACTTTAAACAAACACACTGTAGCACCCACTCCACACACTTTATAGCACACACCCACTTTAAACAAACACACTGTAGCACCCACTCCCCACACTTTATATTTATGGATGAAGGATTGCACTACAACTCGTACACCTTACTGTAAATTGTACCTAAAATTGTACCTCATCCCATTTCTGCTTTGCACTAGATAGTACTGTACATTAGTACACTGCATAGTATTGTGTATTGTATATTATATGGTAACTCAGAACATTGTACATATGTCTATACCGAACACTGTGACCTCATTTTCTTCTTCTAAATTCATGCTATATTATGTTATTATGTTATTTGATACTATCTTGTCTAGCACAGTCTCTGGAGCGTAACAGTAAGAAGCATTTTGTATGAAAGTATTCTGTACTTCTGTATGACAACTATTAAAGAACTTGAACTTGAACTTGAACTTGAATTGATGTGGGCCAGCTGCAACCAAGGACGGAACGAGGATGAATGAAGACACAGAGAAGAAAACGGTGCAGAAGATCCAGACATTCACACCAGCTGTCTGCAGCGCGTCTGAATCAGGGGTGAGATGCGAGCAGCAGCCCCTCAGACGTCCGTGACGAGACCACCAGACGACCCTCGACCAGGAGACAGGCAGGAGGAGACGAAGGACAGAGCAGTCAAAGAGAGGCAGACTGGAGGAGATGGCAGCTGAGCAGCAGAGGCCAGGCACCGCAGCCAGGCACCGCAGATCATCGAAGACGAGAGGGAGAAGGCGGTAGCAGGAAAGACACTGAGGCGGAGCTGGAGAGACGGTGGGCCAGCTGGCGAGAGGTGGAGAGGACAGTCCAGAGACACTGAGGAGCAGCAGACCAGAGGAGACACTTTTGTCTAGGGGACCGCACCCTGGAACGGGGACCAGCTCAGGAAGTGGCCCTTGCCCTCTAGAAGACGGGGCCGACCCAGGATGGGTGGTGCACTGTAACAGAGGGAAGGTAGCGCCCTGATAGACGTTGCGTGTGCCTGAGTAAGGGGGGTCCAACAGGGGTTACGTGTATTGTCTGAAAAAGTTGCAAAATCTGTGTTTCTCTCTTTCTTCTCTCTCTCTCCCGCTCCCCCCCTCCCTCTATCTCTCTCTCTCCTCTCTTGGCGTTGTTCATCCCTTCTGGTTTAGATGTGATGCGTGTAATGGGTGACAATCGATGGGTACAGATCCATCAATGAACTGTTGTGTTGACATATTGATTTATATGTCAAAAGGGGGAATTGATAGGTTTTTCAGTTCATTGATGTCGAGTCTGTGTGTCTGTATCCTCCTCCTCCCTGCATGTGACCTGATGACCCCGTTGCTGCATCCATCCTGATTTGGGGCTGTAGCTGTCTCTCGCTACATCTGGAAGTCATTACTAGCCTCCTCTTCCGACGCGCACATGCACACACACTCACGTACACACACACACACATCACTCACCCACACTTACAAACACATACACACCAACTGTTATGAGAACTGTCATGAATATCACGAACCATTAGATGGATGTTAACCAGATGGCCCCCTTAGAAAACATCCATTAACTCTTGCACTTAGACACACACCACACAGACTAGCACACACACACCACACACACACACATACATACACACACAGATACATACACACACACACACCCCTCCCCTCCTCCTCTGTCCAAGAGGGTATATAACGCTGTCATGTCATGTATTCATTCTTTCTGGTGCGAGAGGATGAGCCTGTGCGGGCTGCAGGAGGGTGACTGTTCTTCTTCTCTGTGCAATAAAGACTCCGTTTGAAATAGGACTTTGTCGTTCTGTGAATCTTTGGTCAGATGGTCCATAACTATATCAATTCAAGGACTTACGAGGGATAAGAAAATCCCTAACAAGTGGAGGTTCCAGTGAGAATTGATGTGGGCCAGCTGCAACCAAGGACGGAACGAGGATGAATGAAGACACGGAGAAGAAAACGGTGCAGAAGATCCAGACATTCACACCAGCTGTCTGCAGCGCGTCTGAATCAGGGGTGAGATGCGAGCAGCAGCCCCTCAGATGTCCGTGACGAGACCACCATACGACCCTCGACCAGGAGACAGGCAGGAGGAGACGAAGGACAGAGCAGTCAAAGAGAGGCAGACTGGAGGACATGGCAGCTGAGCAGCAGAGGCCAGGCACCGCAGCCAGGCACCGCAGATCATCGAAGAAGAGAGGGAGAAGGCGGCAGCAGGAGAGACACTGAGGCGGAGCTGGAGAGACGGTGGGCCAGCTGGCGAGAGGTGGAGGGGACAGTCCAGAGACACTGAGGAGCAGCAGACCAGAGGAGACACTTTTGTCTAGGGGACCGCACCCTGGAACGGGGACCAGCTCAGGAAGTGGCCCTTGCCCTCTAGAAGACGGGGCCGACCCAGGATGGGCGGTGCACTGTAACAGAAGGAAGGTAGCGCCCTGATAGACGTTGCGTGTGCCTGAGTAAGGGGGGTCCAACAGGGGTTACGTGTATTGTCTGAAAAAGTTGCAAAATCTGTGTTTCTCTCTTTCTTCTCTCTCTCTCCCGCTCCCCCCCCCTCCCTCTATCTCTCTCTCTCCTCTCTTGGCGTTGTTCATCCCTTCTGGTTTAGATGTGATGCGTGTAATGGGTGACAATCGATGGGTACAGATCCATCAATGAACTGTTGTGTTGACATATTGATTTATATGTCAAAAGGGGGAATTGATAGGTTTTTCAGTTCATTGATGTCGAGTCTGTGTGTCTGTATCCTCCTCCTCCCTGCATGTGACCTGATGACCCCGTTGCTGCATCCATCCTGATTTGGGGCTGTAGCTGTCTCTCGCTACATCTGGAAGTCATTACTAGCCTCCTCTTCCGACGCGCACACGCACACACACTCACGTACACACACACACACATCGCTCACCCACACTTACAAACACATACACACAGATACACACCAACTGTTATGAGAACTGTCATGAATATCACGAACCATTAGATGGATGTTAACCAGATGGCCCCCTTAGAAAACATCCATTAACTCTTGCACTTAGACACACACCACACAGACTAGCACACACACACCACACACACACACATACATACACACAGATACATACACACACACACACCCCTCCCCTCCTCCTCTGTCCAAGAGGGTATATAACGCTGTCATGTCATGTATTCATTCTTTCTGGTGCGAGAGGATGAGCCCGTGCGGGCTGCAGGAGGGTGACTGTTCTTCTTCTCTGTGCAATAAAGATTCCGTTTGAAATAGGACTTTGTCGTTCTGTGAATCTTTGGTCAGATGGTCCATAACTATATCAATTCAAGGACTTACGAGGGATAAGAAAATCCCTAACAAGTGGAGGTTCCAGTGAGAATTGATGTGGGCCAGCTGCAACCAAGGACGGAACGAGGATGAATGAAGACACGGAGAAGAAAACGGTGCAGAAGATCCAGACATTCACACCAGCTGTCTGCAGCGCGTCTGAATCAGGGGTGAGATGCGAGCAGCAGCCCCTCAGATGTCCGTGACGAGACCACCATACGACCCTCGACCAGGAGACAGGCAGGAGGAGACGAAGGACAGAGCAGTCAAAGAGAGGCAGACTGGAGGAGATGGCAGCTGAGCAGCAGAGGCCAGGCACCGCAGCCAGGCACCGCAGATCATCGAAGACGAGAGGGAGAAGGCGGCAGCAGGAGAGACACTGAGGCGGAGCTGGAGAGACGGTGGGCCAGCTGGCGAGAGGTGGAGGGGACAGTCCAGAGACACTGAGGAGCAGCAGACCAGAGGAGACACTTTTGTCTAGGGGACCGCACCCTGGAACGGGGACCAGCTCAGGAAGTGGCCCTTGCCCTCTAGAAGACGGGGCCGACCCAGGATGGGCGGTGCACTGTAACAGAGGGAAGGTAGCACCCTGATAGACGTTGCATGTGCCTGAGTAAGGGGGGTCCAACGGGGGTTACGTGTATTGTCTGAAAAAGTTGCAAAATCTGTGTTTCTCTCTTTCTTCTCTCTCTCTCCCGCTCCCCCCCCTCCCTCTATCTCTCTCTCTCCTCTCTTGGCGTTGTTCATCCCTTCTGGTTTAGATGTGATGCGTGTAATGGGTGACAATCGATGGGTACAGATCCATCAATGAACTGTTGTGTTGACATATTGATTTATATGTCAAAAGGGGGAATTGATAGGTTTTTCAGTTCATTGATGTCGAGTCTGTGTGTCTGTATCCTCCTCCTCCCTGCATGTGACCTGATGACCCCGTTGCTGCATCCATCCTGATTTGGGGCTGTAGCTGTCTCTCGCTACATCTGGAAGTCATTACTAGCCTCCTCTTCCGACGCGCACGCGCACACACACTCACGTACACACACACACACATCGCTCACCCACACTTACAAACACATACACACAGATACACACCAACTGTTATGAGAACTGTCATGAATATCACGAACCATTAGATGGATGTTAACCAGATGGCCCCCTTAGAAAACATCCATTAACTCTTGCACTTAGACACACACCACACAGACTAGCACACACACACCACACACACACACATACATACACACAGATACATACACACACACACACCCCTCCCCTCCTCCTCTGTCCAAGAGGGTATATAACGCTGTCATGTCATGTATTCATTCTTTCTGGTGCGAGAGGATGAGCCCGTGCGGGCTGCAGGAGGGTGACTGTTCTTCTTCTCTGTGCAATAAAGACTCCGTTTGAAATAGGACTTTGTCGTTCTGTGAATCTTTGGTCAGATGGTCCATAACTATATCAATTCAAGGACTTACGAGGGATAAGAAAATCCCTAACAAGTGGAGGTTCCAGTGAGAATTGATGTGGGCCAGCTGCAACCAAGGACGGAACGAGGATGAATGAAGACACGGAGAAGAAGACGGTGCAGAAGATCCAGACATTCACACCAGCTGTCTGCAGCGCGTCTGAATCAGGGGTGAGATGCGAGCAGCAGCCCCTCAGACGTCCGTGACGAGACCACCAGACGACCCTCGACCAGGAGACAGGCAGGAGGAGACGAAGGACAGAGCAGTCAAAGAGAGGCAGACTGGAGGAGATGGCAGCTGAGCAGCAGAGGCCAGGCACCGCAGCCAGGCACCGCAGATCATCGAAGACGAGAGGGAGAAGGCGGCAGCAGGAGAGACACTGAGGCGGAGCTGGAGAGACGGTGGGCCAGCTGGCGAGAGGTGGAGGGGACAGTCCAGAGACACTGAGGAGCAGCAGACCAGAGGAGACACTTTTGTCTAGGGGACCGCACCTTGGAACGGGGACCAGCTCAGGAAGTGGCCCTTGCCCTCTAGAAGACGGGGCCGACCCAGGATGGGCGGTGCACTGTAACAGAGGGAAGGTAGCGCCCTGATAGACGTTGCGTGTGCCTGAGTAAGGGGGGTCCAACAGGGGTTACGTGTATTGTCTGAAAAAGTTGCAAAATCTGTGTTTCTCTCTTTCTTCTCTCTCTCTCCCGCTCCCCCCCCTCCCTCTATCTCTCTCTCCTCTCTTGGCGTTGTTCATCCCTTCTGGTTTAGATGTGATGCGTGTAATGGGTGACAATCGATGGGTACAGATCCAACAATGAACTGTTGTGTTGACATATTGATTTATATGTCAAAAGGGGGAATTGATAGGTTTTTCAGTTCATTGATGTCGAGTCTGTGTGTCTGTATCCTCCTCCTCCCTGCCTGATGACCCCGTTGCTGCATCCATCCTGATTTGGGGCTGTAGCTGTCTCTCGCTACATCTGGAAGTCATTACTAGCCTCCTCTTCCGACGCGCACACGCACACACACTCACGTACACACACACACACATCGCTCACCCACACTTACAAACACATACACACAGATACACACCAACTGTTATGAGAACTGTCATGAATATCACAAACCATTAGATGGATGTTAACCAAATGGCCCCCTTAGAAAACATCCATTAACTCTTGCACTTAGACACACACCACACAGACTAGCACACACACACCACACACACACACATACATACACACACAGATACATACACACACACACACCCCTCCCCTCCTCCTCTGTCCAAGAGGGTATATAACGCTGTCATGTCATGTATTCATTCTTTCTGGTGCGAGAGGATGAGCCCGTGCGGGCTGCAGGAGGGTGACTGTTCTTCTTCTCTGTGCAATAAAGACTCCGTTTGAAATAGGACTTTGTCGTTCTGTGAATCTTTGGTCAGATGGTCCATAACTATATCAATTCAAGGACTTACGAGGGATAAGAAATCCCTAACAGTACAACAGCAGGGCAAGGCAGACGACAGCAAGGTACAACAAACGGGTAACACGGAGGTATGACGCCACAACAGGAAGTGGGAACAGGACAACCTAATATACTCAACCTAATTACAATGATTACAAACGATCAACAGCTGGGGGAAGAGACACTAGAACTAATACAAAACAAAATACAATACAACCATCAAAGAACACACACAGGCTAAATACAAACACAGAATAAGAATACTAACACAGAACAAACCTAAACAGACAACACTTGTAATAAGGACACTAATTGCCACATTAGAACGTTATTGATTTGGACCATTAGGTTCAGGGCTGAGTGCATTGTCTGCAGGTGACCGCTGGATGGCGGTATGACACAGCTGTCAACTCTCTGCCTGGGACATTCTCTCTCCCAGGCATGAGATGATCTTGGAGCGTTACACACTGCTCTGCCGAATGGGCTCCAAATGATTTATTTAACAATATCTTGGCGTTTTTACATGGAAGGCAGCAATGCATCCCTCCTTGGCAAATAACCAGCTATATTTATTTTTCTATGTTTTCAGTTGCAGGACACGGACCGGCAGCCTTCTGTTTACATCAGCTGCTTGCTGCTTCTTCTTCACTAGGTTGGAGTAGCGTTAAAGTTATGGGCGATGCTCATGGGCGACGCATATCGGCTTGGAGGTGAAATGCAGCCTATTCCACAACATTAATTACTCGGTTCTTTTAAAAACTGAAAAGAAAAATATGATCTATTAACAATTTATTTAGGTAACATAAATAATACTAATTCGTACATAAAAAAAAATAAAATAAAAAAATTATTATATAATTTTTTTGAGAGACCCCCACAGGGGGTCTTGACTATGGGGGCTCAGACTATAGCTATGGGGGCTGAGCCCCCATTGGCCCCCTCATAATTCAAACACTGCCAGTCAGGCCACTTTTTCCCCCACCAGGACATTTCTTGTTACAA
Source organism: Notolepis coatsorum (assembly GCF_963971535.1). Taxonomy (NCBI): domain Eukaryota; kingdom Metazoa; phylum Chordata; class Actinopteri; order Aulopiformes; family Paralepididae; genus Notolepis; species Notolepis coatsorum. Next base: position 59,676,326 of record NC_140167.1, read on the forward strand.
AGACTTCATTTCCTGCATTCTGGTGCAGGCATTTTTTTATTTGTACCCTTTAAATGCCAGTGTTTGTGATGGCATCACAAATTATTGTTAAAAAACAGGTCCCGCCTCCACCAATCACATGCAGCTCCTTTTGTGTGTGTGTGTGAGAGCAAGAGAGAGAGAGAGAGAGAGAGAGAGAGAGAGAGAGAGAGAGAGAGAGAGAGAGAGAGATAGTTCTCCAACTTGTGTGAGTTGCAGTGATCTCCTGGTTGTTCCCCACCTAGGGTATCTAACTATTGTGCTGCTGCAACTAGAAACACTGTCCTGGCTTGCTTCTGAGTTCAGTGGCCTGACTTTTTTTTTTAGAATTTTTTTTTTTTTTTTTTTTATATCATCTGGCGACCCCTCCGCGGCGGCTTCTGACCCTCCTGTGGGTCGCGAGTCTCGCGACCCCGACTTTGGGAACCCCTGAGTTAGATAACCTAGGTGGGGAACAACCAGGAGATCACTGCAACTCACACAAGTTGGAGAACTATCTCCTCTCTCTCTCTCTCTCTCTCTCTCTCTCTCTTTCTCTTGCTCTCACACACACACACAAAAGGAGCTGCATGTGATTGGTGGAGGCGGGATCTGTTTTTTAACAATAATTTGTGATGCCATCACAAACACTGGCATTTAAAGGGTACAAATAAAAAAATGCCTGCACCAGAATGCAGGAAATGAAGTCTTTGTAACAAGAAATGTCCTGGTGGGGGGAAAAGTGGCCTGACTGGCATATTTTGCACTATATTTCCTGGCCTGAATGATTTCCCCAGTCCGGCCCTGGTTAAAAGCCTCCAATGCTTATTAGTGTGTGTGCGTTTGAACGTGTGCATGTTTCAACCATACATTTCCATTTATAAAAAAGAAGAAAAAAAATGTTTACCTCCTATAATAGTGTGGGTCGCGGCTCTCTGACCCCATTATTTTTGGGTCGTGGCCTGAAAAGTTTGGGAACCCCTGCTCTAAGCCATCCTAGGTAGTCAAAGTGGGCAGGGGTGAGGTGGGTTCTAGGAGTAAGGTCAAGTAGTAGTCTGACCAGTTTGTTTTGTGATGTTTGTAATCTTGTTTTAGCGCCTTTGAGGTGCTTTGGTACCATGAGGTGCAAGCATAGTCGTAGTACCCTTGAATGAGTGCTGCTGCCAGAGTCTTCAGGGCAGGGAACAAAATAAGTACCAGCCAACCGCCAATGGCTGGTAAAAAAATCTGCCTGGCTGGTAGTTTTTAAAATCTACCAGCCAAATGGCTGGTAAGTCAAAAAGTTAAGTTTGTTCCCTGAGAGCAGAGCTACACAGCAGTGCGCCTATTTTGCGAGCCGAAATAAGTCTGTGGTTTTTTCTTCTTCTCACAACGGGTCAAATGCATCTAACATGCATTGCATCGTCGCCATTCCTTTATGCCCACATCGCCCGAAATGAACGTTATGTTAGCGTAAGCTAACAAGCTAATCCTGATCAGCGGCAGAGCCATAGAGAACAGCAGACAGTGTGGACTGGGGAAAGGGAAATGGGGGGGGGGGGGCACTCTCCCTTTCTCTGTGTGTGTGCGTGCATTTGGAAAGACGATGAAGTCACTAGTCAGGACTCAGGAGAGGAGTATATTGTAGTAAACTGAGGATTACTGAGGATGCACAGATAATGTTGATATTCAAATATAAAAAGGTTTCGAGAGGAGTGGAAGTTTGAAGACAGACTAGACTACAATATGATGCGGGGGTGGTGAGTTGAAACAGTGTGTGTGTCCCCGACCCCACTTCTATGTTTCAATAAATTATTTGCATTTAAAACTATTAACGCTGACTCATTCCTTAAGTCCACTCAAAATTATGCTAATATTCCTTATGTTGTTTATGATATTAATTGAAAATAGCATATGAGAGTATTATATAGTAATAACACATGGCGATATACTAAAAAGCTATTTTTAATTTTTGGCTGGTAAAAAATCTGCCTGGCTGGTAGTTTTTAAAATCTACCAGCCAAATGGCTGGTAAGTCAAAAAGTTAATTTTGTTCCCTGCTTCAGGGTATTCTTGTTTACCAGAGAGGAGATCCTGTACAAGAATCTAGTTCGTTGGTTGACTTTTTTTTATTACATTGGATGCCATTTTGTCACAGGAAAGATTTGCCTCTAGGATGGAACCTAGCAGGGCCGGACTGGGGAAATAATTCATACCGGGAGATATAGCGCGAAATATAGCCCCAATCAGGCCACTTTTTAAGCGGGGGGTCTGGGGGTCCCCCACCAGGATTTTTTTTGTTACAAAGACTTAATTTCCTGCATTCTGGTGAATTTTAGTGCATGTGAATCACAAACTAATGAGCCAACAATTGCTTAGTACAATGTACTGTTATGGACCTCAAATAAAACTGTTGTGGCACTAGCAATGCTACTCTCTCCACCTTCAAAAAGAAAAAAGCAAGAGCACAACATATTTTTCTATTTACTATTATAATACAGTTAACCACTCTCTCCTGTAAGGGCCTTTCTTTTTCTTTGTTTTATCCCTCTCTCCTCCACCCTTTCTCTTTCTTCCACTGTCCATCTTGACATCAACGTTAATTGACTTTCGCTCTCTGATCTCTCCCGAGTCCCTCACTACCTGGCTCACTGCCTGGCTGTTATTCTGCATCTGAGTGCCGTCTGCCATTCCATTCGCCGCCTCCGCTGTCAATCAGTTGTATCGCCTGGTCCCGCCTCCACCAATCACAAGCACGGGTCCATTGTGTGTGTGTGTCCGCGTGAGGGAGAGAGTCAGATAGTTCTCCAACTCTGTCGCAGACAGTAAAATCCTGGTTGTTCCCCCACCCACCTAGGTTATCTAACCATCGCGCCGCGCCGCCGCCACAACTAGAAACAATGGCCTGGCAAAAAAAAATATATATATATATATAATACTTTTTTTGTATTTTTTTTATATATATATATTTTTTTAAATCTGTGCAGGCCAGGCCACCGGGAAAACTCCCGGTGCTCCCGATGGCCAGTCCGGGCCTGGAACCTAGGTATGTAATTTCATCTTTCCTTGTGACAATATTGTCACCCACTGTAACTGAGAAGCCGTCGGTCTTGCTGAGTTTGTTATTTGATCCGAAGAGAATGGACTCTGTTTTACCCAGGTGTAATGATAGTTGTGCCATACAGTACGTGTCATATTGTGTTGAGGTCTGGGGGAATGTTTATAAAACAAATATAGATCCTATTATTAAACTACAGAAAATAGCTATTAGAATAATAAACAAAGCTAGTTATCTTGAATTGACAAATCCATTATTCATAAAGTCCTGCACATAAAAATGTGTAGATATGATGTACATAAAAATCCTTGGAAATAATTTTTCGTGCTAAGAGTAAAAGCCTACCAGTTTGTATTCAATGTCTCGTTCAACCAAGAGAAGGAAAGTATAATTTAAGAGGGTTGTGTATTCTTAAAACATGTAAAAAGGTAAGAACTAATGTAAAAGCTAGATGTGTTTAAATTTTGGGAGTTCAATTATGGAATAGCCTTAGTGAGGGGTTGAAGTTGTGTACTTCTCATTGGAGATTAAAAAAAGCCTTAAAGGATCAAATTATTCAGGAGTAGTTTTGAGTAAAACATCAAACATTAAAAAAAATATATATATATATCTTGCAGCATATTTTAAGTTTTTCTTTCTTTTTTTTGTATTTTATTTTTTTATAATTTTTTAAACAAACACATAAACAAACATGACAACACACGATAAGATATACAAGCATTAGTTTTCAGTGCACATCCAATGAAATCACATTTTAGTTAATTGTCTTATATAGGATATACCCTTAATACCTATTATCTAAAAACCTACACACATATGCTCCAGCTCGTACCCCCCCCCCCCTTCCGGACCCCCCATTGGATAATCCATCCATTTTCCCTCGCTCCTAACCAGACATTACCATTATATGCTAGCTTTTATTTTCTCCACCACTTCTAACCACAATGTCATTTTGGATTCATTGAGACCCAAAATTCTTGCTGTAGATATTTCTTGATAGATCACATCGAGATATGTAATAATCCAGACCTTTCGGCACATTTTTTCCAGTTGGAACCATCGTGATGCTATCAGCTTTTTAGCCACTGTGATACCCGATAAAACCAATCTCTTTAGCTGTGGATGTACTGCACACTCATAAACATCATTCAGCAGTAGTACAGAGGGGTGTACAGGTATATTCCAAGTTAAGAGATTTGTTAGTTGCTGGGTCACCTCTTTTTTTCTTTCTTATATTAAAATATACTTAGTTTTTTAAGAATTTGTAAAGGATAGGCAAAAATAAGCATCAGCCTATTCCTTTTTTTCGGTCGTTGATTTTGGATTTTGTGTGTGAGCTTGCCTTGAATATGTACATTTGTGATTTTCTATTTATTTTTTATTTTTTGCAAGTCCACACAGGTGTGTTTGATTTGTCTGTAAACAAGACCGTAAAAAATAAACTTCATTCAGGTACAGGGGAAGCCTCCCTAGGATGGTCTTATATATAAAGATGTGTGATTTCCTCTGTGAGTAGAGAGATGTCCGTCCAGCATGGGGTAGTACTACATGGATCAAGGTGTTCAGAAATGTTCTTCATCCGGGGCGGTCAGGTGGCGTAGCGGAGATTGCGCTCGTCACCAATGCAAGAGGCTGCGGTCTCGACTCCCGGAGTCAGCATTGCTTGAGGCTTGGGCTGATCGCTATACTAACCCGTTTGGCTGGGTTAGGGGGAGGGCAAGTCATGGGTGGGAAACTGGCGTTGTGGACAGCGACGCCTACAGGTCAGGTCTGGGCGCTTGCTCAGCGGAGGCAGGACTTGATGAAGGCAGCGTGACCTCCCACGCGTTACACTTCACCTATGAGAGTCCACGCTGCCAGGTGAAAAGAGAGTCACTGGCTGTCGCCGCACGTGTCGGAGGAAGCGTGTGGATGACTTCAGGGTTCCCTTGTACCGACCAGTAGGAGAACATGCACACAACAACCAGGTAGGGGAGGGGGGGAATTGGCACAACGACTAAATTGGGACGGGGAGAAAACTATATAAAAAATAAATAAAAAAATTCTTCATCCATGATGTGTGTTGAACATTAGGGGTGTGTAAGGAGTGTACTAACAACACGCACTCAGCAGTTCCCTTTACACCGCTCCACGAGGCAGGGTTGCCTCGCACTTCGTTCAGATCCTCATATAAAAGGTATAATCAGAGGGGGTGTTGAGCATGCAGATGACCTGCTTCTTTACATTTCTGTCATCTCCACATCTATTCCAGCTGCACTTGACATATTCACCCGATTTGGCCATTTGAGGTTTAGACAAAAGCGAACTTCTTCCATTGAATGCAGCAGCACATAGTTATCCACTGCATGGCTTCCCATTTAAAATCGCCCCCCATGGCTTCAAGTATATTGGTATTCAAATTAGGGATACATTTGGGGACTTATTCAAATGAAATTTTGGTTCTCTACTGACCCGATTTCAGGAAGATTTTGAACGTTGGTCATTACTACCTCTTTCTCTTGCTGCACGTATCAATTGTGTTAAGATGAATTCCCTCCCAAGATTTTCTTATCTTGTCCAGGGCCTGCCTATCTTTCTTCCCCACTCATTCCTTCACAGAATTGACAGCCTAGTGTCCAAATTCATTTGGAATAATAAAGTTCCCAGCATTAATAAAGCACTATTACAAAGGCCTAGGTCCCTACCTGTAACGCTTCCCCTGGTCCTGCTGGACCTTCACAACTCCCCTTCAGAACTCCTTTCAATAACAATTTACCACTGCACACTACAACACTGCCACCTGGTGGGCTGATCCAGATGTGGCAGATCTGTGATCAGCTCACTCACTTGTTGAACATTATTTGCCTCCACTTATGTGTTGTTTATTCACTGTCTTTGTTGTCTATATTATTTCCACTGTGTTAGACTTGTGTCCCTACTGTCTGTGTTTTGTAAATGTGTTTTAGTCTTGTATGTCTCTGTTTGTACATTTACTATAGTTATTCCCCTGTGTGTTCTGTCTTCTGTTAGTTCTGTCTACCACACCTGTGTCTTGTTAGCAATCACCCTCTGTCTCTAATTAGTGTTTGTATTTAGGTGTTGTGGGCCCAGCATTCACTTGCTGGGTCATTGTTTGATGTTACCCTTGTGTTGGTTCATGTTTTTGTGTTTCACGTTATCCTTTGTTACTGATGCTTGCAAGTAAAGCCTTTTGTTATCCCACCGCCGTTTCCTGCCTGCTTTCTCCAAATCTTCCGTGTGCTTATATCTGTAATTGGGTTCCATTTCATCATGCCACCAAAGCGCAACCGTAACAGAATGACCCAGCCAAACAGGAACCCAGCAGATGGGAGCAGAGACGGGGTGAGCGGCGCATGTTTTATTTTGGGGGCTACGGTCATGGGGGCAGACCAAGCTGCCGCTCGGGGTCTGGCACCATGGAGCGGAGTGGCCAATCCAGCGGCGCCGATGACGATGGGCACGGCGAGGATGAGTGCTATCGCCGTGTTCCGGATCCCTGGGCGGGGAGTCGCCTGGTCTGCAGGGGAGCGTCCGGGAAGGGGCACGGATCCCGGCGCCACAGCCCCAGGGGGAGACAGGGTTCCCGGGACCGCAGGTCCTCCTCACCGCCCTGGTCGGGGTCTCCTCCTAGGGGTTCCGGGAGACGAGTCCACATCATGGGATGCCTGGAGAGCGACGCCGGACCCTACTGCCGGAGGGACCCCAGTCGGGGGTCCTGTGCCGGGTCCTGCCGTTGGGGAGCCTCCGGTTCGGGGTTCGGCGGTGGGTCTCGCCGCCGAGGAGACCCCAGCCCCAGGTCCCACTCCTGAGCCATCGCCTCTACCCTCCCTCCTCCCCAGCTCCAGCCCTCTTCATCGGCCCTCTCCTCCCGGTCCAGTTCCCATGGGTCCCGTCCCTCGACCCCCCTTCCCCCAGCCCCTCTTCGCCGGCGCTGCGTCCGACCCTGCCCGTTCCTGGGGGGCCTGGCTGGCCGCCTGGGAGTCGTCCATCGAGGGGAGGGTACTGTAACGCTTCCCCTGGTCCTGCTGGACCTTCACAACTCTCCTTCAGAACTCCTTTCAATAACAATTTACCACTGCACACTACAACACTGCCACCTGGTGGGCTGATCCAGATGTGGCAGATCTGTGATCAGCTCACTCACTTGTTGAACATTATTTGCCTCCACTTATGTGTTGTTTATTCACTGTCTTTGTTGTCTGTATTATTTCCACTGTGTTAGACTTGTGTCCCTACTGTCTGTGTTTTGTAAATGTGTTTTAGTCTTGTATGTCTCTGTTTGTACATTTACTATAGTTATTCCCCTGTGTGTTCTGTCTTCTGTTAGTTCTGTCTACCACACCTGTGTCTTGTTAGCAATCACCCTCTGTCTCTAATTAGTGTTTGTATTTAGGTGTTGTGGGCCCAGCATTCACTTGCTGGGTCATTGTTTGATGTTACCCTTGTGTTGGTTCATGTTTTTGTGTTTCACGTTATCCTTTGTTACAGATGCTTGCAAGTAAAGCCTTTTGTTATCCCACCACCGTTTCCTGCCTGCTTTCTCCAAATCCTCTGTGTGCTTATATCTGTAATTGGGTTCCATTTCATCATGCCACCAAAGCGCAACCGTAACTGTAAAACCGCTCTCAAAGAGCACCTACGGGAGGCTGCAATTCTAAACTGGCCCCCTCCCAATGTACAGTCTCCTCCCCCTCGTATGTATATATTTTCTGTTAGGATCTCTGTTTAACAGTACTGTATATTTACATATCGTGTATGTCACAAATGTAACAGAACTGTATATCTGTATGTCATGATATATATCTGTATGTTGTGTTTGTCATAAATATCATTATGAATTGAAAATGGGGACCCTGATGTAAACAAGACGAAAGTCTTTCTCTGGTCTGCATCCCCTTAACAATTGTGTGTATTGAGCCGTACTGTATTGTACCCATTCTACAATCTGTTAACTAAAGTTTTCAATCAAGCATGCCTGTAACTGAGGGGTACAATTCCCTGACTGTATTGATAAGTATGGTATCATTAAACCACTACCGCTTTATGTACTTTAATTACTGGCCATACAGTACATGATATATAAATATGATGAACACTTCCCACAATGAATCGGTTCCACACAAAGTGGTAATTAAGTATTTATTGCAGCAAAAGGTACATAATATACTTCTCTATTATACTTTGGATGCGCTTATAAGGCAAAGGAATGTGCGTAGGCAAATCAATAATGAATGTCCATTCTCTGGTTACGCAGGAGGTAATTATACAACCTGAATCTTAGGGAATTATATCTATGGTACACTAGTAATATATAGCGGGAGATACTGGAAGGGTCCCCCCGGTTGTAAGCCAGCAGGGGTAGAGGATCTGTCGGTAGTAGAGAGTCTGGTCAACGATGACTAAGGAGACTCCAAGTACAGGAGACGGTGCAATAGTCTCTTGATCCACAGACGAATACAGCTGTTCTCCGTAGACTGTAGCTCCACAGTGAAGAAAGCTAGCCGGCCTCAGGCTCTCTGAGGCGCAGACTCGACGTGGCTCCTCACAGGGTAAATCCCACACGTGTAGGCGTCGGCGATTCTCCGCTCCATAAATCACAGGACCAAAACAAATATAATCCAGCCGCAAAGGGCTATGTAGTCGTCGGATAGATTAATCCAGTGTACATGTCCACACGGTTCTCGTCTAGGTCTCCTCGGGTGAAAGCGCCATGAAAGCAGCCCAGCCTGGATAAGCACTCTAGCTGGTACGAGGAAGCGTTGGTGATGCTGGTCACTGTAGAACTTTAGCCGCACGATACACTATACACAAATAGACTATTACTGACTTAATAGAAATATGTCGCACTCGACGGTATAGCGCCAAACTCTGACAATTCAGTTATTAATTCGCACGCGGTCTCAATGCTCTATTTGGGGCCAAACAGGCCATACTTCACCGCACGTTGTATCGTGGGTGAGGCTTCAACTTATTGGGTAACTCTACTTCTGTATTCACCTGCGCCATATTTATATGCACGGCGAACAATCTAGTGCCAACCTCATTTCTGTCTCGTATCCCTGGGCAAGGCCGGGCATGTACAGACATGTCTTGACGGTGGCCTTGAACCTGACTCTGGAGGCATGGCCCTGGCGCCTGTGGACCGCTGTCCAATAGGAGAATGAAATATTATGGTCTGTACTAGGCTAAAGGGATATTCCGTGTATATGTACAAGGAATATACAAGGGATATCAAACGATATACAAATACTATGCAATATATATCAATCAATAAATATATATATATTCGGTTTAATCTGATCCTTTGTAACAGCTGCCTCCTAATTAGTCCCACCTAATTAGCTAAGCAGAGACAGATTAACCGCACTGTCCACTACTCAATGTCTGTTGTGAGGGGTCGGGCAGTTCACAAAGTCATGGGGTCATGGTCGTCATCGATAGTATCGGGGAGCCTTGGCAGTTCTATTAGCCTCGCCACGGGTCGGGTGTAGATCCGTCCTTGGACGAGCACTTCGGCTGCTCGGACCTTTCCGTCGGCACCGGTGATCACTTTGCTTACGCGGCCAGCCGGCCACATAGCTCGGGGTAGTGACTGGTCGATAATCATGACGACTGTCCCTTCTGTCAAATTGTCTCTCTCTTTCACCCATTTCTGGCGGGTCTGTAGAGACGGTAGATAGTGGAGTAGGAAGCTGTTCCAAAACTTGTCAGCCAATACTTGACTGTACCTCCACATTCTTCGGCCGTTCGCTTCTTCAGGCCTGTACATTGTCTGTGGTAGCGCGGGGTCCAGCCGCCCCATCAAGAGTGTGTTGGGGGTGACTGGGTCGACATCTGCTACATCACTTGAGACGTAACCGAGGGGCTTTGAGTTCAATACTCCCTCGATCTCCGTGAGGACTGTCATTAGGACTTCTTCCGCCACGGTCTGGGCCCCAAGCACGGCGTACAGGGCTGTCTTTATTGAACGTACTTCTCGTTCCCAAGTTCCACCGAAGTGAGGTGCGTTCGGGGGATTAAACTGGAAGTCAATCTGGGATGGAGCGAGGTGGGTCTTAAGTTCTGGGCCCATAGCTTGGAAGCTCTCTCTCAGCTCTCTTTCTCCGCCTTTGAAGTTTGTCCCGTGATCAGACAATAATATAGACGGTTTGCCTTTCCGCGATGTGAATCTTCGGAAGGCCATAAGGAATGAGTCTGTGCTCATGGTTGGAAGGAGTTCTATATGCATCGCTCGGGTGGTCATGCATTTGAATACAATACCCCACCGCTTCTCGGTTCCTCTTCCTTTCTTTATATACAGCGGGCCGAAACAGTCCATACCGGTGGAGTGAAAAGGCTTGTCGCCGAGTCGGAGGCGACAGGGAGGTAGGTCAGCCATCCGGGGTATACTGGGCTGCGCTCGCCTCTTACGACAGTCTAGACAGGTTCGCTGGAAGCGCCGCACTGCTTCTCTCCCTTGCAGTATCCAATAACGACGTCTGATCTCCGCGAAGACTCTCTCTGCCCCGGCGTGATGCACATCCTCGTCGTATTTCTTTATGATCAGCTCTGTGACCTTGTGTCGGCTGTTTAAGACTATCGGGTACCTGACGTCATCCGGTAAGTCTGGAGCTCTCCGCAGACGACCACCCACTCTGATGAGACCATGGGCGTCGCTCTCGGGGGCTAGGTGGAGCAGTCTGCTGTCTGATGGGACGGGCTTTGCTCCCTGTAGACAGTCTAGCTCATCGGGGAACGAGTCTCTCTGGGCTCGTTGTAGGAGAAGAAGTTCTGCTTCTTCGTAGTCAGCTGCAGTAATGTCAGTAGTGAGCTGAACCTCTGGGTGGTGCCACAGGAATGTCTTTAGCTGCGCACTCTCTAGGGTGAGGCAATCGTCTATGTCGGGGTCTGTGGAGACGAGTGTGTTCAATCCACAGAACATAGATTTCTTGTTTTCGGCCTCCTCTTTACTCGCTTCCCGTGGGGTGGGTGTAGGCCACTCTTCTTCCGGGAGCTTGAGGAACTCTGGCCCGTCACTGTATAGGTTGTGACGGGTGAGGTCATCCAGGGACATTCCCCGGGTGATGACGTCAGCTGGGTTGTGTTTTGTGTCCACATACCTCCAGCTTGCTACTTCTGTTAAATCTTGAATCTCTGTGACTCTGACTCCCACGAAGACCTTGTATCTGCACGAATCAGACCGGATCCATGTGAGTACTGTCGTGGAGTCTGACCACAAGATTGTTCTTTGCACCGGAATGGTGAGTTCATGTTGGATTAACGTGGCGAGTTGCGCTCCTGCTAGGGCTGCGCAGAGCTCTAGACGCGGGATAGATTGTTGCTTTCGTGGGGCTATTCTTGAGCGAGCCAGGATGAAAGCAGTATGTATTTCTCCTCCCTCCTCTCGGGCACGCAAGTAGGCCACCGAACCGTAGGCTACTTCGGAGGCGTCGCTGAAGACGTGCAGGTCCATCTGGCACGTCTCTGACCTCACTGTGGGTGGGAAGTAGCTGCGGCATATGTTGACACCTGGGAGTGAGCTGAGTTCCGTCTCCCACTCTCTCCATGTGGATGCAAGGTGTTCGGGTATGGGGTCGTCCCAGCCCTGGTCCTTGTCCCATAACGCTCTTACAATCATCTTTGCCCTGGTGGTGTAAGGTAGAATACATCCCAACGGGTCATATTGTCTGGCGAGTGTTCTGTATACACTCCGTCTGGTGGTCGGTAGTGCAGTCGACCTTCCCTGCTCCTTGGTCAGGGGTGTGTGTTTATAATGGAGCGAGTCTGTTTTGAAGCGCCAGACTAGTCCTAATGTCATTTCTTGGGCTTCTCCTGGGATGGTCGCCATCCAGGTCTCGCTGCTTGCTGCCTTGTCCTCGGGGGAGAGGCTGCGCAATACTTGCGGGTCGCTGCTGGCCCACTGCCTGAGATCAAAGCCGCCTTTGATCAGGGAGGCGCGGAGCTTGAGTAGAAGGGCCTCGGCTTCTTCTGGCGTCGAGACGCTTTGCAGACAGTTGTCCACGTAGAAACTATTTCCTACACTTTGTCGGACCTCTTCATCAGCTGCTGGGTCCTCTGCGACGTGCTTTTGCAGTGCAAACGTAGCACAGCATGGGCTGCATGTGGTTCCGAAAGGGAGGACTTCCCATTGATAGATGGCTGGTTGCTCATCCCCGATCCTCTCTCTCCATAGGAACCGCAGCAGGGGCTTGTCCTCCTCCACTAGTCTCACCTGCAGGAACATCCCTTTGATGTCGCCGCTGATGGCCACCTTGTCTTGGCGGAAACGTAGTAACACGCCTAGTAGAGAGGGGCCGAGTGTTGGGCCGGGCAAGAGCTCTTTATTCAGATTTTGTGATCCGATCTGGTAGCTGCAGTTGAACACAATACGATCCTTGCCGTTGTGGTGGACTTTGTGGTGTGGCACGTACCATGATTCGGTCGTCTGATCGGCCTCTTTAATGTCAATTTTCTTTATGTGTCCCGCTGTGATTAGCTTGTTAATCTCAGCGCGGTACACCGTCTCTTGAGCGGGGTCTCTGGCTAGGCGCCGCTCTGTGTTCAATAGATACCGCTCCGTCGCTTCTTTTGGGGCGTGGAAGGTAGGCATACCCTCTCGCCTCAGGAGTGGAGTTGCGTATCTCATCACTCCGTTAACTTTGACTCTCTTTGTCCCCTGCTCGAGGAGGGCTATAGCGTAAATGTCTTCCTTGGAACGAATGTCTTTCTTTTCGTTCTTAAAGGGCATTGTCTCTAGTGTCCATAGCCTCTCGACATGCTGTAGGAGGGTGGTGTCTTCTTCTGTCACTCTGGAGTGGAGGCAGTTAGTGGCTGCTGTTCGGTTAAGAGACTTAGCGAGGGGGCCTTGTAATGTCCATCCTAGGCGGGTCTCGACTGCTGCAGGACAGCCTCTGGGCCCTGTGTGGACCCGGTCAATCGGGACGATGAGGTCTGCATGGTCGGAGCCTATCAGCAGGGTCGGGGTGGCACCGTCTATGAGCGGTATAGGTAGTTGACGCAGGTGCACATATTTATCCATCAGCTTGGCGATGGGGTAGGTGTACTGCGACAGGCCTATTTCTTGGCTGGTGAAAGCATTAGTAATCCTATACCGTCTCTCTGGCTGCCCGCTTGCTGCGATAGTGAAGGAGACATTCTCGCCCTTTATCGTCTTTAGATCTCTTCTTATTGTCCGAATCGTCATCTGGTTTTCGCTCCCCCGCACCCCCAGCTGGGCCGCAGCGGACGCGAGGAGAAGGGTCTTCTCTGACCCGTCGTCAAGGACGGCGTAAGTGTCCATGACCTTATCTTGGTAACTCAGTGTTACGCGGACCACCTTTAAGAGCACCCGGGCGCCCCCGCTGCTGGCGGGGTCAATGTACATAACACTTGCCTTTGTGCTGCTTGAGGGTGCAGGCTTTCTTCTGTTACTGTCGTGTAGGACATCTAGGTGGGCTCCGTCACACCGACTACACCTCTTCTTTAAGCGGCAATCGGCTGCCATGTGACTGCGCGCACATCGGTAACAGCGTCGGTTGGACTTTATCCATTGACTCACCTCGTCGGCGGTCATCTTCTTGAACGTGTCACATTGTGACAACCAGTGTTCCTTTTCGCAGTACGGGCACACCATCTTCCACTTCTCTTTCATCGAGGGGGTACTGTGGTTCTTGCTGCTCGGTACTTATTCTGATTGGTGCATGACGGTCACCAATCTTCGGCCATCGTTTGCTCTCCTAGGTCCCTCTCTGGAGCTTGGGGTGCTCCGCATGAACGTATCCAACCGTAGGCTGTTGACTTCTCTCGCCAGGAAGTCGGCTAGGTCTAGGAGGGATGGCTCGGGACCGTTAGGATCACGGTGGTCTCTTTGCCGCCTGAAGCGCTCTTGTCGGGCGGGCGGAAGCTTCTCTAAAATCCTCTCGACATTAGAGTTCGCGTACAGTTCGTGCATACCCTTTTCTCTTTGCGCCCCCCAGCATCCCTACCAGGGATTGTACCTTGATAGACAGGTCATCTAGTGAGCGATTGTCTGTGGCTGGGGGTAGGCGGTCAATATGCCTTATCTCTTGTATTACGTAGTCCCATATGCGTCCATATCTTTGGTCGAGTGCTGCTAGAGCCGCTGTGTATGGGGTAGTAGAGGTGGCATAGGCCAGCGCTATATTGTGCGCTCGGGGCACCTTGAGGTGCTTCAGTAGGATAGCATACTTGTACGGTTCATCAGCTACATCGGACATCATTGTCTCTAAGCACATTCGTAGCTCCGTGTACTGTGCTCTGTTCTCGTGGGTGAAGTCCGGAAACGTCGGTGTGCCAATGTATGATGCCATGGATGGCTGGCACATCGGTGAGCGTTGGAAGAGAGGCCTCCTAGGCGAGTCTCCTCTTACGCCTCTTGGTGGGCTGGTACCTGCTGGGTACCATGGCCCGCGTATCCAGGTGCTGTTCCTCGGGGCTGGTCGTGCGTCAAGCTCACCCGTGAATTGAGTCGGGGGTCTGTAGCGCAGAGCCGCGGGGGTAGAGCCTGGGCTGTACTGGACCTCCTGGTCCTGTGGAGTACTGTGCTGCTGTCGGGCTTGACTCTCCTCCTCTCCCTCTTCTTCTTCCTCTGGCAGGTCCTCTAGATCCTGTAGTCGTCTATTTAGCCTCTCCGCGGTGTAGACCGTTTCTTCCTTGTAGCTGGGTCTCACTTGGACCGGTCGGGGAAGGGGTTCGGAGGGGGGTATAGGCTCTCTCTGGTGGTCGGGCTCAGGGTCGCTTGATCGGGTAGGGGAGGGTGCCCTTGACCCTTGTCTTGACGAGGCCCTGGAACCCCGAGCGGAGGGAGGGGGTGTTGCCCTGGTGATCAGCTGCTCCATTATCTGCGCTTGTAATCGGTCGCGCTCGGCTTCGCGCTTGGTGAGAGCGAGGTCGCGCTCTGCTTCTCTTTGGGCACCGGCAGCGGCGCGCTGGGCTTCGGCGGCGGCGCGCTGGGCTTCGGCCCGGTCCCTTACCATATTCTCTTCCGTCTGAAGGCGTCTAATCTCTAGACGTATACGATCTTCGTCGCTCCGTTGCTGCGCCTGAAGGCGTTCTCTTTCCATGGAAGAATGTTCGCGCTCACTAAGCGTCTGTGCTTGGAGTCGATCGCGCTCTGTTGAGGCTGCTAGGCTGGCGAGGAATGCCTGTGCCAGCATCTTGTCCGCCTCGCTGGGGGAAGACGCTGGTTGAGGTGATCCGCTCCTGGCAGTACTCGTTGGAGATCTGTTCTCCTGTGGCGAGTCCTGGAGATCCATCTCCGGGGTGCTCTCCTATTCTTGTAGCGGGTAGAGTTCCATCCCTGGAGGGCTGTCTTTATCCTGGAGCTCTCCGGGGATTACTTCTTCGGTCTTGGCGGGGGGTAAAGTCATGTCGGGTCCCTCCTGGTCCCTACCGTGAGCTTGGTCAGTTACGTTAGAACCCACTAGGGCCTCTATTGGCGGGGTAGCCTGGTCGATAGGGTCGGACATAATTTTACTATCTACTTTTTCCGCGTTTACCGTCTGTAGAAAGCTAGGTAGTATATTGGCAACGTAATCCTCTAAGTACTGAGGTGTCTGCCGTCTACGCTGCGGGCGATCTACTTTAGGAGAACCGTTTTGTGGAGTATTCATCATTGGCCATGTCAATATTAATACCACTATATTAATATTACACTAGTTACCCTCCGGCTCGAAGGACCAATTGTAACTGAGGGGTACAATTCCCTGACTGTATTGATAAGTATGGTATCATTAAACCACTACCGCTTTATGTACTTTAATTACTGGCCATACAGTACATGATATATAAATATGATGAACACTTCCCACAATGAATCGGTTCCACACAAAGTGGTAATTAAGTATTTATTGCAGCAAAAGGTACATAATATACTTCTCTATTATACTTTGGATGCGCTTATAAGGCAAAGGAATGTGCGTAGGCAAATCAATAATGAATGTCCATTCTCTGGTTACGCAGGAGGTAATTATACAACCTGAATCTTAGGGAATTATATCTATGGTACACTAGTAATATATAGCGGGAGATACTGGAAGGGTCCCCCCGGTTGTAAGCCAGCAGGGGTAGAGGATCTGTCGGTAGTAGAGAGTCTGGTCAACGATGACTAAGGAGACTCCAAGTACAGGAGACGGTGCAATAGTCTCTTGATCCACAGACGAATACAGCTGTTCTCCGTAGACTGTAGCTCCACAGTGAAGAAAGCTAGCCGGCCTCAGGCTCTCTGAGGCGCAGACTCGACGTGGCTCCTCACAGGGTAAATCCCACACGTGTAGGCGTCGGCGATTCTCCGCTCCATAAATCACAGGACCAAAACAAATATAATCCAGCCGCAAAGGGCTATGTAGTCGTCGGGTAGATTAATCCAGTGTACATGTCCACGCGGTTCTCGTCTAGGTCTCCTCGGGTGAAAGCGCCATGAAAGCAGCCCAGCCTGGATAAGCACTCTAGCTGGTACGAGGAAGCGTTGGTGATGCTGGTCACTGTAGAACTTTAGCCGCACGATACACTATACACAAATAGACTAGTACTGACTTAATAGAAATATGTCGCACTCGACGGTATAGCGCCAAACTCTGACAATTCAGTTATTAATTCGCACGCGGTCTCAATGCTCTATTTGGGGCCAAACAGGCCATACTTCACCGCACGTTGTATCGTGGGTGAGGCTTCAACTTATTGGGTAACTCTACTTCTGTATTCACCTGCGCCATATTTATATGCACGGCGAACAATCTAGTGCCAACCTCATTTCTGTCTCGTATCCCTGGGCAAGGCCGGGCATGTACAGACATGTCTTGACGGTGGCCTTGAACCTGACTCTGGAGGCATGGCCCTGGCGCCTGTGGACCGCTGTCCAATAGGAGAATGAAATATTATGGTCTGTACTAGGCTAAAGGGATATTCCGTGTATATGTACAAGGAATATACAAGGGATATCAAACGATATACAAATACTATGCAATATATATCAATCAATAAATATATATATATTCGGTTTAATCTGATCCTTTGTAACAATGCCTTTACCTAACTTCAGAGCCTACTATTGGGCAGCCAATCTCAGAATTATACATCACTGGTTACAGTCAGGGAAATCACTGTTGTGTCCTATGTGGATTGACATCAAAGCCTCATCCGTCAAACCTGCCCCACTAACTGGTCTTATCCATGCCCCCATTCGTTTTTCAATAGCCCCCTATTCCAAAAATATTGTTAAATCTACATTCAGAATTTTGGAATGAATTCAGATGCCACTTTGGGTTTCAAACTCAAGCCTTCTTGGCCCCGATAGCGGCTAACCCTTTATTTCACCCCTCACTGATGGATGGAGCATTTTCCTTATGGGCCTCACTCTGTTTTGCACACTGGGTGATTTGTATAGATAATGTTTTTGCTTCTTTTCAGCAATTATCAGAGAAATATTCAAACCATAGCCGACATTTCTTTCGGTACCTACAGATTCGTAGCTATGTTTGTAGCATTAAACATGTTTCCCAACCTTCCAGAGGTCACACCTATCGACTCCTTTTTGACCCCAATGTCTTCCACCAAGGGCATGATATCGACTATGTATAATCTCATTCTCTCCTTGCGTCCCACTCCAATACACAATATTACAAATAAATGTGAGGACTTGGAAGAGGAGATCTCGGATGTTAGATTAACCTAAATATATGACGATATTGATCCTATCTGTGATAGATGTCATTAGATACAGGTAGATGTCATGCCCCTCCTTGCACAGGTATTGGACAGATATTTTTTAGACCATCTCTGGGAGTATTGAGACCAACTGTATTGACAGCCCTTTTTGGATATTCTCCACCTACTTTATCACTATCAAAGCACAAAGCACACTTTGTGGCATTTACCTACTGGCTAGGCATCTGATTCTGTTGAAGTGGAGGTCCTCTGCTCCCCCGTCTCACCTTAGGAATCCTCTCACTGGATTAGAAATGTACTCTACTTTATAAAATTTGAAAGAAAAATGTATTTTTATTTATCCAGGAATGTCCCATTGAGATACAAGATCTCTTCTTCCAGGGAGAGGATCTTCATCCAGGTTCAAGAAAATATGGGGTTCCTTCCTTGTGCGTATGGAGGATGTACAGTTCCATACTATTCCAGAATAGCACTTCTTGTGGTGCTTCCTTGCATTCATCTGTGGTACTATGATACAGCGTGATCCATTTGGGATATATACATTGGAGGAGTGTGTTTTAGTACTTTGACATGTTTATTATGTATATATGTATTATGTATATATATATATGTTATTGATTTTACTTTGTTGATCGACCAAGTCATAGTGTGTTAGTTTATCTTTCTTTTTGTCTGTTTAATGTTGTTGTTATACCGCGGTTTATAAATCTACATTGTCCCCCTAGGGGTAAGAATATTACTTTCTGCTCATGTTTTATTCTTAACTAGAATACATCACTTTCCCTTCATTTAGAGGTGGTTTGTTGTAATATTTTACTTTCTTCTGTCCTATATGGGCAATGGCATTTTAATAATGCATATTCTTCTTGTATGCCTTTAAAAATGTATAATAAACTAAAACGTGAAAAGAAATTAAAGAAAGAAAAGAACATTACAGGTGTTAAAATGGGAGATAAAGTACTGTAAACAACTTGTTTATCCATCCCTTTATTGGATGATGTGTGTACTTTGTACATAAACATTGTGTACAGTATGATCTACCCTTTTAAAAAAAATGGTTACAGAAGCATTTATGTACACACGTTGGTCCCCTTGATCTGATTTCCTGAAAACAACTTCCAAATGTGTAAACAATGTCAAAAATCATTTAAAATGTAAAAGGTTCATGGCACAAAATTAGAAAGAAAGAAAACAGTTCTCTATGGTGCTTCACATATACTGTATGTACGCTATTCATAAAGTCGTTAAGTAATAAAAAGCATTAGAAATGCACTATATAGAAGACTACCGGTAGGAACTATGGGTTAATATTCTCCAAATTATTGGACACATAAGAAACTATAAAACATATTGCCTTATCATATTATATAATAGCATTACAGTATTATTATATATATATACATATATATTATAGTATTATAAAAATCACAGGAGTTTCAACACAGAGATTGTCTTCATAAGACAAGCGTTGCTTGTGTTTCGTTGCACACAGCTTCGAGTCTGAATTCAAGTCAGTCTTACAAAATACACAAGAATTATGTTAAATTGAATGATAAAACAAGTGCGAGTTTGCAATAGCTGCAACCTGTTTGCGATAGGCCACTTCCATTACCATGCCCCCTTTTAGCCAATTGGCATGAACACACACACACACACACACACACGACCTCCATGCCACAATTTCAGCCTCCTTGGGGCAAAACCTATGGCCGCTAGAGTGGGGAAATATATGTGGACCAACCAACCAACCGACTGACCTATAGAGCTGCTGGTTGCAGCTGAAGACAACAAATGCCACAGACTTATCTTAAAGAAGATTAATTAAAGGGGAACTATTTTACTATTTCTTTCACTATTTGGGCACTTTTACACAATTCCTGTGAGTCTATGGAACACCTCTGTAATATATATATTTTTTTTATTCATTGTTTTGTATTTCTAATCAAGTCCTCAAAAACAGCATTTTTCTACCTCAAGATCTCGAGCTGTTTTGAGCCTGGGCTCCTAAACCACTGCGCAGCGTCGTCTTCGCCTGAACATTAACATGCAGCGGTGACTTTATGACATCACATATAGGCACATTTTCAAATGACTCAGTTCAGTGAGGGTGAATATTGTGAGAGGAGAATTGGAAGAATGCGCCAATATGAGAATTTTGAGACATAGATCATATTAATATAAGTTCACATAGCTAGGAAACAATGCTAAACACTCAAAAAGGCCATTTATAAGATAGTTCCCCTTTAAAGGTTTATTGTACACTTAATCTCTCCTCTCTCCTCTTCTGTTCCATTTTGAAAATGACAATCTGGGTTCCTTTTTAAAAGCTCAAAAACGTGAGCCTCGATGGTCTGTTTGCAGTGCAGCAGTGTTTATTGTCAGTGTAAAATTCCACTGCTGTCTGAGCGGCCCCGGGCCCCCTTCGGTATTGGTGTAGTGTGTCAGATTCCAGGTCTCCGTTGCTGCAGGTGTAGGTGTAGTGTGTAAAATTCCACTGAGCACTGCTGAGCAGAGGGCCTCCGCAAAGACACGAGGGTGCCATGATCACGCCACGCTCTCAACCACCCCGCCCCCCACCCACCTCGTTCTCACCACTCCATTCCACTTCACCCCACCCTCCCGTACTAGGCCCCCCCTCTCACCTCAGTATCAGATCGGAACTGAGAGGGCGGCGGGGGGATGGGCAGGGTAGCAAGCCGCTATGTCTGGTATTAGGATTCCTCCTCAAGAGACTTGTAGGAAGAAGGAAATGACATGACAAAAAAACTGCAGCCAGGCCCCATCTGAGGGCAAGCCTGAAATAACACGGTCAGGAAAATAAACCCACCTTTACTACCCTTTTAGATAGCATTGAAATACAGGGTAGCAGTAACAGAGAGAGAGAGGGGTGGGGGAGCCATTTCCATGGCACCAGGTCTTGTTTAGCTTTTCAAAATGGTGGCTTTACAGTAAATGCAAGACACTCCCTGGAGCAGGGGAGTTCAAGGCGTGCTCTCTTGTCTGTAGGTGGTTAAACATCTCTGAGATGTTTGAGGTATCTGGAGGGGTGCACTTGGTGTGCTGAGGACTGGCCATCAAACAGATCCAATGGTTAGGAGCTCCTCTTCCCATGATTTCCATCAGGGTTACATGTTTAGATGAGGTATATTTAGCCAGGGTAGGTTCTCTGAGCTCAGATGCTCTTTTCCAGCAACGCCCTGCTTCACACCTGGAAGCTGCCCACTACAACCACAGTCTGACACTGTTGACGACTAGGAGCTGCCCAGTACAACCACAGTCTGACGCTGTTGACCACTAGGAGCTGCCCAGTACAACCACAGTCTGACACTGTTGACCACTAGGAGCTGCCCAGTACAACCACAGTCTGACACTGTTGACCACTAGGAGTTGCCCAGCCAGTACAACCACAGTCTGACACTGTTGACCACTAGGAGCTGCCCAGTACAACCACAGTCTGACACTGTTGACCACTAGGAGCTGCCCAGTACATCCACAGTCTGACACTGTTGATCACTAGGAGCTGCCCAGTACAACCACAGTCTGACACTGTTGACCACTAGGAGCTGCCCAGTACAACCAGAATCTGACACTGTTGGCCACTGTACAGCTCCACTGGAGCAATTGAGGCATAAGTGCCTTCCTCCAGCTATGGGTATTAAGGGAGAGAGGCTATTCATTCACTTCCCCGACCAGATTTCTCCTGCCAGTCTGGGGGATCAAACCGGCAACCTTCCGTTCACAGGCTTCTCTAACCATGAGGCCACCGCTGCCCCACACCCAGTAGAATAAAATATACTAATAGAAACATGCTGCCACTTTGCATGCTGAGGAGTCCTGCTTAGGTTAGGTTCACCTGACGCAGAGGTAAGACTCTTCTTAGGAATCCTCTGGTAAACCTTGAGTCCTTTACATGAGTCTGCATCAGGTTCTTTTAACCAAATCCATCAGAGTTTTCCACAGTTCACCATACCCCCTCCCCCTTTGTTTCACATTACACTCACATAAAAAACAGACACACACGCACGCACGCACGCACACACTCAAAAATAGGCAACATTTTCCAGAAGGAGAATGCCCCAAGAATGCCTCAGAAGGGGACGTTCTTGGGGCATTCTCCCCACACACACAGTTACATAAGATCATTAATGAAAATCACAAGAGTGCACTCAGTCTCGATGCTGACCCGATTCTGATTATGCTATGAGAACTAAATGCAGTGTGAACATTATACAGTCAACGAGGCGTGTCTCTTTCCAGCGACGGGACAGTTAATTCAATTTCAAGTTTGGCAAAGTGTGTCGGATCTTTCCGGCGAGCACGTCCGTAGTTTTGACCTGGGTCTCCCTCTTCAGGAACTTCTTGTTCTGGATCTCGTTGAGAGAGAGGGACACGTTGCAGCGCGATGGAGTCTCCTTCCTGTACACCACACTGTCTTTGATGGCCTCCTTGATTACCTGAAGGAACAAGTATTACAAGTGTAATCAGAACCTCTTTATTATCAAGTACAGTTTTTGTATAGACCTGGAATTGAACCTACACTGTAAGAAAAAAAGCTGCAAGAAAACGGTAAATGTCTGAAAACTGAGATTATTCCAACAATAATGCCAACAATAAAAAAAAAATTGAGTGGGCGAGGCTTATTTTCAAAATGTTAGATATCTCACTTTGGAACAGACCTCTTCAACGGAGAATGACTGAACGGATTGATCCCACACAGTTAACCTCCATTTGATTAGTCAAAGGGAATAATCAATTAACCACTTTGGAAATCTAGATTGAAACAGGGTCGGTGCATAGATAAAAGCAATCAGCATACACACATACACACAGGTGTTTGAAGTCGCACATAATGGGGGGAGACCCAATTAATTCTGGATAATTGAGCAAACTTTGATGTTGCTGGAAGGTTTTACATACTGTACGTTAGTGCTGGGTGACTGAAGGGACATTTAAGTTGCTGAAATGGCTTTTGCATGAATTAGTGCTGCCTAACTAAGCTCAGCTCCATCAAAGTAGAGCTGACAGCTCTGATGAACAGTGAGACACCAGTGGTTACTACCTACACACTGTAACAACCTGTCTGAAAGCACTGACCTTTCACTGAAATCAGACATGTCGCATCATAGGCCAGCACATGAATCAAGTTAATCACGAATACAATAAAAGGAACGTTAGCACTGACCTCTGATGTGTACAAATCATATATAGAACTATTTGGTAATTTGGTACAAACCTACTTCAAGATTGTCTTAAGTAAACTGACCTTTCACCCAAATTATGCACATAGCATCATGGCCAGCGCATCCATCAGCAAATAAATGTGTCATGATTCATGAATACTGCCAATTAGTCTGACCTATGTTGTGCACGTATCTGTTGTCCGCTTACACTTGTACAATCCACTTATACACTGGTCTTGTAAAGTGAGGAAGTTTTACTTTAAAGTGAAGCTTGAAGTTTCACTTTAGGAAGAGACACAGCTAAGTGCAGCATAGAAATGTCAAATGGATAAATGAATGAATGAATGAATGAATGAATGAATGGATGGATGGATGAATGAATGGATGATTGGATGGATGATAGTTAGGATGTCTATATTATGTCTATAGAGTTTTTCCTTTTCCTTACCTTCGTGTGGGGTATGTCTGGGAGTGTTGCTTTTATTTATTTTGCATTTATTTTTTATTTATTTTGGACCTTGTGGTGTTCTTGTTTTGTTCTTGACTTGATGTGATGTTTCTCCTTGACTTTGACGTGTGTTGTCGGGCCTTATAAATAAATTTGATTTGATTTGATTTGATTTTTTACTCAATTTAATATAAATTCAACCAATTCAAATTGGAAATGGAAACTGCAATTCATTGTGACCTGGCACGGTCTAGGTCAGGTTGTTAAGGAGCTCACGATTCTTCAGAAAATCCCAAAATGTTGCGCAATTCAGAAATAGGCGAAATGGAGATATTGGCAATTTTGAGTGCTTTGATGTGTTCTCTATCTGTCTCCTTATTTGCAAAACTTAATACGACTTGTAAATTCGGGCGGCTGGGTGGCGTAGCGGAGATTGCGCTTGTCACCAATGCAAGAGACTCCGGTCTCGACTCCCCGAGTCAGCGTTGCCTGCGGCTTGGGCCAGTCGTCATACTATCTCAATTGGCAGAGGTAGCGGGTGGAAAGTCGATGGGTGGGGATTGGACGTTGTGGACAGCGACTCCTACAGGTCGGTTGGGTGACGCCTGTACAGCAGAGACAGGAAGTATCGGAGGCAGCATGAGCCTCCCACGCATTACTCCTCGCCACTGAGAGTCCGCGCTTTTTGGTGAAAAGATGCGACAGGCTGCCTCCTTGTGTACCGGAGGGGACACGTGATGCAAGGCTTCTATCCTCACTACAGCCGACCAGTGGGAGGAATAGTCTAGCAACGTTCAAGACAGGGGAGGGGAGAATTGAAGGGGAGAATTGGCAATACGAAATTGGGATGGGAGAAAAATAAGGAGAAAAAGTGGGTAAAAAAAAAAAATACGTCTTGTAAATATGTTCATTGTTGTTAGATAGTGTGGCTGAATTATTTCCCATGCTGTGTAAAGAACTACAGTTCTGTTGGAGGGGAGTGGGAAGTACAGTACTTTTGGTCTCAAGTGTCAGAGATGGAGACACGCAGAAATGACAGCTACCAAATCCATTCCGAGACAACGGACATGGACCCAGAACTTTGTTGGCGGTGTGAAAATATGCAGAGAAACATTCATATCTTTGGAACCGTTTGTGTTCAATTGTATCTGAATCAGAAGATTATCTGAATCAGAATATTATCTCCGGAAGATTATCTGAATAGGAAGATTATCTCCGGAAGATTATCTTCTGCGCTGCCTGCGAGTATAGAGAGAGGCACATAATGGAGTATAGAGAGAGGCACATAACGGAGTATAGAGAGAGGCGCATAGCGGAATATAGAGAGGTTTGATGGAGGGGCATTTGTGTGTGTGTGTGTGTGTGTGTGTGTGTGTGTGTGTGTCTGTGTGTGTGTCTGTGTGTGTGTGTGTGTGGAGGGGGAGGCTAAATTGCAGGGAGATATTGGTCCAATTTTTTTTTATTCTCTCTCCCCTCTCCCTCTCTCTCTGTGTGTGAGAGAGTTTTTATAGTTGAATCTTATAGGTTCAGTCTAGTGTTTCTTTCCAGAATAATCACCTTTTCTGTCATTGTCAGCTCTTTGTTGTATGTTTTTACAGTGTGGATTAAATAAATAGTTTTTTTTGTGATACAAAAGCCTCTGTTCCTCTCCTTCCTTTAATGGAAACCCTGTTTGGGGATTTAACTGAAAGTTAAAACTGTAAGACTGTAAACTGTCACATTATTACATCATAATAACAAAGCCATGTATGCTCTCCACAGCTCACCTGGAGAAGGTGTTAGGTGGGGGGTGGGTTAGGTGTGTTGCAAAGGCCCGTGGGTAAAGTAGTTAAGCTGCAATGTCCCTCATATGGGAAGTTTTGGATTTTTTGCAAGTGGCATTTTGGCTCCCTAGTGGCTCGAGAGTGCATATTTTTTAATACAATATATATATCGAATTGAAGGCTTATTTGTTGCCTGTCGATAACGACAAAATCAGACAAAATCCGTTCAGCGGTTCTCGAGTTACATGCCGGTATTTGAGGCTTGTGCAAAGTACACGGTATTGCGCAAAATACCACTCCCGACTCAGGCTGCAGTAGTTCCGTCAATCTAGATCCGATCTCGAAAATGATTGTGGATCGTTGTAACCAATGAGTGTGGCTTTCCAATGATACCCCACATGGGGATCTAAATAAAAAAAAAATAAAAAACACGAAGAAACACGAAAACAGGAAGAGCAAAACAGCCGAATGAATTGAAGTCTATGAGTTTTTCTTTGTACACAGTTTACCAAAATCACTCCTAATCACAAATTTCTGAATGGATCTTTATGAAATTTGGATATGTACTACATAAGGCTTCAGGCTATGGCTCCGTCTGGAGCCATACCACCTTCTGGGGAAATACTACCTCTGGACTACTAACTACTACAGAAAAACTTGAGTAACAAGTTTTTTTATAACTCAAGTTCAGACCTATGTAACTCTATTACTTTAGCACTAAAAGTGAATCTTTTTTCTGGAATCGGAAACTTCAGAATGTCATCTTTCAAAAGAGACCAGGCTTGTGCATGTGCTATAAGTATAAAGTATGTTGTTTTGGTTTGCAAAAAAAGTATGCAGTTCTCAAGTTAAAGTAAAAAAATTGGCACTTTTCTGCCCGTTTGTTAAGAGGTTAGAGAAACAGCTCCAAGCCGTTGAAGCTCTGTGGCTCAAAACAAGATATTGTGGTATATCGTGGTTAATAAGACATAGAAGTATCAGCCTGATTTGTACAAGTGATGGCTTATTTTGAAGGTATGAACCTGTACTTTCATATCATGTAAAGTTATTTTTGAATATTGCTCAACAAGACCTAAAGTCTGTGCCTGGTCACATTTTCAGTAATTTCTTTATAAGTTCGACATTACAACATCTTGAAGATCAATCTTTTTCGGTTAATGCTTTCACTACCACACTACAGAAGGTTATTACGGCATTTTGTAAACAAGCCACAGTGGAACAGCAATGTCGTGCCTTTCCAGTGTTTTACCTACTCCACCACCGCACATAAATGAGGCATTTTCTTTCAAAAAGTGGTTACCAACGGTTACAGGAAGTCACGACAGAAGGAAGAAAATGACACAGACATTTTGTGCATGGTCTCTATGTTGTGCGCTGATCCAACATGAGAGGAAACGGGGTTGTAAGAGTAAGGGGGAGACCGACCTCTATGTTATTGAGGGTGTTGAACTCCATCAGGTCGTGTAGCTGGGTGTAGGCCTGGTTGGAGTACTGGAAGTTGAAGGTGGAGTACGGCGTCTCGGGGTCGTCGAATATGTCAAAGTCTGCCGCCTCCTTTTCCTGCTCCGTCTCTCTGGGGACTCCTGTTGTTAAAACACAGACCAGGGGGATGGGAATGTGGATCTGTGCAGCTCAGTGGGTAGAGGATGTGGGGGTTTATACATCATGCAATGAAGAAACTGCATCTCTACAGCACCTTTCTAATACCACTCAGAGCTTTACAGGTTACATGTATTTATCAGTATGCGTGGCCCTAATTAGAACCAACCATTCAACCAACCAACCAACAGTCAGTCTACCTACCTACCTATCTACATCTATCTATCTATCTATCTATCTATCTATCTATCTATCTATCTATCTATCTATCTATCTATCTATCTATCTATCTATCTATCTATCTATCTATCTATCTATCTATCTATCTATCTATCTATCTATCTATCTATCTATCTATCTATCTATCTATCTATCTATCGTATGTATGTATGTATGTATGTATGTATGTATGTATGTATGTATGTATGTATGTATGTATGTATGTATGTATGTATGTATGTATGTATGTATGTAGGTATGTATGTATGTAGGTATGTATGATATATATTAAGGCTGTCAATCTATTAAAATTAATCACATGATTGTCCATAGTTACAGTAATCGTGATTAATCGCATATTTTTTATCTGTTCTAAATCTACCTTAAACTGATATTTTTCAAGTTTTAATACTCTTATCAACATGAGAGTCAACAAATGCTTGCTTTATGCAGCCATTTACTGTAACACAAAAGGATGACCCTCATGCATTGCAAATTTCCATCAAATTCAAAACAGAGTGATGCACAAAATAACTTAAAAGAAAATCATAATTTAAAACAACGAATAAAGTGTGCATGGGATAATAGGGGAAAGAAAACGTTAGGAACTTGTTACATTCACCCACACAAGGGCTGAGGACTCACACCCCCCCACCCCCTCTCTCACTCTCTCACACACACAAACAGACACACGCACACACTTTGAGTCAGAAACAAACATAGTATCAATGAGAGTATCAATAATACACCTGAGTGAAGTCTAGTAAAAAAAAATATTAAACAAAGTTAAAGAAATATATATATATGTATGTAATGTATGTAATGTATGTATGTATGTATGTATGTATGTATGTATGTATGTATGTATGTATGTATGTATGTATGTATGTATGTATGTATGTATGTATGTATGTATGTATGTATGTATGTATATATATATGTATGTATGTATGTATTAGGCCTGTCCCCGACTAAGGATTTGTATAGTCGACTTTGATTGGCCAAAATTTGCAGATAGTCGACTGTTAGTAGTTGTAACTGAGGGGTACAATTCCCTGACTGTATTAATCAAGTACTGATATCATTAATCACTACCGACTTGTACATTACTGGCCAATACCGTACAAAGGTATTCTAGATGACGTCACTTCACAATAACAGGGTTTTCCACACAGAATACTAGTTTACAATATTTATTACATAAAAGGGATTGTTTACAGTACTTAGATTGCGCTTATAAGGCAAAGAATGTGCAGTCAAATCAATAGTGAATATTAAGGTAATTAGATCTGGTTATTCTGGGAAAGGGGGGTACTACCGGTTGTAAGCCAGCAGAGGGGGCCAAAGCTCTATGCAAGTCCAGGGTTCAAGGGGGCGATGTCACCTCTGGAGCAGCGGGGATAGGCAGTGGTAATCTCAGGGTGCGCTCCGCGCAGATGAGAGCCGTCGAGCCTCTGTTACGACAGAGACAGGCCTGAGTGATGGTCTCACGGGCAGGTATAGATCCCACAGTAACAGTGGGGTAGGCGGTTCTCTGTTCCAGCAGCTTGGTCAAAGCAATGAAGAAGAATAATCCTTGCCCGGAGAGTGGCACTGCCGGTGGGGTGTAAGTCCTCTGTGGTGCTGCTGCTGCTCCGGTGTAGATCCTCCGGTGCGGTAATGCACGGTTGGTCCTGAAGTTACTATACTATTAGCTCGGGCAATAAGTGCTCTATGTCGACGCACAATTACTCACTCCACGTGGTCTTTGACTCGTAATGAAGGTTTACTAATATATAGAGAACGATACGACAAACAGACGTATTTAGGATACCACGAGACTATATTGAGGCAATGCGAGCCCTGCTATACCGCACGTTGCGTAGTGGGTAAGGCTTTAATTGGTAACTGAACCAGACTGAACTGAAGGCGAACTGAAGAGGAACTGCAAGGGGGGTTCTGTATTCTTGCGCCATATTTATATCCACGGGGGACAAATAGTGCCTATCTCATTTCTGTCGCCTCTCGGTCTCATAGCCGTGGGCGAAAAGCGGGCATGTTTGGGCGAGTCCCGGCGGCAGCTTTCAAGTCAGCTCGAGTGGATAAGGCTTTACTCGGTACCTGGCGCCAGGGTATATTATGGTCTGTCCTGCTACCAGGTAAAGGGATATTCCGTATATATTGTACAAAGAATATACAGGGGATATCAAACGATATACAAATAGTATACATGGGATCTCAGGCAATAAATATATATATTCGGTTTAATCTGACCCTTTGTAACAGCCGCCCCCTAATTAGTCCCACCTAATTAGCTAAGCAGGGACAGATTAACCGCACTGTCCACCACTCAATGTCTGTGAGGGGTCGGTCAGTTCACAAAGTCAGGGGTCATGGTCGTCATTAGGCGAGTCGGGAAGCCTTGGCGACTCTATCAGCCTCGCCACGGGTCGGTTGTAGATCCGCCCTTGGCCGAGCACTTCTGCCACTCTGACCTTTCCGTCGGCACCAGTGGTCACTTTGCTTACGCAGCCGGCCGGCCACGCAGCTCGGGGTAGTGACTGGTCTATGGTCATGACGGCTGGACGGGATGAAGGGGGGCTTAGGAGGAAGCGGGCCTGAGACTGCTTTGATCTTGGCTTGGCTGTGCTTTCTCCTCCTCCGTCTGTTTCTCTTGTTCGCTCTGTACCCCGTGTGAGGAGGGGCCGGTCCCGGCCGCCCCGTCAAGGAGTCGCTTGGGGTGCTGGGTTCGAGGTCAGCTACGTCTGAAGCGCAGCTGAGGGGGGTGGAGTTCCGAACTCCCTCTGGTACCCACGGTTCTCTCACGGGCCTCTCGCTTAATGTCAATAGCCTCTGCTGTATGGGGGAGAGGCCGGTGTCTTCTTCTGTTGCTCTGGAGTGGAAGCAGCTAGTGGCTGCGGTTCGGTTGAGAGATTTAGCGAGGGGCCCTTGTAATGTCCATCCTAGGCGGGTCTCGACTGCTGCAGGACAGCCTCGGGGGCCTGTATGGACCCGGTCAATCGGGACTATGAGTTCTGCATGGTCGGAGCCTATCAACAGGGTCGGGGTGACGCCGTCTATGAGCGGGATAGGTAATTGGCGCAGGTGCACATATTTATCCATCAACTTGGTGACAGGGTAGGTGTACTGCGAGAGTCCTATTTCTTGGCTGGTGAAAGCATTTGTGATCTTGTACCGTCGCTCTGGCTGCCCGCTTGCTGCGATAGTGAAGGAGACATTCTCGCCCTTTATCGTCTTTAAATCTCTTCTTATTGTCCGAATCGTCATTTGGTTCTCGCTCCCCCGCAGTCCCAGCTGGGCCGCAGCGGACGCGAGCAGAAGGGTCTTCTCTGACCCGTCATCAAGGACGGCGTAAGTGTCCATGACTTTGTCCCCGTGGCTCAGGAGCACTCTGACCACTTTGAGGAGCACACGGGGGGTCCCGCTGTGCTGGTCAATGTGGAGCACTCCTGCTAGTTGGTTGTCTTGGACCTTCTGGTGGGCTCCGCACCGTGCTGTGCGGTAAACGGCGCCCGCCTGGGCCGCCTGGCGCCACTGGTTCACTTGGACGGGGTTCAGTGTCTTATATTCGGCGCACTGTGCCAGCCAGTGTCCGCCGTCGCAGTAGGTACAGTAGGGAGCGGTCTGGTGGAACTTTGGTTCTGGTGCCACCGCCTCGGCGTGGTACATGACCGCGACGGGCCCACTCTGTTGTCCTGGGTGACGCTTGTTGATGTCGTGCAGGACCTCCAGGTGGGTGCCACCGCACCTGCTGCACTTTTTCTTCAGGTGGCACTCAGCTGCTAGGTGGCTGCGCGCGCAGCGGAAGCAGCGGCGGTGGTCCTTGACCCACTGGCTCACATCATCCGTGGTCAGCTTCTTGAAATCCTCGCACTGGTGGAGCCGATGTTCTCCCCCACAGTACTGGCACTCAATCTTCCACTGGTCCTCTTTCGTCGAGGGGGTGTTGTGGTTGGAGTGCTGCGGTACTGACTCTGATTGGTGCATGACAGTCACCGGTCTTCTTCCATCATTTAGTCTCCTGGTTCCTTCTCTGGAGCCAGGGGTGCTCCGTCCGAATGTATCTAGCCGTAAGCTGCTGACTTCTCTCGCTAGGAAGTCGGCTAGATCGAGGAGGTTCGGTTCGGGGCCATTAGGGTCTCGGTGGTCTCTCTGCCGCCTAAAGCGCTCCTGTCGGGCGGGCGGTAGCTTCTCCAAGATCCTCTCTACATTTGAGTTGGCGTATAGTTCATGCCTACCCTTTTCCCTCTGCGCTCCCAGCATCCCTACCAGGGACTGCACTCTGATGGACAGGTCGTCCAGTGCTCGATTGTCTGTGGCTGGGGGTAGGCGGTCAATATGCCTTATCTCTTCTATCACGTAATCCCATATACGTCCATATCTCTGGTCCAGCGCTGCAAGGGCCGCTGTGTATGGTGTCGAAGAGGAGGCGTAGGCCAGCGCTATATTGTGCGCTCGCGGTACTTTCAGGTGCTTCAGTAATATTGCATACTTGTGGCGTTCATCAGCGACATCCACCATCATTGTCTCTAGGCACATCCGGAGCTCCGTGTACTGTGCTCGATTCTCATAGACGAAGTCTGAGATTGACGGCGTGGCAATGTATGACGCTGTGGGTGACTGATACATCGGTGAGCGTTGGGGGAGAGGCCTCCTAGGCGAGTCTCCTCTGGCGTGTCGTCTTGGGCTGGTACTTGGTGGGTACCGAAGGTCGGGTACCCAGGTGCTGTTCCTCGGGGCTGGCGGTGCGTCAAACTCACCCGTGAGTTGAGTCGGGGGTTTGTAGCGCAGGGCCTCGGGGCTGACTTCTGGGCTGTACTGGACCTCCTGGTCCTGAGTACGTGGCTGCGGGTCGGGGCTGTACTGGGCCTCCTGGGCCAGAGCACGTTGCTGCTGGTCGGCTTGACACCCCTCCTCTTCCTCCTCCTCTTCCTCTGCTAGGACCTGGAGTCGTCTGCTCAGTCTCTCGGCGTGGTCCGGTTCCGTTACCCGGTTGCTGGGTCTCCTATGGACTGGCTGGGGAGGGGGTTCGGAGACGTGGACGGGCTCCTCCTGTAGGCGGGGTTCGGAGACGTGGACAGGATCCTCCTGTAGGCGGGGTCCCGGGTCGCTTCGTCGGGTAGGGGAATGTGTCCTAGACCCATGTCTTGACGACCTCTGGGAGCTCCGTGCGGAGTGAGGGGGTGTCGCCATGGCAACCAGTTTGTCCATCAGCTCCGCCTGCATCCGGTCGCGCTCTGCCTCGCGCCGGGCATGGGCTGCGTCGCGCGCTGCTTCGCGCTGGGCATTGGCGGCGTCGCGCTGCGCATTGGCGCTGGTCTGGGCAGCGTCGCGCTGTGCGTTGGCGACGTCGCGCTGGGCATTGGCGCTGGCATGGGCGGCGTGGAGCTGTGCATTTGCGACGTCGGCGCGGCTTCGCTCGATGTTCTCTTCTGTCTGGAGGCGTCTGGTCTCCAGCCTTATTCGGTCGTCCTCGCTCCTTTGTTGCGCCTGGAAGCGCTCTCGCTCGCCTGCATAATGTTCGCGCTCGCACGTCTGTTGCGCTTGAAGTCGATCGCGTTCGGTGGAGGCTGCCAGGGTGGCGATGAGTGCTTGCGCCAGCATCTTGTCCGCCTCGCTGGGGGAAGACGCCGTTCGGGGCGATCGGCTCCCGGCAGTACTGGTTGGAGATCCGTTCTCCTGTTGCGTACCGCGGAGATCCGTCTCCTGGGTGCGCGTCTCTTTAGGGTTGTCTTCCTCCCGGGGCTGGTCGGGGACTACTTCTTGGGTAGTGTCTGGGGGTAAAGTCGTGTCAGTTCCCTCCTGGTCCCCACCGTGAGCTTGGTCAGTTACATTAGCACCCACTAGGGCCTCTGTGGTCGGGGTAACCTGGTTGTTAAGGTCAGACATAATTTTACTTTCTACTTTTTCCGCGTTTAACTTCCCTTTAAAGCTAGGTATTGGACTGACAGAGTATGCCTCTAGGTAGGGAGGTGGCTGTCGTCTGCGCTGCGGGCGATCTAGCTTAGGAGAACCGTTTGTGGAGTGTTCGTCATCGGCCAATTCCATATTAATATTATATTAATATTACGCTAATTATTATCTCGGCTATCGAAGGACCAATTGTAACTGAGGGGTACAATTCCCTGACTGTATTAATCAAGTACTGATATCATTAATCACTACCGACTTGTACATTACTGGCCAATACCGTACAAAGGTATTCTAGATGACGTCACTTCACAATAACAGGGTTTTCCACACAGAATACTAGTTTACAATATTTATTACATAAAAGGGATTGTTTACAGTACTTAGATTGCGCTTATAAGGCAAAGAATGTGCAGTCAAATCAATAGTGAATATTAAGGTAATTAGATCTGGTTATTCTGGGAAAGGGGGGTACTACCGGTTGTAAGCCAGCAGAGGGGGCCAAAGCTCTATGCAAGTCCAGGGTTCAAGGGGGCGATGTCACCTCTGGAGCAGCGGGGATAGGCAGTGGTAATCTCAGGGTGCGCTCCGCGCAGATGAGAGCCGTCGAGCCTCTGTTACGACAGAGACAGGCCTGAGTGATGGTCTCACGGGCAGGTATAGATCCCACAGTAACAGTGGGGTAGGCGGTTCTCTGTTCCAGCAGCTTGGTCAAAGCAATGAAGAAGAATAATCCTTGCCCGGAGAGTGGCACTGCCGGTGGGGTGTAAGTCCTCTGTGGTGCTGCTGCTGCTCCGGTGTAGATCCTCCGGTGCGGTAATGCACGGTTGGTCCTGAAGTTACTATACTATTAGCTCGGGCAATAAGTGCTCTATGTCGACGCACAATTACTCACTCCACGTGGTCTTTGACTCGTAATGAAGGTTTACTAATATATAGAGAACGATACGACAAACAGACGTATTTAGGATACCACGAGACTATATTGAGGCAATGCGAGCCCTGCTATACCGCACGTTGCGTAGTGGGTAAGGCTTTAATTGGTAACTGAACCAGACTGAACTGAAGGCGAACTGAAGAGGAACTGCAAGGGGGGTTCTGTATTCTTGCGCCATATTTATATCCACGGGGGACAAATAGTGCCTATCTCATTTCTGTCGCCTCTCGGTCTCATAGCCGTGGGCGAAAAGCGGGCATGTTTGGGCGAGTCCCGGCGGCAGCTTTCAAGTCAGCTCGAGTGGATAAGGCTTTACTCGGTACCTGGCGCCAGGGTATATTATGGTCTGTCCTGCTACCAGGTAAAGGGATATTCCGTATATATTGTACAAAGAATATACAGGGGATATCAAACGATATACAAATAGTATACATGGGATCTCAGGCAATAAATATATATATTCGGTTTAATCTGACCCTTTGTAACAGCCGCCCCCTAATTAGTCCCACCTAATTAGCTAAGCAGGGACAGATTAACCGCACTGTCCACCACTCAATGTCTGTGAGGGGTCGGTCAGTTCACAAAGTCAGGGGTCATGGTCGTCATTAGGCGAGTCGGGAAGCCTTGGCGACTCTATCAGCCTCGCCACGGGTCGGTTGTAGATCCGCCCTTGGCCGAGCACTTCTGCCACTCTGACCTTTCCGTCGGCACCAGTGGTCACTTTGCTTACGCAGCCGGCCGGCCACGCAGCTCGGGGTAGTGACTGGTCTATGGTCATGACGGCTGGACGGGATGAAGGGGGGCTTAGGAGGAAGCGGGCCTGAGACTGCTTTGATCTTGGCTTGGCTGTGCTTTCTCCTCCTCCGTCTGTTTCTCTTGTTCGCTCTGTACCCCGTGTGAGGAGGGGCCGGTCCCGGCCGCCCCGTCAAGGAGTCGCTTGGGGTGCTGGGTTCGAGGTCAGCTACGTCTGAAGCGCAGCTGAGGGGGGTGGAGTTCCGAACTCCCTCTGGTACCCACGGTTCTCTCACGGGCCTCTCGCTTAATGTCAATAGCCTCTGCTGTATGGGGGAGAGGCCGGTGTCTTCTTCTGTTGCTCTGGAGTGGAAGCAGCTAGTGGCTGCGGTTCGGTTGAGAGATTTAGCGAGGGGCCCTTGTAATGTCCATCCTAGGCGGGTCTCGACTGCTGCAGGACAGCCTCGGGGGCCTGTATGGACCCGGTCAATCGGGACTATGAGTTCTGCATGGTCGGAGCCTATCAACAGGGTCGGGGTGACGCCGTCTATGAGCGGGATAGGTAATTGGCGCAGGTGCACATATTTATCCATCAACTTGGTGACAGGGTAGGTGTACTGCGAGAGTCCTATTTCTTGGCTGGTGAAAGCATTTGTGATCTTGTACCGTCGCTCTGGCTGCCCGCTTGCTGCGATAGTGAAGGAGACATTCTCGCCCTTTATCGTCTTTAAATCTCTTCTTATTGTCCGAATCGTCATTTGGTTCTCGCTCCCCCGCAGTCCCAGCTGGGCCGCAGCGGACGCGAGCAGAAGGGTCTTCTCTGACCCGTCATCAAGGACGGCGTAAGTGTCCATGACTTTGTCCCCGTGGCTCAGGAGCACTCTGACCACTTTGAGGAGCACACGGGGGGTCCCGCTGTGCTGGTCAATGTGGAGCACTCCTGCTAGTTGGTTGTCTTGGACCTTCTGGTGGGCTCCGCACCGTGCTGTGCGGTAAACGGCGCCCGCCTGGGCCGCCTGGCGCCACTGGTTCACTTGGACGGGGTTCAGTGTCTTATATTCGGCGCACTGTGCCAGCCAGTGTCCGCCGTCGCAGTAGGTACAGTAGGGAGCGGTCTGGTGGAACTTTGGTTCTGGTGCCACCGCCTCGGCGTGGTACATGACCGTGACGGGCCCACTCTGTTGTCCTGGGTGACGCTTGTTGATGTCGTGCAGGACCTCCAGGTGGGTGCCACCGCACCTGCTGCACTTTTTCTTCAGGTGGCACTCAGCTGCTAGGTGGCTGCGCGCGCAGCGGAAGCAGCGGCGGTGGTCCTTGACCCACTGGCTCACATCATCCGTGGTCAGCTTCTTGAAATCCTCGCACTGGTGGAGCCGATGTTCTCCCCCACAGTACTGGCACTCAATCTTCCACTGGTCCTCTTTCGTCGAGGGGGTGTTGTGGTTGGAGTGCTGCGGTACTGACTCTGATTGGTGCATGACAGTCACCGGTCTTCTTCCATCATTTAGTCTCCTGGTTCCTTCTCTGGAGCCAGGGGTGCTCCGTCCGAATGTATCTAGCCGTAAGCTGCTGACTTCTCTCGCTAGGAAGTCGGCTAGATCGAGGAGGTTCGGTTCGGGGCCATTAGGGTCTCGGTGGTCTCTCTGCCGCCTAAAGCGCTCCTGTCGGGCGGGCGGTAGCTTCTCCAAGATCCTCTCTACATTTGAGTTGGCGTATAGTTCATGCCTACCCTTTTCCCTCTGCGCTCCCAGCATCCCTACCAGGGACTGCACTCTGATGGACAGGTCGTCCAGTGCTCGATTGTCTGTGGCTGGGGGTAGGCGGTCAATATGCCTTATCTCTTCTATCACGTAATCCCATATACGTCCATATCTCTGGTCCAGCGCTGCAAGGGCCGCTGTGTATGGTGTCGAAGAGGAGGCGTAGGCCAGCGCTATATTGTGCGCTCGCGGTACTTTCAGGTGCTTCAGTAATATTGCATACTTGTGGCGTTCATCAGCGACATCCACCATCATTGTCTCTAGGCACATCCGGAGCTCCGTGTACTGTGCTCGATTCTCATAGACGAAGTCTGGGATTGACGGCGTGGCAATGTATGACGCTGTGGGTGACTGATACATCGGTGAGCGTTGGGGGAGAGGCCTCCTAGGCGAGTCTCCTCTGGCGTGTCGTCTTGGGCTGGTACTTGGTGGGTACCGAAGGTCGGGTACCCAGGTGCTGTTCCTCGGGGCTGGCGGTGCGTCAAACTCACCCGTGAGTTGAGTCGGGGGTTTGTAGCGCAGGGCCTCGGGGCTGACTTCTGGGCTGTACTGGACCTCCTGGTCCTGAGTACGTGGCTGCGGGTCGGGGCTGTACTGGGCCTCCTGGGCCAGAGCACGTTGCTGCTGGTCGGCTTGACACCCCTCCTCTTCCTCCTCCTCTTCCTCTGCTAGGACCTGGAGTCGTCTGCTCAGTCTCTCGGCGTGGTCCGGTTCCGTTACCCGGTTGCTGGGTCTCCTATGGACTGGCTGGGGAGGGGGTTCGGAGACGTGGACGGGCTCCTCCTGTAGGCGGGGTTCGGAGACGTGGACAGGATCCTCCTGTAGGCGGGGTCCCGGGTCGCTTCGTCGGGTAGGGGAATGTGTCCTAGACCCATGTCTTGACGACCTCTGGGAGCTCCGTGCGGAGTGAGGGGGTGTCGCCATGGCAACCAGTTTGTCCATCAGCTCCGCCTGCATCCGGTCGCGCTCTGCCTCGCGCCGGGCATGGGCTGCGTCGCTCGCTGCTTCGCGCTGGGCATTGGCGGCGTCGCGCTGCGCATTGGCGCTGGTCTGGGCAGCGTCGCGCTGTGCGTTGGCGACGTCGCGCTGGGCATTGGCGCTGGCATGGGCGGCGTGGAGCTGTGCATTTGCGACGTCGGCGTGGCTTCGCTCGATGTTCTCTTCTGTCTGGAGGCGTCTGGTCTCCAGCCTTATTCGGTCGTCCTCGCTCCTTTGTTGCGCCTGGAAGCGCTCTCGCTCGCCTGCATAATGTTCGCGCTCGCACGTCTGTTGCGCTTGAAGTCGATCGCGTTCGGTGGAGGCTGCCAGGGTGGCGATGAGTGCTTGCGCCAGCATCTTGTCCGCCTCGCTGGGGGAAGACGCCGTTCGGGGCGATCGGCTCCCGGCAGTACTGGTTGGAGATCCGTTCTCCTGTTGCGTACCGCGGAGATCCGTCTCCTGGGTGCGCGTCTCTTTAGGGTTGTCTTCCTCCCGGGGCTGGTCGGGGACTACTTCTTGGGTAGTGTCTGGGGGTAAAGTCGTGTCAGTTCCCTCCTGGTCCCCACCGTGAGCTTGGTCAGTTACATTAGCACCCACTAGGGCCTCTGTGGTCGGGGTAACCTGGTTGTTAAGGTCAGACATAATTTTACTTTCTACTTTTTCCGCGTTTAACTTCCCTTTAAAGCTAGGTATTGGACTGACAGAGTATGCCTCTAGGTAGGGAGGTGGCTGTCGTCTGCGCTGCGGGCGATCTAGCTTAGGAGAACCGTTTGTGGAGTGTTCGTCATCGGCCAATTCCATATTAATATTATATTAATATTACGCTAATTATTATCTCGGCTATCGAAGGACCAATTGTAACTGAGGGGTACAATTCCCTGACTGTATTAATCAAGTACTGATATCATTAATCACTACCGACTTGTACATTACTGGCCAATACCGTACAAAGGTATTCTAGATGACGTCACTTCACAATAACAGGGTTTTCCACACAGAATACTAGTTTACAATATTTATTACATAAAAGGGATTGTTTACAGTACTTAGATTGCGCTTATAAGGCAAAGAATGTGCAGTCAAATCAATAGTGAATATTAAGGTAATTAGATCTGGTTATTCTGGGAAAGGGGGGTACTACCGGTTGTAAGCCAGCAGAGGGGGCCAAAGCTCTATGCAAGTCCAGGGTTCAAGGGGGCGATGTCACCTCTGGAGCAGCGGGGATAGGCAGTGGTAATCTCAGGGTGCGCTCCGCGCAGATGAGAGCCGTCGAGCCTCTGTTACGACAGAGACAGGCCTGAGTGATGGTCTCACGGGCAGGTATAGATCCCACAGTAACAGTGGGGTAGGCGGTTCTCTGTTCCAGCAGCTTGGTCAAAGCAATGAAGAAGAATAATCCTTGCCCGGAGAGTGGCACTGCCGGTGGGGTGTAAGTCCTCTGTGGTGCTGCTGCTGCTCCGGTGTAGATCCTCCGGTGCGGTAATGCACGGTTGGTCCTGAAGTTACTATACTATTAGCTCGGGCAATAAGTGCTCTATGTCGACGCACAATTACTCACTCCACGTGGTCTTTAACTCGTAATGAAGGTTTACTAATATATAGAGAACGATACGACAAACAGACGTATTTAGGATACCACGAGACTATATTGAGGCAATGCGAGCCCTGCTATACCGCACGTTGCGTAGTGGGTAAGGCTTTAATTGGTAACTGAACCAGACTGAACTGAAGGCGAACTGAAGAGGAACTGCAAGGGGGGTTCTGTATTCTTGCGCCATATTTATATCCACGGGGGACAAATAGTGCCTATCTCATTTCTGTCGCCTCTCGGCCTCATAGCCGTGGGCGAAAAGCGGGCATGTTTGGGCGAGTCCCGGCGGCAGCTTTCAAGTCAGCTCGAGTGGATAAGGCTTTACTCGGTACCTGGCGCCAGGGTATATTATGGTCTGTCCTGCTACCAGGTAAAGGGATATTCCGTATATATTGTACAAAGAATATACAGGGGATATCAAACGATATACAAATAGTATACATGGGATCTCAGGCAATAAATATATATATTCGGTTTAATCTGACCCTTTGTAACAGCCGCCCCCTAATTAGTCCCACCTAATTAGCTAAGCAGGGACAGATTAACCGCACTGTCCACCACTCAATGTCTGTGAGGGGTCGGTCAGTTCACAAAGTCAGGGGTCATGGTCGTCATTAGGCGAGTCGGGAAGCCTTGGCGACTCTATCAGCCTCGCCACGGGTCGGTTGTAGATCCGCCCTTGGCCGAGCACTTCTGCCACTCTGACCTTTCCGTCGGCACCAGTGGTCACTTTGCTTACGCAGCCGGCCGGCCACGCAGCTCGGGGTAGTGACTGGTCTATGGTCATGACGGCTGGACGGGATGAAGGGGGGCTTAGGAGGAAGCGGGCCTGAGACTGCTTTGATCTTGGCTTGGCTGTGCTTTCTCCTCCTCCGTCTGTTTCTCTTGTTCGCTCTGTACCCCGTGTGAGGAGGGGCCGGTCCCGGCCGCCCCGTCAAGGAGTCGCTTGGGGTGCTGGGTTCGAGGTCAGCTACGTCTGAAGCGCAGCTGAGGGGGGTGGAGTTCCGAACTCCCTCTGGTACCCACGGTTCTCTCACGGGCCTCTCGCTTAATGTCAATAGCCTCTGCTGTATGGGGGAGAGGCCGGTGTCTTCTTCTGTTGCTCTGGAGTGGAAGCAGCTAGTGGCTGCGGTTCGGTTGAGAGATTTAGCGAGGGGCCCTTGTAATGTCCATCCTAGGCGGGTCTCGACTGCTGCAGGACAGCCTCGGGGGCCTGTATGGACCCGGTCAATCGGGACTATGAGTTCTGCATGGTCGGAGCCTATCAACAGGGTCGGGGTGACGCCGTCTATGAGCGGGATAGGTAATTGGCGCAGGTGCACATATTTATCCATCAACTTGGTGACAGGGTAGGTGTACTGCGAGAGTCCTATTTCTTGGCTGGTGAAAGCATTTGTGATCTTGTACCGTCGCTCTGGCTGCCCGCTTGCTGCGATAGTGAAGGAGACATTCTCGCCCTTTATCGTCTTTAAATCTCTTCTTATTGTCCGAATCGTCATTTGGTTCTCGCTCCCCCGCAGTCCCAGCTGGGCCGCAGCGGACGCGAGCAGAAGGGTCTTCTCTGACCCGTCATCAAGGACGGCGTAAGTGTCCATGACTTTGTCCCCGTGGCTCAGGAGCACTCTGACCACTTTGAGGAGCACACGGGGGGTCCCGCTGTGCTGGTCAATGTGGAGCACTCCTGCTAGTTGGTTGTCTTGGACCTTCTGGTGGGCTCCGCACCGTGCTGTGCGGTAAACGGCGCCCGCCTGGGCCGCCTGGCGCCACTGGTTCACTTGGACGGGGTTCAGTGTCTTATATTCGGCGCACTGTGCCAGCCAGTGTCCGCCGTCGCAGTAGGTACAGTAGGGAGCG
This sequence comes from Notolepis coatsorum, assembly GCF_963971535.1. Taxonomy (NCBI): domain Eukaryota; kingdom Metazoa; phylum Chordata; class Actinopteri; order Aulopiformes; family Paralepididae; genus Notolepis; species Notolepis coatsorum. Next base: position 59,716,995 of record NC_140167.1, read on the forward strand.
GTCTGGTGGAACTTTGGTTCTGGTGCCACCGCCTCGGCGTGGTACATGACCGCGACGGGCCCACTCTGTTGTCCTGGGTGACGCTTGTTGATGTCGTGCAGGACCTCCAGGTGGGTGCCACCGCACCTGCTGCACTTTTTCTTCAGGTGGCACTCAGCTGCTAGGTGGCTGCGCGCGCAGCGGAAGCAGCGGCGGTGGTCCTTGACCCACTGGCTCACATCATCCGTGGTCAGCTTCTTGAAATCCTCGCACTGGTGGAGCCGATGTTCTCCCCCACAGTACTGGCACTCAATCTTCCACTGGTCCTCTTTCGTCGAGGGGGTGTTGTGGTTGGAGTGCTGCGGTACTGACTCTGATTGGTGCATGACAGTCACCGGTCTTCTTCCATCATTTAGTCTCCTGGTTCCTTCTCTGGAGCCAGGGGTGCTCCGTCCGAATGTATCTAGCCGTAAGCTGCTGACTTCTCTCGCTAGGAAGTCGGCTAGATCGAGGAGGTTCGGTTCGGGGCCATTAGGGTCTCGGTGGTCTCTCTGCCGCCTAAAGCGCTCCTGTCGGGCGGGCGGTAGCTTCTCCAAGATCCTCTCTACATTTGAGTTGGCGTATAGTTCATGCCTACCCTTTTCCCTCTGCGCTCCCAGCATCCCTACCAGGGACTGCACTCTGATGGACAGGTCGTCCAGTGCTCGATTGTCTGTGGCTGGGGGTAGGCGGTCAATATGCCTTATCTCTTCTATCACGTAATCCCATATACGTCCATATCTCTGGTCCAGCGCTGCAAGGGCCGCTGTGTATGGTGTCGAAGAGGAGGCGTAGGCCAGCGCTATATTGTGCGCTCGCGGTACTTTCAGGTGCTTCAGTAATATTGCATACTTGTGGCGTTCATCAGCGACATCCACCATCATTGTCTCTAGGCACATCCGGAGCTCCGTGTACTGTGCTCGATTCTCATAGACGAAGTCTGAGATTGACGGCGTGGCAATGTATGACGCTGTGGGTGACTGATACATCGGTGAGCGTTGGGGGAGAGGCCTCCTAGGCGAGTCTCCTCTGGCGTGTCGTCTTGGGCTGGTACTTGGTGGGTACCGAAGGTCGGGTACCCAGGTGCTGTTCCTCGGGGCTGGCGGTGCGTCAAACTCACCCGTGAGTTGAGTCGGGGGTTTGTAGCGCAGGGCCTCGGGGCTGACTTCTGGGCTGTACTGGACCTCCTGGTCCTGAGTACGTGGCTGCGGGTCGGGGCTGTACTGGGCCTCCTGGGCCAGAGCACGTTGCTGCTGGTCGGCTTGACACCCCTCCTCTTCCTCCTCCTCTTCCTCTGCTAGGACCTGGAGTCGTCTGCTCAGTCTCTCGGCGTGGTCCGGTTCCGTTACCCGGTTGCTGGGTCTCCTATGGACTGGCTGGGGAGGGGGTTCGGAGACGTGGACGGGCTCCTCCTGTAGGCGGGGTTCGGAGACGTGGACAGGATCCTCCTGTAGGCGGGGTCCCGGGTCGCTTCGTCGGGTAGGGGAATGTGTCCTAGACCCATGTCTTGACGACCTCTGGGAGCTCCGTGCGGAGTGAGGGGGTGTCGCCATGGCAACCAGTTTGTCCATCAGCTCCGCCTGCATCCGGTCGCGCTCTGCCTCGCGCCGGGCATGGGCTGCGTCGCGCGCTGCTTCGCGCTGGGCATTGGCGGCGTCGCGCTGCGCATTGGCGCTGGTCTGGGCAGCGTCGCGCTGTGCGTTGGCGACGTCGCGCTGGGCATTGGCGCTGGCATGGGCGGCGTGGAGCTGTGCATTTGCGACGTCGGCGCGGCTTCGCTCGATGTTCTCTTCTGTCTGGAGGCGTCTGGTCTCCAGCCTTATTCGGTCGTCCTCGCTCCTTTGTTGCGCCTGGAAGCGCTCTCGCTCGCCTGCATAATGTTCGCGCTCGCACGTCTGTTGCGCTTGAAGTCGATCGCGTTCGGTGGAGGCTGCCAGGGTGGCGATGAGTGCTTGCGCCAGCATCTTGTCCGCCTCGCTGGGGGAAGACGCCGTTCGGGGCGATCGGCTCCCGGCAGTACTGGTTGGAGATCCGTTCTCCTGTTGCGTACCGCGGAGATCCGTCTCCTGGGTGCGCGTCTCTTTAGGGTTGTCTTCCTCCCGGGGCTGGTCGGGGACTACTTCTTGGGTAGTGTCTGGGGGTAAAGTCGTGTCAGTTCCCTCCTGGTCCCCACCGTGAGCTTGGTCAGTTACATTAGCACCCACTAGGGCCTCTGTGGTCGGGGTAACCTGGTTGTTAAGGTCAGACATAATTTTACTTTCTACTTTTTCCGCGTTTAACTTCCCTTTAAAGCTAGGTATTGGACTGACAGAGTATGCCTCTAGGTAGGGAGGTGGCTGTCGTCTGCGCTGCGGGCGATCTAGCTTAGGAGAACCGTTTGTGGAGTGTTCGTCATCGGCCAATTCCATATTAATATTATATTAATATTACGCTAATTATTATCTCGGCTATCGAAGGACCAATTGTAACTGAGGGGTACAATTCCCTGACTGTATTAATCAAGTACTGATATCATTAATCACTACCGACTTGTACATTACTGGCCAATACCGTACAAAGGTATTCTAGATGACGTCACTTCACAATAACAGGGTTTTCCACACAGAATACTAGTTTACAATATTTATTACATAAAAGGGATTGTTTACAGTACTTAGATTGCGCTTATAAGGCAAAGAATGTGCAGTCAAATCAATAGTGAATATTAAGGTAATTAGATCTGGTTATTCTGGGAAAGGGGGGTACTACCGGTTGTAAGCCAGCAGAGGGGGCCAAAGCTCTATGCAAGTCCAGGGTTCAAGGGGGCGATGTCACCTCTGGAGCAGCGGGGATAGGCAGTGGTAATCTCAGGGTGCGCTCCGCGCAGATGAGAGCCGTCGAGCCTCTGTTACGACAGAGACAGGCCTGAGTGATGGTCTCACGGGCAGGTATAGATCCCACAGTAACAGTGGGGTAGGCGGTTCTCTGTTCCAGCAGCTTGGTCAAAGCAATGAAGAAGAATAATCCTTGCCCGGAGAGTGGCACTGCCGGTGGGGTGTAAGTCCTCTGTGGTGCTGCTGCTGCTCCGGTGTAGATCCTCCGGTGCGGTAATGCACGGTTGGTCCTGAAGTTACTATACTATTAGCTCGGGCAATAAGTGCTCTATGTCGACGCACAATTACTCACTCCACGTGGTCTTTGACTCGTAATGAAGGTTTACTAATATATAGAGAACGATACGACAAACAGACGTATTTAGGATACCACGAGACTATATTGAGGCAATGCGAGCCCTGCTATACCGCACGTTGCGTAGTGGGTAAGGCTTTAATTGGTAACTGAACCAGACTGAACTGAAGGCGAACTGAAGAGGAACTGCAAGGGGGGTTCTGTATTCTTGCGCCATATTTATATCCACGGGGGACAAATAGTGCCTATCTCATTTCTGTCGCCTCTCGGTCTCATAGCCGTGGGCGAAAAGCGGGCATGTTTGGGCGAGTCCCGGCGGCAGCTTTCAAGTCAGCTCGAGTGGATAAGGCTTTACTCGGTACCTGGCGCCAGGGTATATTATGGTCTGTCCTGCTACCAGGTAAAGGGATATTCCGTATATATTGTACAAAGAATATACAGGGGATATCAAACGATATACAAATAGTATACATGGGATCTCAGGCAATAAATATATATATTCGGTTTAATCTGACCCTTTGTAACAGCCGCCCCCTAATTAGTCCCACCTAATTAGCTAAGCAGGGACAGATTAACCGCACTGTCCACCACTCAATGTCTGTGAGGGGTCGGTCAGTTCACAAAGTCAGGGGTCATGGTCGTCATTAGGCGAGTCGGGAAGCCTTGGCGACTCTATCAGCCTCGCCACGGGTCGGTTGTAGATCCGCCCTTGGCCGAGCACTTCTGCCACTCTGACCTTTCCGTCGGCACCAGTGGTCACTTTGCTTACGCAGCCGGCCGGCCACGCAGCTCGGGGTAGTGACTGGTCTATGGTCATGACGGCTGGACGGGATGAAGGGGGGCTTAGGAGGAAGCGGGCCTGAGACTGCTTTGATCTTGGCTTGGCTGTGCTTTCTCCTCCTCCGTCTGTTTCTCTTGTTCGCTCTGTACCCCGTGTGAGGAGGGGCCGGTCCCGGCCGCCCCGTCAAGGAGTCGCTTGGGGTGCTGGGTTCGAGGTCAGCTACGTCTGAAGCGCAGCTGAGGGGGGTGGAGTTCCGAACTCCCTCTGGTACCCACGGTTCTCTCACGGGCCTCTCGCTTAATGTCAATAGCCTCTGCTGTATGGGGGAGAGGCCGGTGTCTTCTTCTGTTGCTCTGGAGTGGAAGCAGCTAGTGGCTGCGGTTCGGTTGAGAGATTTAGCGAGGGGCCCTTGTAATGTCCATCCTAGGCGGGTCTCGACTGCTGCAGGACAGCCTCGGGGGCCTGTATGGACCCGGTCAATCGGGACTATGAGTTCTGCATGGTCGGAGCCTATCAACAGGGTCGGGGTGACGCCGTCTATGAGCGGGATAGGTAATTGGCGCAGGTGCACATATTTATCCATCAACTTGGTGACAGGGTAGGTGTACTGCGAGAGTCCTATTTCTTGGCTGGTGAAAGCATTTGTGATCTTGTACCGTCGCTCTGGCTGCCCGCTTGCTGCGATAGTGAAGGAGACATTCTCGCCCTTTATCGTCTTTAAATCTCTTCTTATTGTCCGAATCGTCATTTGGTTCTCGCTCCCCCGCAGTCCCAGCTGGGCCGCAGCGGACGCGAGCAGAAGGGTCTTCTCTGACCCGTCATCAAGGACGGCGTAAGTGTCCATGACTTTGTCCCCGTGGCTCAGGAGCACTCTGACCACTTTGAGGAGCACACGGGGGGTCCCGCTGTGCTGGTCAATGTGGAGCACTCCTGCTAGTTGGTTGTCTTGGACCTTCTGGTGGGCTCCGCACCGTGCTGTGCGGTAAACGGCGCCCGCCTGGGCCGCCTGGCGCCACTGGTTCACTTGGACGGGGTTCAGTGTCTTATATTCGGCGCACTGTGCCAGCCAGTGTCCGCCGTCGCAGTAGGTACAGTAGGGAGCGGTCTGGTGGAACTTTGGTTCTGGTGCCACCGCCTCGGCGTGGTACATGACCGTGACGGGCCCACTCTGTTGTCCTGGGTGACGCTTGTTGATGTCGTGCAGGACCTCCAGGTGGGTGCCACCGCACCTGCTGCACTTTTTCTTCAGGTGGCACTCAGCTGCTAGGTGGCTGCGCGCGCAGCGGAAGCAGCGGCGGTGGTCCTTGACCCACTGGCTCACATCATCCGTGGTCAGCTTCTTGAAATCCTCGCACTGGTGGAGCCGATGTTCTCCCCCACAGTACTGGCACTCAATCTTCCACTGGTCCTCTTTCGTCGAGGGGGTGTTGTGGTTGGAGTGCTGCGGTACTGACTCTGATTGGTGCATGACAGTCACCGGTCTTCTTCCATCATTTAGTCTCCTGGTTCCTTCTCTGGAGCCAGGGGTGCTCCGTCCGAATGTATCTAGCCGTAAGCTGCTGACTTCTCTCGCTAGGAAGTCGGCTAGATCGAGGAGGTTCGGTTCGGGGCCATTAGGGTCTCGGTGGTCTCTCTGCCGCCTAAAGCGCTCCTGTCGGGCGGGCGGTAGCTTCTCCAAGATCCTCTCTACATTTGAGTTGGCGTATAGTTCATGCCTACCCTTTTCCCTCTGCGCTCCCAGCATCCCTACCAGGGACTGCACTCTGATGGACAGGTCGTCCAGTGCTCGATTGTCTGTGGCTGGGGGTAGGCGGTCAATATGCCTTATCTCTTCTATCACGTAATCCCATATACGTCCATATCTCTGGTCCAGCGCTGCAAGGGCCGCTGTGTATGGTGTCGAAGAGGAGGCGTAGGCCAGCGCTATATTGTGCGCTCGCGGTACTTTCAGGTGCTTCAGTAATATTGCATACTTGTGGCGTTCATCAGCGACATCCACCATCATTGTCTCTAGGCACATCCGGAGCTCCGTGTACTGTGCTCGATTCTCATAGACGAAGTCTGGGATTGACGGCGTGGCAATGTATGACGCTGTGGGTGACTGATACATCGGTGAGCGTTGGGGGAGAGGCCTCCTAGGCGAGTCTCCTCTGGCGTGTCGTCTTGGGCTGGTACTTGGTGGGTACCGAAGGTCGGGTACCCAGGTGCTGTTCCTCGGGGCTGGCGGTGCGTCAAACTCACCCGTGAGTTGAGTCAAGGGTTTGTAGCGCAGGGCCTCGGGGCTGACTTCTGGGCTGTACTGGACCTCCTGGTCCTGAGTACGTGGCTGCGGGTCGGGGCTGTACTGGGCCTCCTGGGCCAGAGCACGTTGCTGCTGGTCGGCTTGACACCCCTCCTCTTCCTCCTCCTCTTCCTCTGCTAGGACCTGGAGTCGTCTGCTCAGTCTCTCGGCGTGGTCCGGTTCCGTTACCCGGTTGCTGGGTCTCCTATGGACTGGCTGGGGAGGGGGTTCGGAGACGTGGACGGGCTCCTCCTGTAGGCGGGGTTCGGAGACGTGGACAGGATCCTCCTGTAGGCGGGGTCCCGGGTCGCTTCGTCGGGTAGGGGAATGTGTCCTAGACCCATGTCTTGACGACCTCTGGGAGCTCCGTGCGGAGTGAGGGGGTGTCGCCATGGCAACCAGTTTGTCCATCAGCTCCGCCTGCATCCGGTCGCGCTCTGCCTCGCGCCGGGCATGGGCTGCGTCGCTCGCTGCTTCGCGCTGGGCATTGGCGGCGTCGCGCTGCGCATTGGCGCTGGTCTGGGCAGCGTCGCGCTGTGCGTTGGCGACGTCGCGCTGGGCATTGGCGCTGGCATGGGCGGCGTGGAGCTGTGCATTTGCGACGTCGGCGTGGCTTCGCTCGATGTTCTCTTCTGTCTGGAGGCGTCTGGTCTCCAGCCTTATTCGGTCGTCCTCGCTCCTTTGTTGCGCCTGGAAGCGCTCTCGCTCGCCTGCATAATGTTCGCGCTCGCACGTCTGTTGCGCTTGAAGTCGATCGCGTTCGGTGGAGGCTGCCAGGGTGGCGATGAGTGCTTGCGCCAGCATCTTGTCCGCCTCGCTGGGGGAAGACGCCGTTCGGGGCGATCGGCTCCCGGCAGTACTGGTTGGAGATCCGTTCTCCTGTTGCGTACCGCGGAGATCCGTCTCCTGGGTGCGCGTCTCTTTAGGGTTGTCTTCCTCCCGGGGCTGGTCGGGGACTACTTCTTGGGTAGTGTCTGGGGGTAAAGTCGTGTCAGTTCCCTCCTGGTCCCCACCGTGAGCTTGGTCAGTTACATTAGCACCCACTAGGGCCTCTGTGGTCGGGGTAACCTGGTTGTTAAGGTCAGACATAATTTTACTTTCTACTTTTTCCGCGTTTAACTTCCCTTTAAAGCTAGGTATTGGACTGACAGAGTATGCCTCTAGGTAGGGAGGTGGCTGTCGTCTGCGCTGCGGGCGATCTAGCTTAGGAGAACCGTTTGTGGAGTGTTCGTCATCGGCCAATTCCATATTAATATTATATTAATATTACGCTAATTATTATCTCGGCTATCGAAGGACCAATTGTAACTGAGGGGTACAATTCCCTGACTGTATTAATCAAGTACTGATATCATTAATCACTACCGACTTGTACATTACTGGCCAATACCGTACAAAGGTATTCTAGATGACGTCACTTCACAATAACAGGGTTTTCCACACAGAATACTAGTTTACAATATTTATTACATAAAAGGGATTGTTTACAGTACTTAGATTGCGCTTATAAGGCAAAGAATGTGCAGTCAAATCAATAGTGAATATTAAGGTAATTAGATCTGGTTATTCTGGGAAAGGGGGGTACTACCGGTTGTAAGCCAGCAGAGGGGGCCAAAGCTCTATGCAAGTCCAGGGTTCAAGGGGGCGATGTCACCTCTGGAGCAGCGGGGATAGGCAGTGGTAATCTCAGGGTGCGCTCCGCGCAGATGAGAGCCGTCGAGCCTCTGTTACGACAGAGACAGGCCTGAGTGATGGTCTCACGGGCAGGTATAGATCCCACAGTAACAGTGGGGTAGGCGGTTCTCTGTTCCAGCAGCTTGGTCAAAGCAATGAAGAAGAATAATCCTTGCCCGGAGAGTGGCACTGCCGGTGGGGTGTAAGTCCTCTGTGGTGCTGCTGCTGCTCCGGTGTAGATCCTCCGGTGCGGTAATGCACGGTTGGTCCTGAAGTTACTATACTATTAGCTCGGGCAATAAGTGCTCTATGTCGACGCACAATTACTCACTCCACGTGGTCTTTAACTCGTAATGAAGGTTTACTAATATATAGAGAACGATACGACAAACAGACGTATTTAGGATACCACGAGACTATATTGAGGCAATGCGAGCCCTGCTATACCGCACGTTGCGTAGTGGGTAAGGCTTTAATTGGTAACTGAACCAGACTGAACTGAAGGCGAACTGAAGAGGAACTGCAAGGGGGGTTCTGTATTCTTGCGCCATATTTATATCCACGGGGGACAAATAGTGCCTATCTCATTTCTGTCGCCTCTCGGCCTCATAGCCGTGGGCGAAAAGCGGGCATGTTTGGGCGAGTCCCGGCGGCAGCTTTCAAGTCAGCTCGAGTGGATAAGGCTTTACTCGGTACCTGGCGCCAGGGTATATTATGGTCTGTCCTGCTACCAGGTAAAGGGATATTCCGTATATATTGTACAAAGAATATACAGGGGATATCAAACGATATACAAATAGTATACATGGGATCTCAGGCAATAAATATATATATTCGGTTTAATCTGACCCTTTGTAACAGCCGCCCCCTAATTAGTCCCACCTAATTAGCTAAGCAGGGACAGATTAACCGCACTGTCCACCACTCAATGTCTGTGAGGGGTCGGTCAGTTCACAAAGTCAGGGGTCATGGTCGTCATTAGGCGAGTCGGGAAGCCTTGGCGACTCTATCAGCCTCGCCACGGGTCGGTTGTAGATCCGCCCTTGGCCGAGCACTTCTGCCACTCTGACCTTTCCGTCGGCACCAGTGGTCACTTTGCTTACGCAGCCGGCCGGCCACGCAGCTCGGGGTAGTGACTGGTCTATGGTCATGACGGCTGGACGGGATGAAGGGGGGCTTAGGAGGAAGCGGGCCTGAGACTGCTTTGATCTTGGCTTGGCTGTGCTTTCTCCTCCTCCGTCTGTTTCTCTTGTTCGCTCTGTACCCCGTGTGAGGAGGGGCCGGTCCCGGCCGCCCCGTCAAGGAGTCGCTTGGGGTGCTGGGTTCGAGGTCAGCTACGTCTGAAGCGCAGCTGAGGGGGGTGGAGTTCCGAACTCCCTCTGGTACCCACGGTTCTCTCACGGGCCTCTCGCTTAATGTCAATAGCCTCTGCTGTATGGGGGAGAGGCCGGTGTCTTCTTCTGTTGCTCTGGAGTGGAAGCAGCTAGTGGCTGCGGTTCGGTTGAGAGATTTAGCGAGGGGCCCTTGTAATGTCCATCCTAGGCGGGTCTCGACTGCTGCAGGACAGCCTCGGGGGCCTGTATGGACCCGGTCAATCGGGACTATGAGTTCTGCATGGTCGGAGCCTATCAACAGGGTCGGGGTGACGCCGTCTATGAGCGGGATAGGTAATTGGCGCAGGTGCACATATTTATCCATCAACTTGGTGACAGGGTAGGTGTACTGCGAGAGTCCTATTTCTTGGCTGGTGAAAGCATTTGTGATCTTGTACCGTCGCTCTGGCTGCCCGCTTGCTGCGATAGTGAAGGAGACATTCTCGCCCTTTATCGTCTTTAAATCTCTTCTTATTGTCCGAATCGTCATTTGGTTCTCGCTCCCCCGCAGTCCCAGCTGGGCCGCAGCGGACGCGAGCAGAAGGGTCTTCTCTGACCCGTCATCAAGGACGGCGTAAGTGTCCATGACTTTGTCCCCGTGGCTCAGGAGCACTCTGACCACTTTGAGGAGCACACGGGGGGTCCCGCTGTGCTGGTCAATGTGGAGCACTCCTGCTAGTTGGTTGTCTTGGACCTTCTGGTGGGCTCCGCACCGTGCTGTGCGGTAAACGGCGCCCGCCTGGGCCGCCTGGCGCCACTGGTTCACTTGGACGGGGTTCAGTGTCTTATATTCGGCGCACTGTGCCAGCCAGTGTCCGCCGTCGCAGTAGGTACAGTAGGGAGCGGTCTGGTGGAACTTTGGTTCTGGTGCCACCGCCTCGGCGTGGTACATGACCGCGACGGGCCCACTCTGTTGTCCTGGGTGACGCTTGTTGATGTCGTGCAGGACCTCCAGGTGGGTGCCACCGCACCTGCTGCACTTTTTCTTCAGGTGGCACTCAGCTGCTAGGTGGCTGCGCGCGCAGCGGAAGCAGCGGCGGTGGTCCTTGACCCACTGGCTCACATCATCCGTGGTCAGCTTCTTGAAATCCTCGCACTGGTGGAGCCGATGTTCTCCCCCACAGTACTGGCACTCAATCTTCCACTGGTCCTCTTTCGTCGAGGGGGTGTTGTGGTTGGAGTGCTGCGGTACTGACTCTGATTGGTGCATGACAGTCACCGGTCTTCTTCCATCATTTAGTCTCCTGGTTCCTTCTCTGGAGCCAGGGGTGCTCCGTCCGAATGTATCTAGCCGTAAGCTGCTGACTTCTCTCGCTAGGAAGTCGGCTAGATCGAGGAGGTTCGGTTCGGGGCCATTAGGGTCTCGGTGGTCTCTCTGCCGCCTAAAGCGCTCCTGTCGGGCGGGCGGTAGCTTCTCCAAGATCCTCTCTACATTTGAGTTGGCGTATAGTTCATGCCTACCCTTTTCCCTCTGCGCTCCCAGCATCCCTACCAGGGACTGCACTCTGATGGACAGGTCGTCCAGTGCTCGATTGTCTGTGGCTGGGGGTAGGCGGTCAATATGCCTTATCTCTTCTATCACGTAATCCCATATACGTCCATATCTCTGGTCCAGCGCTGCAAGGGCCGCTGTGTATGGTGTCGAAGAGGAGGCGTAGGCCAGCGCTATATTGTGCGCTCGCGGTACTTTCAGGTGCTTCAGTAATATTGCATACTTGTGGCGTTCATCAGCGACATCCACCATCATTGTCTCTAGGCACATCCGGAGCTCCGTGTACTGTGCTCGATTCTCATAGACGAAGTCTGGGATTGACGGCGTGGCAATGTATGACGCTGTGGGTGACTGATACATCGGTGAGCGTTGGGGGAGAGGCCTCCTAGGCGAGTCTCCTCTGGCGTGTCGTCTTGGGCTGGTACTTGGTGGGTACCGAAGGTCGGGTACCCAGGTGCTGTTCCTCGGGGCTGGCGGTGCGTCAAACTCACCCGTGAGTTGAGTCGGGGGTTTGTAGCGCAGGGCCTCGGGGCTGACTTCTGGGCTGTACTGGACCTCCTGGTCCTGAGTACGTGGCTGCGGGTCGGGGCTGTACTGGGCCTCCTGGGCCAGAGCACGTTGCTGCTGGTCGGCTTGACACCCCTCCTCTTCCTCCTCCTCTTCCTCTGCTAGGACCTGGAGTCGTCTGCTCAGTCTCTCGGCGTGGTCCGGTTCCGTTACCCGGTTGCTGGGTCTCCTATGGACTGGCTGGGGAGGGGGTTCGGAGACGTGGACGGGCTCCTCCTGTAGGCGGGGTTCGGAGACGTGGACAGGATCCTCCTGTAGGCGGGGTCCCGGGTCGCTTCGTCGGGTAGGGGAATGTGTCCTAGACCCATGTCTTGACGACCTCTGGGAGCTCCGTGCGGAGTGAGGGGGTGTCGCCATGGCAACCAGTTTGTCCATCAGCTCCGCCTGCATCCGGTCGCGCTCTGCCTCGCGCCGGGCATGGGCTGCGTCGCGCGCTGCTTCGCGCTGGGCATTGGCGGCGTCGCGCTGCGCATTGGCGCTGGTCTGGGCAGCGTCGCGCTGTGCGTTGGCGACGTCGCGCTGGGCATTGGCGCTGGCATGGGCGGCGTGGAGCTGTGCATTTGCGACGTCGGCGCGGCTTCGCTCGATGTTCTCTTCTGTCTGGAGGCGTCTGGTCTCCAGCCTTATTCGGTCGTCCTCGCTCCTTTGTTGCGCCTGGAAGCGCTCTCGCTCGCCTGCATAATGTTCGCGCTCGCACGTCTGTTGCGCTTGAAGTCGATCGCGTTCGGTGGAGGCTGCCAGGGTGGCGATGAGTGCTTGCGCCAGCATCTTGTCCGCCTCGCTGGGGGAAGACGCCGTTCGGGGCGATCGGCTCCCGGCAGTACTGGTTGGAGATCCGTTCTCCTGTTGCGTACCGCGGAGATCCGTCTCCTGGGTGCGCGTCTCTTTAGGGTTGTCTTCCTCCCGGGGCTGGTCGGGGACTACTTCTTGGGTAGTGTCTGGGGGTAAAGTCGTGTCAGTTCCCTCCTGGTCCCCACCGTGAGCTTGGTCAGTTACATTAGCACCCACTAGGGCCTCTGTGGTCGGGGTAACCTGGTTGTTAAGGTCAGACATAATTTTACTTTCTACTTTTTCCGCGTTTAACTTCCCTTTAAAGCTAGGTATTGGACTGACAGAGTATGCCTCTAGGTAGGGAGGTGGCTGTCGTCTGCGCTGCGGGCGATCTAGCTTAGGAGAACCGTTTGTGGAGTGTTCGTCATCGGCCAATTCCATATTAATATTATATTAATATTACGCTAATTATTATCTCGGCTATCGAAGGACCAATTGTAACTGAGGGGTACAATTCCCTGACTGTATTAATCAAGTACTGATATCATTAATCACTACCGACTTGTACATTACTGGCCAATACCGTACAAAGGTATTCTAGATGACGTCACTTCACAATAACAGGGTTTTCCACACAGAATACTAGTTTACAATATTTATTACATAAAAGGGATTGTTTACAGTACTTAGATTGCGCTTATAAGGCAAAGAATGTGCAGTCAAATCAATAGTGAATATTAAGGTAATTAGATCTGGTTATTCTGGGAAAGGGGGGTACTACCGGTTGTAAGCCAGCAGAGGGGGCCAAAGCTCTATGCAAGTCCAGGGTTCAAGGGGGCAATGTCACCTCTGGAGCAGCGGGGATAGGCAGTGGTAATCTCAGGGTGCGCTCCGCGCAGATGAGAGCCGTCGAGCCTCTGTTACGACAGAGACAGGCCTGAGTGATGGTCTCACGGGCAGGTATAGATCCCACAGTAACAGTGGGGTAGGCGGTTCTCTGTTCCAGCAGCTTGGTCAAAGCAATGAAGAAGAATAATCCTTGCCCGGAGAGTGGCACTGCCGGTGGGGTGTAAGTCCTCCGTGGTGCTGCTGCTGCTCCGGTGTAGATCCTCCGGTGCGGTAATGCACGGTTGGTCCTGAAGTTACTATACTATTAGCTCGGGCAATAAGTGCTCTATGTCGACGCACAATTACTCACTCCACGTGGTCTTTGACTCGTAATGAAGGTTTACTAATATATAGAGAACGATACGACAAACAGACGTATTTAGGATACCACGAGACTATATTGAGGCAATGCGAGCCCTGCTATACCGCACGTTGCGTAGTGGGTAAGGCTTTAATTGGTAACTGAACCAGACTGAACTGAAGGCGAACTGAAGAGGAACTGCAAGGGGGGTTCTGTATTCTTGCGCCATATTTATATCCACGGGGGACAAATAGTGCCTATCTCATTTCTGTCGCCTCTCGGCCTCATAGCCGTGGGCGAAAAGCGGGCATGTTTGGGCGAGTCCCGGCGGCAGCTTTCAAGTCAGCTCGAGTGGATAAGGCTTTACTCGGTACCTGGCGCCAGGGTATATTATGGTCTGTCCTGCTACCAGGTAAAGGGATATTCCGTATATATTGTACAAAGAATATACAGGGGATATCAAACGATATACAAATAGTATACATGGGATCTCAGGCAATAAATATATATATTCGGTTTAATCTGACCCTTTAGTTTCCTTTTTTTGGATCATTCCATTTGGGCTGTGGGGGGTGCTTAATGTCTGAAGGAGTCGACTGAAGGCTTCTTGTCCTCTGCGAAAGCATGCAATTGGTCCACTGATGGATACATCTTGATATTTGTCTAGTCTAGTGTGTTCATTAGACGGGTGAAATCCTCTTTCAGTGCATCTGTGCCCGTTTTCTTAGGCAGTTAGCCTCTCCGGTATGCGCGCCATTAGCGTTAGCCACGCTTCTAGGCCTCTTTGCTTTTGGAAAGAATGATAAATCTTTTTATTTTTTTTAATACTTTTTTTTTTTTACTAAGAGGTTGGCAGTCGACTACGGCTCCTTTCGACCGATTAGTTGACTATTCGACTAGTCGAGGTCAGCCCTAGTATGTATCTATAATTATATCTGTTGTCAGGGGTAAAGCTAAGGCAGCACTTTGGTTGGCTCTTGAGGTTTTAAACGTGCTTTATAAATAAATGACTTGACTTGACTTAAGGCGCTACAGAAAAAAAAACGTAATAGCAACAGCCGGTGAACACTGAATTCTATCTCCGATACCTGGGGAGGAATTCTACATGTGTGGCAGGCTACTACATGAGCTGCTTAACATATTACCCCACCCTGCCACTGACATCATTTCCGTTATGGTGGAAGGAATTTAAGTCGTAAAACATGAACGATTGGCTGGGACAGGAAGTCTGTAGGTGGGTGATATACACACCATGCTGAGCACTTTCAGCAGGTCACTGGAAAACAGGGGAGATAAGACTTTGGTCTATTAGGGATGTGTAGTGTCCTTTACGGCTGTCTGGTGGCCATGTGTATCTGTTCTGTGTCTGTGAGTGAGTCTGAGAGAGAGAGAGAGAGAGAGAGAGAGAGAGAGAGAGAGAGAGAGAGAGAGAGAGAGAGAGAGAGAGAGAGAGAGAGAGAGAGAGAGAGAGAGACAGCGTGAGAAAAGGAGAGAGCTTGTGTCTGTGTGGTGGTGATATATGATAGTGTTTCCATCTCAGTGACAGATTCCTGCTGAGTACCTGGACAGAGACTGCTACAGCAACCATCATTCACCCTGTTCACACATGCACACACACACACACACACACACACACACACACACACACACACACACACACACACACACACACACACACACACACACACACACACACACATACACACACACACACACACACACACACACACACACACACACACACACACACACACACACACACACTGTGGGTCTGTGAGGCCCCTTTGACTGTGAGGGTCTGTGAGGCCCCCATGTAACTGTGATAAGGGCTAAATAAATAAACATGAAAAACACACACACTACGTTACATCTACGTAACAGCCAGGAACTGACCAGCCACTGACCGAAGACAGTGGAATTATCTCGCCCGACTTCCAGGAAGAGTTGCCTCATATACCCTGACGGTAAAAGAGGCTCATTATAATCCTACAGAGAGATGTGGGACTGTACTGGTACTGTATTCCCATGGTATGGTACACAAACAACCGCCACATCTGCACGTACTTACCGGGGGCTTTGAATTTCCTGAAGTCGATGTTGACCAGGACAAAGTGGATGACAGTGGGACAGTTCCTGTCCCCCTTTTTAGGTTTGAAGACGTAGCATTCCTTCAGGCCCTCGCGGTCGAACACTTTGGGGTCGATCTTGGGGAAGGGAAGCTTGTTCATCTTCGCCCACTTCTCTGCCAGGAGGAGCTCCTGCGGTGCAAATAGAACGTGTAAAAAATGAGGTAGAAGTTGACAGTTTACCTCATGATGAAACGAAGATTAAAGATTAAAGATTCAGTACAATGAAAATCTTGTTTTTCAATCTCAGAAGGTGTGTTGATGTAAAATTAGAAAATTACTTTAAAGCGCATATTGGAAACCTCACAAAGAAACTTAAACTAAAACTTGTTTTTTTCTTTCACAACAAACAATGCTTTTCTTTTGAGGCCAGAAAGAAACTTGTTCAAGCCACATTCCTGTCTGTAATTGACTATGGTGACATAATATATATGCATGCTGCCTCTCCACTGCTAAAAAGATAGACAGTGTGTACCATGCTTCTCTGCGCTTCATCACTAGTGCCAAAGGGCTTACAAGTCACCATTGTGTGCTTTACCAAATGGTAGGATGGACCTCTCTGTACGTACGGAGGAAATCCCACATGTTTGTTTTTATATATAAGGCCATCCTAGGGAAGCTTCCCCTATATCTTTCCAATCTAATTAGCTTTGCCTCTAAAAAACCTGAGAATACACACTGAACTAGGAAGAACAGCTTTTTCAAGCTTCGCACCTTGGGCATTGAATTGGCTACAGGACCATATCTACTTAGATCTGGTCTCTCTCTGTAAATTTAAATCTGTATTACATAACTTCCTACAAAAACAATGTCGCTGTTTTCTGTAGTCGGGTCCCAACTGGGGGGGCAGCGGTGGCCTAATGGTTAGAGAAGCGGGTTTGTGACCGGAAGGTCGCCGGTTCGATCCCCGGGACCGGCAGGAAGAATCTGCTGCTGAAGTGCCCTTGAGCAAGGCACTTAACCCCCAACTGCTCCAGTGGAGTTGCTCAGTGGCCAATGGTGTCAGACTGTGGTTGTAGTGGGCAGCTCCCAGGTATGAATGGAACTGTGTGAATGTGAAGCAGGGCGTAGCTGAAAAAGAGCATCTGTGCTCAGCGAACCTACCCTGGGTAAATAAAGGTCAAACAAACAAGATTCCTTTATTGCCACACTATTTCTGTTTTGTGTTTTTGTGTTTACATGTGATGTATTGTATATTGTATACATGCACTTTTATTATGTTCTTGTGTGATGTACCGCACATTTTATTGCTGTCTGATATATTGCAAATGTTATTGCTGTCATCTTGGCCAGGTCTCCCTTGCAAAATAGATCTTGTATCTCAATGGGACTTCCTGGTTAAATAAAGGTGAACAAATTTAAATAAAAAAATTATTGAATTATGAACTATAAATTACCTTATTATGGCCTCGCGGTTTTATGATAAAAGAGAGATAGAATTAGCATTTTTCCGATAAATTCTTATTTTCGGAAAATCTTAAAAACATCAGTAAACAAACGTAGTGCTGAAAATATACACTTTGACTGCTGTTTTGATAGGGTTAAGGTCTTTACTCTTGGCTACATTTGAAAAAGAAACACAACATTAATTAATACGGTCTGTATTGATCAATTTATGATAAAAACGGCAGGGTCTCCCAATTGGGGGACCTTACAGCTTAAGGCGTTACCCTCACCTCCTTTTTATGAATATGTATCACTTTAATATGTACTTTTCTAAAAATAAAAAAATAAAAAAACAGGACAGGAACCCTCCAAAACAAAATGATTAGTATTTCAATGAAAAAAGATTAAATTAAGTGAAATCAAATGAATACACAGAACTATACATTTCTAGTAAGTGGGAATGAATGAATGAATGATCATTGCATTCATATAGCGCTTTTCTAGACACTCAAAGCACTCCCCATAATGTAGGGTGGAAATGGCCTCCTTCACCACCACTGGTAGCACCCAACCTTGGGTTACGCAGGCTCAATGGCTGCCATACACACTGGCACCAGGCACACATCACACTACACCAGTGGTTCTCAAACAACGGGTTGCGACCCAAATTGGGGTTGCGGGTAGGTGACAGCGCATTGGCAAGTAAAAAAAAAAATTTATTATTATTATATGATTAGGTGGCCTTGATGTCAGAGACCTGATTGGGAATTGGGCCAGGAATGTTGGGGAACCCTGGGTTCTTTAACGACCAAATTCAGCCAGGACCTCGGTTTAACGTCTCATCCGATGTGTATTATGTTAACAAACCTTTTATTCAACCATCAGTTACTCAGAAGTCTCAGACCTGATGGATCAGTGCAGGAAAGTCCTTCCAGAATGGCTTCTGCTTCGCTTCCCAACGACACGATAATGCAACATTAGCAGGCTTAGCTACCAGGAGGCCTGCTGCCTTTTCTTTGTCGTTTAATAACCTTTCTGAATGTAACCACTTCCTAACCATTCAATCTGTTTGCTGTCAAGACAATAAGGATACGGTAACTCATCAAAATAAGAGTTGAGCGCCCTCTTGCGGGGTTGTTTTATGGAAGAGCTTATGGGTACATCTGTCTGACTTCCTGTTTGGTATTTTGGAGTAGAAGAAGTAGTAAATAAATTAGAACAGAAAAGCTGTTATGTTTTATTTTTTTTATTATCTTTTTCCCCCTCCTTCTTTTTCCGATTTTTCTCCCATCCCACCCTTCCTGGTTGTTGCGCACTTTCCCCTACTGTTGGTCCGAGAGACCGGAGACTGTCACATGCTTTCCTCCGACGCATGTGCAGCCAGCCGTCAGGCCAGCCTGGCCGCGCAGATTCTCACTGGGAGAGTGTAACGTGTGGAAGGTCGCACTACCTCTCTCCAGATCCTACCCTCGCTGAGCAGGAGCTCCGACCGAACTGTAGGGGTCGCTGTCCACAACGCCCAGGACCCACCCGCCAGCTTTCCCACCCTCTAATACTGCCAATTGTATTAGTGTGAACGGCCAGCCAAGCTGGTGACAACGCCGGGAGGCGTCTATGCCTTCTACAACGCTGTTCGGTTTCCGGGTTCCTCTGATTGGCCACTAAGCCCACGTGACCCTACGCTAGCACGCCCCCCTTATCGCCGCCAGTTATCGCTTACGCCCGCGCATGCGCATGAGCCGTGACAAGCCCCTTCAATGACAGAGCTCTCATATTTGCGAATGCATAAACTATATCTTAAATTATGGCTATGTGTCTAATATGGCCGTCGCTTATCAATGACTTGTTTTGTTTACATCAGGGTGAACGCTGTTGCATTCGCAAATATGAGAGCCAGCAATACGCAGCTCCAGTTAACCTAATTTATACCGTAATGAATCATTAAAAAAATATACCGTTAACTGGAATATGTTGTTTCTTTACACATATGTTGGATTATGTTATTGGTTTATCATGACAAACCAATAAAAAATCGCTACTTTACATCAGGGTGAACGCTGTTACGCTGCCACCACCTACTTCAATGACAGAGCTCTCATATTTGCGAATGCATAAACTATATCTTAAATTATGGCTATGTGTCTAATATGGCCGTCGCTTATCAATTGACAGAGCTCTCATATTTGCGAATGCAACAGCGTTCACCCTGATGTAAACAAAACAAGTCATTGATAAGCGACGGCCATATTAGACACATAGCCATAATTTAAGATATAGTTTATGCATTCGCAAATATGAGAGCTCTGTCATTGAAGGGGCTTGTCACGGCTCATGCGGCTCATGCGCATGCGCGGGCGTAAGCGATAACTGGCGGCGATAAGGGGGGCGTGCTAGCGTAGGGTCACGTGGGCTTAGTGGCCAATCAGAGGAACCCGGAAACCGAACAGCGTTGTAGAAGGCATAGACACCGCCGGGAGCTGGATTTGAACACGCAAATCCAGCATCTCCGGCGTTGGTGACGAACGCAATCTCCGCTACGCCACCTGACCGCCCCGAAAAGCTGTTATGTTGATGACCAGATCTCAAGGATGACTGTAAACTACTGAGGAGTCGGTCACGGTTAACCAGCACCTGCTAACCTGCTGACTCTTGAGCTCAGCTGGTTAGTGCGGCCGCCTATGGATCCTATGGTCCCACTCCACTTGGTTATAAGCATAAGTGAGATAAACCACTAAGTGATAGCAGTGCTTTGCCTTTGAGCTAGATTGAGTTTTACACGGCTTAGTCACAACGTGTGGAAGTAAAGCATTTAAAATACTGGTCTGACACAGAACCAGTGTTCTAAACTATAGAACATGGACCATCATTCTGGCCTCAGGGCAGGGGCGTATTTGGCACGGGGGACTTGGGAATGGGTCCCCCCCATTTTTTCAGAATGCAGTTAATGTCCCCCCCCCGTCTGACTACCTGTATGCAAAGAGTAGTAGATGGGGGTCGCATTTGCACGGGCCAAGTACCCACTCGCTAAAGTACTCGTCTTTGCATAATAATAGCTTGGGTCGTCCCCTCAGCCGAGGTGTGTGTTAAAATACGTCATCACATACGGTATAAAGAGAGATAAGATAAGACATTCAGTGCTATGTCCGACTCCTACCTGCGTGCAGCAACAACGAGATGGCACCGTCGCCCAAGAGGAGAAAGCTACTTCTTCAAAGCAAACTAAGTTTTGCTACGCTGTCGCCCGGAGCTAAACCAGCAGCAGTGACGACACCACCACGAAACAGGAAGGCAAGTAACAGCATTTTAGCAGATTTTCTTTTTTTAATATAGGCCTAATGTATTTGTCCAGATTGACTATATAGCTATAGCTATTTGCCTGTTTGTTTCTCTTGAAAATAATCGTGGTTCATAAGTCCATGATTGATTGATTGATTGAAAAGTTTATTAACAGATTGCAGAATGGGTACAGTACAGTACAGCTCAATACATAAATTGTTAAGAGGATGCAGACCTGAGAAAGACTTTCGTCTTGTTTCCATCAGGGTCCCCCATTTTCAATTCATCATATGACACACACGACATACAGATAGACAGTACTGCTACATCTATACATTTATGACATACCAGATTTTCAAATACAGTACTGTTTGTGATACTAAAAAAATCCAGAAAAAGAGTATACATTTGACATAGAAACTGTGCATTGGAGGAGGTTGGGTAGGTGGGGTGGGGCTGTACATTGGAGGTGGGGGGGGGGGGGGGGGGGGTGGGTAGGATACAACCCCATTGTAATCATCCTGACAAAATAATGATGAATTGAAAATGGGGGACCCTGATGTAAACAAGACTAAATTCTTTCTCTGGTCTGCATCCCCTTAACAATTGTGTGTATTGAGCCGTACTGTATTGTACCCATTCTGCAATCTGTTAATACAATTTCCAATCAATCAATCAATAATGGGAATGGAACACTGGTGCATTAATGTTTTATTAATGTACGCTGTCCCCATGGTTCAAATAAATAAAGTTAGTAAACCTATACCCGTGTTCTAATGGTTTCTCTCTTTTTGGGTTTGTTTATTCTGCAGGAGGATGCAAATACGGCTTCTGAAAGCACACAGACAGTGCCTGTAAACGTAGATGCACAGCTGCAGCGTGCACTATCCCCACCACTGAATGACAGAAATTATGTAAGTAACAATAATGTCTTAACAAAATACATATTTGACTGTGTAGTGGATGGTTGGATAGATGCTGGATAGACACAGAGCTCCCTGCCCCCTCCCCTCAGGTTTGGTGTGTGAACGATGTCATGGTCTGATTACCGGTACTCAGGCCGAGCACTCACACCAAACCTGTGAATGTGATGGGTTGCATTCCATTCCCAATAGCCTGTTTACAGAGTCCATCAGCAAGACATAGTCATTTGCAAACAAGATACAAACTCATTGTAATCATCCTGACAAAATAATGATGAATTGAAAATGGGGGACCCTGATGTAAACAAGACTAAATTCTTTCTCTGGTCTGCATCCCCTTAACAATTGTGTGTATTGAGCCGTACTGTATTGTACCCATTCTGCAATCTGTTAATACAATTTCCAATCAATCAATCAATAATGGGAATGGAACACTGGTGCATTAATGTTTTATTAATGTACGCTGTCCCCATGGTTCAAATAAATAAAGTTAGTAAACCTATACCCGTGTTCTAATGGTTTCTCTCTTTTTGGGTTTGTTTATTCTGCAGGAGGATGCAAATACGGCTTCTGAAAGCACACAGACAGTGCCTGTAAACGTAGATGCACAGCTGCAGCGTGCACTATCCCCACCACTGAATGACAGAAATTATGTAAGTAACAATAATGTCTTAACAAAATACATATTTGACTGTGTAGTGGATGGTTGGATAGATGCTGGATAGACACAGAGCTCCCTGCCCCCTCCCCTCAGGTTTGGTGTGTGAACGATGTCATGGTCTGATTACCGGTACTCAGGCCGAGCACTCACACCAAACCTGTGAATGTGATGGGTTGCATTCCATTCCCAATAGCCTGTTTACAGAGTCCATCAGCAAGACATAGTCATTTGCAAACAAGATACAAACTCATTGTAATCATCCTGACAAAATAATGATGAATTGAAAATGGGGGACCCTGATGTATACAAGACTAAATTCTTTCTCTGGTCTGCATCCCCTTAACAATTGTGTGTATTGAGCCGTACTGTATTGTACCCATTCTGCAATCTGTTAATACAATTTCCAATCAATCAATCAATAATGGGAATGGAACACTGGTGCATTAATGTTTTATTAATGTACGCTGTCCCCATGGTTCAAATAAATAAAGTTAGTAAACCTATACCCGTGTTCTAATGGTTTCTCTCTTTTTGGGTTTGTTTATTCTGCAGGTGGATGCAAATAAGCCATATCAGCCCAATCCAAGAGAAATACCAGGTCAAACACTGGCAAACAAAACGCTATGTTTCCAAGAGAAATGGTTTAAAGCATTTTCTTGGATTCACTACAGTCATACACACAGTGGAGTCCTGTGCTTTTATTGTGCAAAAGCATTTCAACGTGAGAAGTCTACCCTGGCGAAATACACTGATCCAGCATTTGTTTCTGCTGGATTCAGAAACTGGAAAAAGGCTGTGGAGAGATTTACTGATCATACAAACAGCAAGTCTCATAAGCTTGCAGTTATGCAACATTATCAGAAACCAAATCCTATTAATGCTCAGCTTTCTAGTGCTTTGGCAGCATCACAGCAAAAAGCCATGTCATGCTTGAAGAAGATCATGAGCAGTGTGCAATTCCTGGGCAGACAAGGTCTGGCTCTCAGAGGCCATGAATCAGATCAAGGAAATCTGTCTCAGTTACTCAGGATGAGATCAGCTGATGACTCCAAGTTGTTTGAGTGGCTTAATTCACGTGTCGATTACACAAGCCCCCAAATCCAAAATGAAATGTTGAACATAATGGCAAAATCCATCATTAGAGATATAGCCACTGAAATCAGATCACAACCACAGTTGCAATACTCCATCATTATTGATGGAACACAGGACATCACTGGGACCGAACAGGAATCAATCTGTCTTCGCTATGTTGACCACAACCTTATTCCCCATGAAGAATTTGTTGGTTTATATGAAGTGTCGCTCACAACTGGACAAAACCTAGCAAATGTAGCCAAAGATGTGCTGCTTCGTCTTGGTTTGTCTCTTGATGGGCTCCGGGGACAGACATATGATGGAGCAGCAAACATGTCCGGAAAATATTCTGGTGCACAAGCCTATATTTCACAAGCACAGCCACTGGCTCTGTATGTACACTGTGGTCCTCACTGTGTTAATTTGATAACACAGGCAACTTGCACAGCTTCATCTGTAGTCCGTGATGCTCTGCAATGGGTCCATGAATTGGGGCGTCTGTTTGGACTTTCAGGCAAGTTCAAGAACATCTTCAGCAACATTGCCACATCTTCACATGGATCCTTCACCACACTGAAGCCGATGTGTCCTACACGGTGGACTGTGCGAGTCGCAGCAGTGCATGCAGTCCTCAATCAGTATGCGGCAGTGTTACTCAGCTTGGAAGAGATGGCTTCAACTGGCTCTGAATCAGCTACAAAGGCAAATGGTCTGCTTGACAGATTCCAGAAAGGAAACACAGTTCTGGGACTCCATCTTGCTTTGGAGGTTCTTGAGGCAATGGAATGCCTCAACAAATCCTTGCAAAGGCGAACCACCACAATCACAGGGATGCAGGCTGCAGTAGAGTGTGTCAAGACAGCTCTCCACAAGAAACGAACAGAGGAAAGATTCCAACAGGTATATGTCACAAATATAACAGTACTATATATGTATGTCCCTATCCTATTTCATAAATGTCATTAAGAATTGAAAATCCTGACTAATAATGATGAATTGAAAATGGGGGACCCTAATGTAAACAAGACTAAATTCTTTCTCTGGTCTGCATCCCCTTAACAATTGTGTGTATTGAGCTGTACTGTATTGTACCCATTCTGCAATCTGTTAAATAAAATTTTCATTCATTCACAGATATTTGACAACACCGCAAAGCTGGTCACCTCACTAAACATCGATCCGATGGAAATGCCTCGTATCCGCAATCCTCCAAAACGTCTAACTGGTGACGCTGCAGCACATGTCCCAGCAACTTCTGTGGACTTCTTCAGAGGGGAGTTCTTCAAAATACTGGACACAGCAGATCTGCAATTCCGAGAGCGGTTTAATCAAAGAAGCTTTGAAGTGCTTCAGAAGTTGGAGGGTGTGCTTATTAGGGGAGAAAGTGATGACATTGTGGACAAGTATCCAGAGATGAACAGGAGGATGCTGGATGTTCAGCTAGCCATGTTCAAAGCAACTAACACCTATGCATCAAGCACAGAAGCTGCAGACATCCTGAGAGGCATGTTGCCTGAAGTCAGAGGTCTTTTTGATCAGGTGGAGGTCCTTGTGAGGCTGTTGCTGGTTGTTCCCTCATCCTCTGCTGAAGCTGAGAGGAGTTTCAGCGGACTCCGGAGGTTGAAGACCTGGCTTCGCAACTCCATGAAGCAGAAAAGGTTGAACAGTGTGGCAGTTTGTCATATACATCAAGAAAGAGTTGATGCCTTTGACATTAGAGAACTCTGTGAGGAATTCATCTCTGCCCATGATCGGAGACAACATGTCTTTGGAAGCATTGGATGAGTTTAAATGTGAAAATGTCAATTTAAATAATGGAGAAGTCACTTTAAAGGAATGAGGTATATAAAGTCACTTTAAGGAAAGAACAGATGTGGCTCTTGTATAATATAGTTTAGATACATTAAGTATAATAATGACAAAGTTAAAATTGTATAGTAGTCTACATAGAAACAGGTTTGTTATATAACTTATGTACCAGTGCATAAGAGTGATTTATGTTAATGTTTTGTACCTGTAATTAAATTTGATTAAAAGTGATTGGTGATAGATAAAGGTGATAGATACATTAAGAGCTAAAATTGTATATTGTATAGTAGTGTTTCTCAGGAACCTAGCATGTATTTTTTTTTTATCATGCATATCTTGTATTACTGTGTTCATAATTGCTAATTGAAGCACCATATAATAAATGTTCTTTCACCATAAACCTTTCAAATTTGTTTATTATTTGTCACAACAATACTTGTTTCTGTATGAGCTCAAAAAAAGTCAACCAACGAACTAGATTCTTGTACCGGATCTCCTCTCTGGTAAACAAGAATACCCTGAAGACTCTGGCAGGAGCACTCATTCAAGGGTACTATGACTATGCTTACCTCATGGTACCAAAGCACCTCAAAGGCGCTTAAAACGTTTATGTCACAAATGTAATGGTAAATGGTAAATGGCTGCTTTTTTATATAGCGCTTTTATCCAAAGCGCTTTACAATTTGTTACTCACATTTTTACCCATTCACTCACACATTCACACACCAACGGCGGAGGCAACCATGCAAGGTGCCAACCTGCTCATCGGGAGCAATTAGGGGTTAAGTGTCTTGCTCAAGGACACATCAACACGCTGCCCGGGAGGAGCGGGAATCGAACCGGGAACCTCCGGATTGCCAGACGACTGCTCTACCTCCCGAGCCACTGTCGCCCCAGTGTATCAGTACTAAATACCTATATGTCCCTATGCCATAAATGTCATGTATGTTGTGTATTTCATAAATGTCTATATGAATTGAAAATGGGGGATCCTGATGGAAACAAGACAAACGTCTTTCTCAGGTCTGCATCCCCTTAACAATTGTATGTATTGAGCCGTACTGTATTGTACCCATTCTGCAATCTGTTAAATAAAGTTTTCATTCATTCATTCACTCAGTGTGTCGTTTACATGGAGAAATGGCGCCACCGCTTGGAAAAATGCGGTATTGCACCCCTGGTATTAAAAAAAAAAAAACTAGGTAGACGGCCCCCCCCCTAACCCCCCCCCCCCCCCCCCCCCCATCGCCGTCACTCGCCACGCCCCCAAATCTGTCCCCCCCACACATTGAGAGAGAGTTACGCCAGTGCCTCAGGGATCCCAGAGTCACCTAAATTCCACATTGTGGCCAAGGTAACCACTAACCAGTGTGTTTTTGTGTCACTGAACCTAGACTTTGGGTGACCTCTGACCTTAAAAGGGGGGCTGGAGTCGCTGGGTCGGGCAGAGAAGTCAAAGGAGATGATGAGGTCGACGCCCCGCTGTGGCCGCAGGATGAGTGGATACGGCAGGTTATATGTCAGCCCGCTGTCCACCACGTGGATCTTCTTGCTCTTCACGTCCAGGGGCTCGTAGATGCGGTCAAACTCGTTCGGGTCTGGAGGAGGCAACGGAGATTATATGAGGAACGTTCTCATATATACTGTAGAGCGATCTACAGTATATTGACACTGGCTTTGTTTTAGTCTAGATCAGCGTTTCCCAAACATAAGTATGTGGTGCCAAACTGAATCAACACATCTACAGCTTTAAAAAAAAATCATAATATTTATAATTCTTAAATTATAGATTGTAGATGTGTTGATTCAGTTTGGCACCACATACTTATGTGAATCTGGGTTTTCTACTCTAGCATACCTGAAAAACAAATACAGAAACAGACTAAATGCTCAGCATGACCTCAGAATAGCACTTTCAAAAACCAAGCCCAGAACAGATCTGCTGGTTGAAAACTTCAACCAGCCACATACCTCTCATTAGATTGCATTACACTGTGATGATTATTGCTGTGATGTACTTTTATAATTAAATAAATATATTTCATATACATTTGAAATGCATGGTTTGTTGTGTTCTTTATCAGTAGTTTATAAATGTATGTTATGGCAATTCATGATGTATTTTTGTAAGTTTGGGTCCCGGGGAAACACCAAATTTCTCTTTTGGGTCTCGAGCTGAAAAAGTTTGGGAACCCTTGGTCTAGATAGGCTTTATCCATGTCCGTTAACCCTTTCGAGTGTACCATCTCACGTACGAGTGATGTTGAGACCTGAACATTATAATGATGATGTAACAATGGCCACCAGTCACTGGTGAAGGGGTTCTAGAATTACAAGCCACAATTCCAAGAACATTTTCAACTTAAACATGAAAGGATAAATTTTTTTTTTTTTTTTTTCTTTGAATGTAGCTTAGTTGTACAGTACGCACTACACAGACATCAAATCTGGGTTGAAACTTTTCAGGGACCACTGAATTTTGCCTGGTTCAAATTTACCCAAAAGTGAAAAGCCCTGCCCACTTTATATTTGACAAAGACAAAAACTCTGGTAGAACCTTTTCACTGTTTGTAGCTTTCTTCACTCAAATGCAAATGAGAATATTGTAAATAGACTGTTTCACTCCAGTGTTTACAAACAATACCAAAATAAACAAATGTTTTGCAGCCACAAAATACATTTATTATTATGACCAGGACTCATACCGCACCGGCTTCCCACCCGCGAATACTGCCAATTACAGCAAATTCTAATAAAACCCCATATGTCTGGGACGTGATGTGGGGAGGGGGGAATTATAGAACTTAACTATACAGGCTTCTGTTGATTAATGGTTGTAACCGGTTGTTCTCGTGCACAAAAGCAAACAAAATAAATAAATCTGATCCAGCTCGCCCTCTAACCCTCGACCCCTGACCTGTGACGGCGTCCACCTCGTCCTCTGGGCCGGCGTTGGGCCACGACTCGCTGAAGGGGGAGAAGGGAATCTCGGTGTTCAGGTTCAACCCCAGCATGAAGTTGTGCACCTGAAGGAAGGTCAGGTGGTGATGTCAGTCAGCGTCGTGGAAATGAGAATGTTAGAATATGGAGATGAATATGTCCTGTCTATGAGCAAGGAAAGTGCATCATGAGAGACACCCTCGGCGTTGCAACACTACTCAAGGAAACTCAATTGACACGTGATTTTTTCTTGCAAAAGTTACATTCTTATTCAACTTAGCCACTGACCTTAACCCTTTCACTGCCACACTACCAAACCTTTCACTGTGACACCACCAGGCGTGCGTTCCTGATATCAACTGGGGTTGCACGCACGCTAATGGCGCCACGTGCACGCGCACTCCCGGCGCGTGCGCATAAATGTCCCCTCGCTTGAGCACAGACTACAGACAGTGCCTAATCCCCTTTACGAATGGAATGTAACACATATCATTCACAACAAGTTAGGTGTGAATGTATCTGAGAACGTATTTAACACACCTGACGACCGGCGCTATTGATATGCAAAGTAGCCCAGGTGGGTACTTATAGCGAGTTGGCGAGTGCAGCGCATTCCTGTGTGCGTGCACGCGCTTTTGCTCAAATCTTACCCTGCACGGAGTGCAACCCCATCCCAAGACCAACGCATGCCTGGACACCACAGAAGGTTAACCCTTTCACTGCCACACGAAAAAGGGTTAACCCTTTCACTACCACACTACATAAGGTTAACCCTTTACTATTGCACTGATAGTAAAGGGTTAACCTTCTGTAGTGTGGTAGTGAAAGGGTTAATGCAGTAACAATTTCATTACGGCTTCATGTGATATAAGCAGGAGCGACGCAGAGACGTTCATTTTGGAGTTTGCCGCCAGATTTAAAACTGACCACAATTTTGGCAGGATTCTGTCCTGTGTCCTGTATTTGCGAATATCAATAACTGACAGGAAATAAAACGTGAGTCCAAGGCTCCAAGCTGCTCCCTAGCAAAGCAATTTCACTGAAACCATACGGTTAATCCTGTTGTGTTTCAGTGCAAATGTCAGAACAATCTGCTTCACCTCAGCATTCGTCACCATCCATAGGCCTATAGCTTCTTGAATTGAAATATATTAAGTAACTGTTATCCAATTTCTTCCCCTGCTGGATTCATAGATTTGATTTATTATTGTTAAAAATATTATAATAGGCTACTCTGCCTGATTGCATTCCGGCATCAGGGAGTGAATTTTCCGTCGTTAGAAATTAGTTTGAGGGGGGCTCTCTAGTAGCACACCATGTATCGCGCTGCATCGCGAAGCGGCCGTCCCGGGTTCGCTTCCCACTCCCGGTGACTTCCATTTGTCGCATGTCTTCCCCGCCTCTTCTCCCGTTCATCCTCTCCTCATCTGTCGGTCATGTCTGACTATGAAAGCAATAAATGCTAAAAAAATAAATCTTAATAAAATAAAAATAAAAATTTGAAACAACAATGTTTGATACCGACAGTCAAAACTATGGCCGTGTCAGGTTCAATCTCGGGACACTTCGGTAAAAGCTTATCCCGTGCGAACACGCATCTGGAAATCACAGAGGTTGTGGGGGGGTAATCTTCTATTACCGTGGGTCCCCACGTAATACTAGTCCTGTGTGAATAGGGCTTATTAATAAAGTATAATTAAAGTATGACACAATAGTATGACACATTGCCTGTGGTGCATTTTTTCCTATTGCTAGGTTTTAGTGAGTTTTTCCTTACCTTCGCGTGGGGTATGTCTGGGAGTGTTGCATTTATTTAAAATAAAATTGACTTTGTGGTGTTTTTGTTTTGTTCTTGACTTATTGTGATGTTTCTTCTTGACTTTAAAGAAGACGTGTCCGGCCCATGGGGACATTAACGTGTGTTGTCGGACCTTACAAATAAATTTGATTTGATTTGATTTATACTGGATTATAATTATATTGCGATATAATTATGTGTAATCAGAAATTATATTATACCTTCCCTGCCCGTCCCTCGCGTGTATTGAACAAGGAGCTGTCACTGAGGAAGGAGGTAACCATTCTCTGGACCCAGCTGTCCTGGGCCTGACGATGGTAATCCTCATCAGACGCTTGGTTCTCACCTGGTGATCATGGAGATAATTACAACAGTAGTCACACACTCGTGGCATGTTTTGCTTCATTAAAAGGGCCATTTTGCCTATTTTCAACCACAATCCGATCCTTCTGTTTTGAGGAGGATATGTCATGATCATTTTCAAATATAGTAGGCTCAACCTCAGGAAGGTTGAAGAAAATATAAGAAATATTTTCAAAATTGTATGTATCACCACATTGTCCTCCTTACAACAGAACGATAGAAAGAAAGAAAATGGCGAAATGCCCTTAATCCCATAAGAAAATGTGTTTAGCATTCTTCTGCATTTTTCATACACACAAATTACTATAGAAATAAATGGATGTATTTATGTAGTATTTAGTATGTAGTATTTTTATGGTAAAACCACAAGAATACTATAGTGACTCACCATAAATGTCTATAATATTCCACTATAGAAATACTGTGGTGAATTGCAACAGTATTACTGTGGTAAATCTATGGTGTGTATGATAAAAACACAAGAATACTATAAATCACTGCAATATATCTGTGGTGTGTACGTATATAGCGTGTATGAAAAAAACGAAACAGGAACACAATTGTGATTAGGTCACACCTTTACCTATACAACAAATATCTCTTATGGACGCACTTCCCTCTTGGGTTGGTGTTAAAGGTCTCCTACGCTCAAAATCTTGTTTTTTCTACAGTTAACTCCTCTTGGAGGCATGACTTTGACTATACAGATTGTTATTTGTGCAGAACTCGTCACCAGAGTGCCCTTATGTTTATTTCACACATTCCCTTGTTTATTCCTATCAAATGATGATGAATGTAACATTGCTGATTTTTTGTGATTGTCTGAAAAGAAAAATGCTATTATGATGCGTCTGGATTGACAAGCACTAGCTCACTAGCCACAGGTACTGTGTAGTGCCGGAAAATATTCAACCCCTATAAAAAAAACACTGTGTTTTTATTATTATTATTATAATTTGTTTGATATTTTTCCCCCTCCTTTTTCCTCCGTTTTTCTCCCATCCCAATGTTAGTCATTATGCCAATTCCCAATCCCCTTCCTGGTCGCTGCGCACCTACCCCCTACGGTCGGTCTGGGAGAGTGGAGGCTATCACATGCTTCCTCCGACACATGTGTAGCCAATCAACCGCTTCTTTTCACCTGGCAGCGCGGACTCTCACTGAGAGGGTGTAACGTGTAGAAGGATCACACTACCCCCCTTAGATACTTTCCTCGCTGAGCAGGCGCCCCGACCGAACTGTAGGAGTCGCTGTTTACAACGACCAGGACCCACCCACCCGCTTTCCCACCCCTAACACTGCCAATTGTGTTAGTATGAACGACCAGCCAAGCTGGTAGCAATGCCGAGAGCTGGGCTCGAACCCAGCTGTGTGTTTTTATTATTATTATTATTATTTTCTTTATCATAATGATTGTAATGCTTTCAGAATGTCACTTACAAAGCCTGACCATACCTTAGTTGTGAGCAACACTTTTAAGTTTAAGTTAATTTTTTTACCCAGGGACAGTGCACATTAATCAACATCTTCAGTTTCCACCTCAATGTAAATGTGCCAAGATTTGCTAATGAGCTAGTTTTCATCTGTAGTCCCTGCCTACCATGCATGTCTTTTTAAATTTTCTATCCACTTTTTTCTCCTTATTTTCTTCAATTTTTCTCCCATCCCAATTTCGTGTTTCCAATTCTCCCCTCCCCTGTCTTGAACGTTGCTCGCATATGCCCCCTACTGGTCGGTTGTAGGGAGGATAAAAGCCTTGCATCACGTGTCCCCTCCAGTACACGAGGAGGCAGCCTGTCACATCTTTTCACCTGTCAGCGCGGACTCTCATTGGCGAGGTGTAACGTGTGGGAGGCTCACACTACCCCTGCTATTTCCTGTCTCTGCTGTGCAGGCGTCCCCCAACCGACCTGTAGGAGTCGCTGTCCACAACGTCCAGATTACCACCCATCGACTTCCACCCGCTGACTCTGCCAATTGAGCCAGTATGACGGCCGGCCCAAGCCGGAGGCAATGCTGACACCCGGATTCGAGACCGGAGTCTCTTGCATTGGTGACGAGCGCAATGTCCGCTGCGCCACCCAGCCGCATCTACCATGCATGTCTTTATGGTGTGGGAGGAAACCAGAGTACCCGGAGGAAACCCACGCGAACACAGGGAGAACATGCAAACTCCACACAGAAAGGCCCCCTGCTGGGGTTAGAACCCAGGACCTTCTTGCTGTGAGACAGCAGTGCTGACCACTGTGCATGAATGCATGAAAGGGGGGGGGGGTTGTTTCTGATTAATTGATTGTCAATAACGGCATTCGTTAGTAGAACAACATACGCTGATCAGGGCGATGGCTATGAAAACAAGGCACAATCAAGCTGAAATTGACGTTAAATTGCTCACTGTGCCGACGTGCCGTCCACAGTGAGGGAATAACTTAGTAATACGGAGAGGGTCGTATTCAGCACAACCTAGGTCTCTACAGCCTACAGTAGGGCTGACATCCTGCTGTAGGTGAATCAGCACAACCCAGGTCTCTACAGCCTACAGTAGGGCTGACATGCTGCTGTACAGTAGGTGAATCAGCACAACCCATGTCTCTACAGCCTACAGTAGGGCTGACATGCTGCTGTACAGTAGGTGAATCAGCACAACCCAGGTCTCTATAGCCTACAGTAGGGCTGACATGCTGCTATGGGTGTGTCACACATAAACTTGGTCTCTACAACTTTGGCCTGACACCACCCTAGAGCATCAGTTGATAACGAGAAGCTTCAACTGGTGAATCATGGGGACTGTAGCTCTCCTGGCTTCGCAAGATCACAAGATCACAAGGTTATGCGCTTGTGCAGCAAACTTTGAGCAACTACTGGCAGCTATGGTCCTATTCCAAACAGTTCAAAGGATGACCTTCTAGATGGCTCTGGCGGGTCAGGTTAGCTCTCCTCACCTTTCCGTAGCTCCTCATTATCTTCATTATCCAGGCTGTCCTCTCCTATAATGTGCTCAGGCTTGAGCTGTTCTGTAAGGGGAACAAGACACAAAACAACAACTTCACTCAACAGGAACCTTTTTTTGGGGGCATACATTTTCAGCTAGGGGCTGGGCGATAAACCAAGTATTTACCGGTACCATTACCAACCAAATGTTGCCCATGTGAGTATCAAAGATGCTTGAATAAAGGACGATGACGCATTAAAAGCTGTGCCAATGGGATGAAAACGGAACAGTTCGGTCCAAATCGGCTGGACTTTTACTAGGGTTGGGTAACGAACTCTGTACTTTTAAGGGTACCGAACGAATTACATCGGTACTACCGATTCACGCTGGATCAATCGGTACCAAATGTGGGTACCATTACATTTTAGTATAAGAGTGTAATATACTGTACTAGACAAGAGGGAGCCTTTTCCACAAAATATATATTACTGTCCCGTCTCTTGGGTCTTTGGAAAGACCAGACGAGGTCAGAGGAGTTTGATCATATTTACTGAGGATGGTCAGATAATGTTAATATTTAAAGGTCCCATGTTTTGCTATTCCTTTCACTATTTGGGCAATTTTACACAATTCCTGTGAGTCTATGGAACACATCTGTAAGTTTCTTTTTAATTTTGTATTCATTGTTTTGTATTTCTAATCAAGTACTCTAAGGGGGCTTTCTCACTAACCATTCGGGGTCGAATCACAGCGCGATCGCATCAAAATAGGGTGTGATCGTCCTACTGAGAACGCTCCCCCCCTTCACCGGGGACGCTGATTCGCTCCAAACCTGGACCGCTGGAATAGGTGGTTTCGGGTGCGCGCCAGTGGGAGCGGGGGGCGTGGTGCATGCTTGCTTGAATTTTGGGCAGATAAAAACATACAGCAACAACTGGACAATACCCACAAAAACTATATTTATGGGCAATTTGGCGAGTTCAGACCTCAACCAAACAAGCATGTTGAGCCTCACGGCTCAGTGGATGAAAACATGAAGCCACGTTACAAGCACAATACTTCCCTGGCTCGCATTAGGCCTGGCAATTTTTTTGCCATTGCTATGTCTACTATACATTGGTTTCTTGTTCGAATGCATTTATTTCTATAGACCAGTGGTGCCCAACCAGTCGGCCGTGATCGACCGGTAGATCAATGACATGCAATATAATTGACGCGAGCGATGGGCTAATGTTAGCTGCTAACTAGTAATAAATAGGCTAAGCTAACTAGCGTTAGCGTTAACCCTGGAAAACGCTTAAAGCGGACTCCACGACACCAGTTCCATTCGTGAGAAAAGGGGGTGGGTTATATTGACAAGGCTTGACAACAGAGGTTCAAATATAACTTCATATTTATTGGTTATTTTTTTTCTTTATATCAGCATCCAGTTTCCACCACCGTGTGTTAAACTCTTCCTGTGTTGACGTTAGAGCGTGACATCATCGCCTACGGGAGCTTACACGCTCAAAGCGCAAACCGTAAACAAAACCCGGAGCGCACCAAGACTGCAGTGTGTACGCAAACTAGAGGGGGGAGAGGGAAGGGGGAAGTTCGCACCCAAGGACGGAGCGAGGGCGGAGCGGAGCTGATTCGACCCCGAATGGCAGTGAGAAAGCCCCCTAAAGCAGCATTTTTCCACTTCAAGATTTCAAGCTGTTTTGGGCTGGGCTCCGCCTATACTCACAAAGTGCTTTGAGTGACAGTCACCCACAGTCTGCACTGGCAGACAGAGAGAGACATAGAGAGATAGAGCGGGAGACTAATTAATTTCACCGCAGGGGGGCATAATCCCACAGGACAATGCATTGGTAACTTGTTTCAAATGACAATATATACCCCTGTGAATATTATTGCACGGATCGGAATAGGCGTGGGAGTGTGCGTGTGCGCTATGATATTTTGCAACAGGTTGACGTGACGCGGGTGCCGACAGAGAGAAAGCAGAGAACACACACAGTCGGGAGTGTGTGTAAAATGCTCCGTATCCCTCTCTCTCTCCATCTCTCTCTCTCTCTATCTCTCTCTCTCTCTCTCTCTCTCTCTCTCTCTCTCTCTCTCTCTCTCTCTCTCTCTCTCTCTATCTCTCTCTCTCTCAATTCAATTCAATTCAATTCAATTCAATTCAAATGGGCTTTATTGACATGGGAAACATATGTTTGCATGTAGTTTATATGTATTCCGTTGGATGTCCTTTTCTTGTCACAGCAGCTCACAAATCTTGCTGCTGTGTTTGCACATTGTTGTATTTCTCCCAGTAGGTATGGGAGTTTTGAGTTGTTTTCCATGTTTTCAAAGTCTCTTTGGGTGTTTGCAATTTGTGGGAAGTATATGTCTCTGATGTCTTGCTCGTCACAGTCTGTGTCCCGACTGCGTGTGTGTGTTTCCCCACAAGCCTTGGCTTTATTGTGTTTTATCCATTTTTTACCAGCGTGTTGACACTGTTATTGTTTGTCTTTTAAATGTTTGTCCTACGATTGTGTCAAAATAAAGTATTCAAAAAACACACGCAGTCGGGAGTGTGTGTAAAATGCTCCGTATCCCTCTCTCTCACTCACTCGTTCTCTGCTCTCTCTGTCGGCACCCACGCCACGTCAACCCGTTTGAGGAAGTATCAGTATTTCCACTCGCTCTGTTGTTGAGCAAATGGTTGAGTGTGCGTTACAACCATAGAGGGGGTGTTAGTTATGCAGATGAGAATTCTTCTACGTCACAGATACACAATATTCAGAATGGCTTAGTTCAATGGGGGAGGATCTTGTGACATGTGAACTGGACTGATAAGCCAAAATGAGAATTAGAGACACAGACCCCATTGATACAACCCCACATAGAAAACAATGCTAAACACTGGAAAAGGCTATTTATAAGACATGGGACCTTTAAACATTTAAAAACACAATACATGATCATGTGATTTATTTTGTGTGGTGTGTTACAACAATAAATAACTAAATGTTCTAAATAAATAACAATGTTGAAAATGAGAAGTTGACTCAAGTGGACTTTTTTGTTATTGCAGAGAGAAACCATTGGGTACCATACTGGTACCGGTATCGGTTCAAATGTGAACGGTACCCAACCCTCACTTTTACACATGTGCTATTGTTCACATGTTCTCTTTCTATTATTTATGTGATCATATAAAGTGATGTGGATTTCAGGTCACACTGCCCGGCCCTAATGTCTGCTTTATTAGATTACATTAGATTAGATTTGAATGTATTGTCATTGTACAGCACAAGTACAGTACAACAAAAAGAGGTTGGCATCCCACCAGGGTGCAAGGTAACAGTAAAGTGCATAACAGTATACAGGACAGGTGTGTAATATACCCTGGTATATACAGTAATATACAGTGTAACTAGTGGTTTGCTGACAGAGTTTAGTGAGATGACAGCTGAGGG
This sequence comes from Notolepis coatsorum, assembly GCF_963971535.1. Classification (NCBI taxonomy): domain Eukaryota; kingdom Metazoa; phylum Chordata; class Actinopteri; order Aulopiformes; family Paralepididae; genus Notolepis; species Notolepis coatsorum. The sequence continues at coordinate 59,753,046 of NC_140167.1, forward strand.
GAAGAAGCTGTTCCGGTCCGAGGCAATTGACTACCATACCATACTGTGATGCAGTTAGTGAGCTAGTATAGTATAGAGTAGGCATAGTAGGTAGTATAGAGTGAAAAGAGACAACGGTGGCGGAAGAGAGATAATAGGAGAGGAGATGAGCGAAAGGTGAGCGAGATTCAAACCCACGACGTTGCAAGTACTGTTATTATCTCCGTTACTTCCTCCAGGCACTCGCTTAGAGACGCACTGTTGCCCGCTGCACGTTCACTTTTTACATTTAGTAATTTAACTGACGCTTCTATCCAAAGCGACTTGAAAATTGTGTACACCAATAGCTCTCACCTCCATAGCCATGAAGTGCTTTGAGAAGCTAGTAAAGGGCTACATCTGCTCCTCCCTCCCCATCAACATGGACCCCCTGCAATTTGCATACCGCCCCAACAGGTCCACGGAGGACGCCATAGCCCATGTGCTGCACACAGCAGCATCACACCTGGACAAGAGGCAGGGGAACTATGTGAGAATGCTATTCATCGACTACAGCTCGGCATTCAATACCATAGTCCCCTCCATACTCATAGCCAAGCTCAGGGACCTGGGCTTGAACTATGACCTCTGCCAGTGGGTCTTGGACTTCCTGACGGGCAGACCCCAGGTGGTGAGAGCAGGCAACTGCACCTCCTCATCCATCACCCTCAACATAGGGGCCCCCCAGGGCTGTGTTCTGAGTCCCCTCCTCTACTCCCTGTACACACACGACTGTGTGGCTCAGCGGAGTAGCAATACAATCATCAAATTTGCTGACGACACAGTGGTGGTGGGCCTGATCTCTGCCAACGACGAGAGGGCCTACCTGGAAGAGGTCATGGTCCTGGCGGGATGGTGCCAGGAAAACAGCCTCTCCCTGAACGTCAGCAAAACAAAGGAGATGATTGTGGACTTCAGGAGGTCGGGGGTCAAGGACTACAGCCCCCTCAGCATCGACGGGGCACCGGTTGAGAGAGTCAACAGCTTTAAGTACCTCGGAGCCTACATATCCGAGGACTTGACATGGACCACACACATTGACAGTGTTGTGAAGAAGGCACGACAACGCCTCTACTTCCTCAGGCGACTAAGGAAGTTCCAAGTCAGTCAGAAGATCCTTAAGAACTTCTACTCATGTACAATAGAGAGCATCTTGACTGGCAACATCACCTCCTGGTTTGGGAATAGCACTGCACAAGACCGAAGCAGACTACAAAGAGTGACACGTTCAGCCGAACGCACAATTGGAGGGGGGCTCCCCACCCTCCAGAACATTTACAACAAGCGTTGCAGGGGCAAGGCTAAGAGAATCATTAAAGACTCCAGTCACCCGAACAACTGCCTCTTTGAACTGCTGCGGTCAGGCAAGCGATACCGGAGTCTCAAGGCGAGCACAGAAAGACTCAGAAGAAGCTTCTATCCCGAGGCCATCAGGCTGCTAAACGAACAATGAACACTACACAACAACAACCATCAAACGCACATAGCACACACATCCACACGCACACACTCACTTTAAACAAACACACTGTAGCACCCACTCCACACACTTTATAGCACACACCCACTTTAAACAAACACACTGTAGCACCCACTCCCCACACTTTATATTTATTGATGAAGGATTGCACTACAACTCGTACACCTTACTGTAAATTGTACCTAAATTGTACCTCATCCCATTTCTGCTTTGCACTATATAGTACTGTACATTAGTACACTGCATAGTATTGTATATTATATGGTAACTCAGTTACGTCTATTCTGCATCGAACATTGTACATATGTCTATACTGAACACTGTGACCTCATTTTCTACTTCTAAATTACATGCTATACTATGTTATTTGATACTATCTTGTCTAGCACAGTCTCTGGAGCGTAACAGTAAGAAGCATTTTGTATGAAAGTATTCTGTACTTCTGTATGACAACTATTAAAGAAACTACAACAAGTCAGCAGGAGGGGTACATCTCTGGCAGCTAAGGGTCAGTGGTAAAGTATTGTTTGTCAAACAGTGTCGAACTTGAGTGCTACACTCTGACTGCATAGTAGTATAGACATATTAGCATAATAGGCATAGTAGATACATGGTAGATAGTAGTATAGACATAGTAACATAGTACATAATAGTAATAAGTAAGAAGGTTAACTTTGCACTCATTCTCTACTAGGCAGCTTATAATTATGAGGTTAGGAATTAATAACTTTTTAATACAGTTAGGGTCTCTATGTATTTGTTTATTAATTTAAATAAACTTGAACTTGAACTTGAACTGAGGGGTTCAGATAGATGTAATGGAGTAAAAAAGTACAATGTTTCCTTTGAAATGTAGTGGAGTAAAAGTACAAAGTTTCTTAAAATGTAAATGTTCAAGTAAAGTACACGTAACTCATAATAGTAATGAGTTACTTGTGTGTAATGAGTAAATAGTTCCACCACTGCAAATAGATATCTATAAATATATGTTGTATCAGCTAAAAGTCCTTCACCTCCTTATCAAGCAAAATCAAAAAACATTTTCAATAGTTTATCTGTATCTAAAAGGCTCCCAGGAGACAGATAATGGGGGGTGTTGTGAAGGATCAGATTAAACCGAATATGTATATTTATTTATATATATATATTTAATTGTATTTGTATATCGTTTGATATCCCCTGTATATTCCTTGTACAATATGCATTGAATATCCCCGTTTCTACTAAACAGCCCATAATAGTTTCATTCTACCATTGGACGAGAACCTGGCGCCAGGTTGCCATACCCCTAGGTCCAAGTTCAATCGTGCCGCCTAACATGTCGAGGCAACCCCCGGTTCCGCGCAGTAATATGCCGGGCGAAATACGAATGGTACTATTTGTTCATAGCGCATATATATATGGCGCTCGTAAAGTAGAACTTTCTTTTAGTCCAGTTCTTTACCCTCCAACAGAGTGACAGACGCAAAAGCCTCCCCACGATGCACGTGCGGTGTAGTAGGGCCTACTTGGCCCAGAATAGGCATTGAGATATCGTGTAGATTAATAGTTGAATGGTCATAGTTTGGCACCATACCGTCGAGTTGGACGTATTCTATTAAGCTAATAATAGTCTATTTATGTATGGTGCATCGTTCGGTTCGAGTTCTACAGTTATCAGTACCCCCATCGTTCCTGACGTTATCTGGACGCTTATCCAGGCTGGTCAGACCCCTAGTGGTGATTGCATCCGAGGAGCTCCGGGTCAAGAGCGACTGGACCTGTATATTGGATTACTCTACCCGACGACGGCGAGCCTTCCACGGCTCTTGGATTATGCTTTGTGTGCTTTGATTATTCCATGGATAAAGGCCAACACTGTCGAGTGTTGGAATTACCCCCCGGAGAGGACTCCAGGGCCCTCATGCATCAACGTGGACTTTGAACTTGACCTACTTCCACACGTAAGCACGGAATGTAGAACTAGCGTACGCACAGGGAAGTCGGCATTCATCACACGTGCGTACGCAGGCTCTATGGGCCTCCGTGTTGATGAATACCACTTTGTTCTACCGTCAATGCTCGTGCATGATTATCCATATATGGTCATGAAAATGAGGAAACACCCCCCATGGGATGTGAAATAATGGACCGACCCGAGCGGGACTCCGAGAAACTCCACGGAGAATTCACTGCTGTCGAACCAAGAAGACACTATCGCGTATTGTGGGATAAATAATAAAAGGCGGATTTGTAAACGGTGATGTCAGATATCAACGGCTCCCTAAGACCATTGCTGCAATTCTGCCTGGACAGCTCAAAATACTAATAAATACCGTTCGTTGACCACTGTTTGGCGTTGGTTGTGTGATCATTATAACCGTGCTTGTAATATGAATGCCTTTATTAGTTGTGTTCGATTGGCTATATGATTTTTAGATGCATCTATTTTGTTGTCGGCTAATAAAGACCGCGCTGGAATATGACTGCCTTTTCCCGTGTTGTTTGATTAATACCCCAGGGATTAAAGTTCTCCTCAATTTTATTCCAAATCGCGATGGATCTCCCGTCAATTTTCTACCTGCTGCATATGATTTCTAGAGGCATACTACAATCTATTTTGATGTCAGTATTGGGTAGCCTATATAAACAATATAATACGAGAGCATATACAAGAACAATGAATCTCACTGCATGTATGATAGCCTGCCTTTCAATACATGAACTTGAATCCCATCATATACATAGTCTGTCCACTATAGTGTCATTGCAATGCGTTTTCTATTCTTTCTTATACAGTAAAAAGGGGGAAGAACACTATATTAATATGACTTGTATTCTGCTTACAGCTTCGAAGTTCCACTTGTTTCGTTTAACGTAAAGCCTTTTAAATATAATCAAAACGTTCCCGTGTTTCTGCGGTCTGCGCAGAATAATAACGAGTTGAGCTTTATGATTTATGATGAATTGAAAATGGGGGACCCTGATGTAAACAAGACGAAAGTTGGTCTGCATCCCCAATTAACAATTGTATGTACTGAGCTGTACTGTACTGTACCCATTCTGCAATCTGTTAATAAACTTTTCAATCAATCAATCAATCAAGCTACGCGGAGCGCAGTCAGTCAGTAGCCTACACCCCGTATATTCCGATAACGCTATATAAACCATGCTGCATTCATTCTGAGAGAAAGATCTATTATTCCAAATGCTATTTATAGGGTTTTGACCATAATTACACTACTGTTGCTATTCTACAATGAACTATAATGAACTACGGTTCGTACAGAACATGCCGGTGTTATTATGCACAGAAGCTCATTTCCTTGTTGTAATAATATATTCTACCACTGGGCGCTAGGTACGCCAGGTCTGAAATGTGCGTAGATGTACGCACGGAGTCAAGTTCAAGTTGAAGTTGATGAATCCCACTCTTTGCTTAGAAATGATCGTACGCACAGGGTAAGCACAGATCTGTGCGTAGAACACGTTGATGCATGAGGGCCCAGGTGAGGCGGCGCTCTACACGTGAGGTCGCACCACGTCTCTCCGTTGTGGACCGGCAGATACCGTTCCACAGAGGGTCCAGCTGTATTCGTCTGCTGCCCGAGGTTCTGTGGGCACTGTGTCTAAGACTTTGGATTCTCCCAAGACACCGTCGGCCAGATGGGATACCGCCAGCGGCTTCTCTAACCCCCCCCTCCTACTGTCTTACAACCAGCGGGACCCCCCCCCCCCTTAGTGTATCCAGCTATAATCATTTAAGTACCTTCGCTATCGTTTCCTAAATATTCCAGGTTGTATACTTACTCCCTGCGCAACCAGAGATTGGACATTCAATGTTGATTTACCTACGAATACTCATTTGCCATAAAAGTGCAGATTCAATATTTCAAATCATAAATGTAATTAAGTGAATGTTGTATACACCTTTTGCTGTATTAAATATTCGATTTGGTACATTTGTGTTGGTTCGTTTCATCAGGTGGGAAAGTGTTCATCATACTTATATCTTGTACTGGGTGGCCAGAAGTTAAAGTACATGAGGTAGTGGTATTAAATATCATATCTAACAATACAGTCAGGGAATTGTACCCCTCAGCTACAATTGGTCCTTCGAGCCGGAGGGTAACTAGTGTAATATTAATATAGTGTTATTAATATCGAAATGGCCTATGATGAACACTCCACGAAACGATCCTCCTAACCTAGAACGCCCGCGGCGCAGACGACAGACACCTCAGTACTTAGAGGCTTACACTGTCAGTCAACTACCTAGCCTTCGACAAACGGTAAACGTGGTAAAAGTAGAAAGTAAAATTATGTCTGACCTTAACGACCAGGTTTCCCCGACCACAGAGGCCCTAGTAGGTCCTAATGTAACTGACCAAGCCCACGGTGGGGACCAGGAGGGAATTGACATGCCTTTACCCCCCGCCACTACTAAAGAAGTAGTCCCCGACACGCCCCGGGAGGAAGACAACCCTACAGAGAGAGAACTCTGCACGGAAGAAGAAGAGGAGAGCGCCGAGGAACTAGAGCTCCAGGACTCCCCAACGAGTACCCCCAGGAGCGGTTCACGCAGGAGCGGCTCACCTCCACTACCGCCTTCCCCCAGCGAAGCGGAGAGGATACTACAACAGGCGTTCCTCGTCAGCCTGACAGCCTCTACCGAACGCGATCGGCTCCAAGCACAGACGCTTAGCGAGCGCGAACGTCTCCACGCACAGGCGACCAGCGAGCGCGAACACCTCCAAGCACAGCAACGGAGCGAAGAACAGCGCACAAGTCTGGAGATGAGACGCTTCCAGATGGAAGAGAATATGGCAAGAGACCGGGCCGACGCCCAGCGCGCCGCTGCCGGTGCCCAAAGAGACGCAGAGCGCGACAGACTACAAGCGCAACTAATAGAGCAGCTGATCAAAAGGACAACTCCCTCTCCCTCCGCCAGGGGCTCAAGGAACTCGTCGAGACAGCAGTCAAGAGCAGCGTCACCGCAACGAGCAAGCGACCCTGAACTTGACCAACAGACCGAGTCTAGACCCCCCGCAGACCCCCTTCCCATACCGGTCCAAGCGAGACCCAGCTACAAGGAAGGAGCGGCCTACACTGCGGAGAAGCTAAATAAACGATTACAAGATCTGGAAGATTTGATAGAAGAAGAAGAGGGAGAAGAGGAGAACCAAGCCCGACGACAGCACAGTACTCCACCGGACCAGGAGGTCCCATACAGTCCAGGCTATACCCCCGCGGCGCTGCGCTACAGACCCCCGACTCTATTTACGGGTGAGCACGACCAGCCCCGAGGAACAGTACCTGGACCAGCGGGCCATGGTACCCTGCCAGTACCAGCCCACAGCGAGGCGCAAGAGGGGACTCGCCCAGGAGGTCTCTCCCCCAACGCTCGCCGATGTATCAGCCATCCACGGCGTCATACAACGCCACGCCGTCATTCCCAGACTTCGCCTATGAGAGTCGAGCACAGTACACGGAGCTCCGGATGTGTTTAGAGACAATGATGGTGGATGTCGCTGATGAACGCCACAAGTATGCAATATTATTGAAGCACCTGAAAGTACCGCGAGCGCACAATATAGCGCTAGCCTATGCTACCTCCTCGACCCCATACACAGCGGCCCTTGCAGCGCTGGATCAAAGATATGGACGTATATGGGATTACGTAATCCAGGAGATAAGGCATATTGACCGCCTACCCCCAGCCACAGACAATCGCTCACTAGACGACCTGTCAATCAAAGTGCAGTCCCTGGTGGGGATGCTGGGAGCTCAACGGGAGAAGGGCAGGCATGAGCTGTACGCCAACTCTAACGTTGAGAGGATTTTGGAGAAGCTGCCACCCGCAAGACAGGAGCGCTTTCGGCGGCAGAGGGACTACCGAGATCCCGACGGCCCCGAGCCATCCCTCCTTGATCTGGCCGACTTCCTGGCGAGAGAGGTCAGCAGCTTACGACTGGACACCTTCGGGCGGAGCACGCCAAGCTCCAGAGAGGGACCCAGGAGAATAAGTGATGGAAGAAGATCGGTGACTGTCATGCACCAATCAGAGTCAGTACCGAGCAGTAAGAGTCACAGCACCCCCTCGAGAAAGGAGAAGTGGAAGATAGCGTGTCCCTACTGTGAGAAAGAACACTGGCTGTCACAATGTGACTCATTCACAAAGATGAATGCAGAAGAAGTAAGCCAATGGATAAAGTCCAACCGGCGCTGTTATCGATGTGCGCGGCCCCACATGGCAGCTGAATGCCGCCTAAAGAAAAGGTGCAGCCGGTGCGATGGAGCCCATCTAGATATACTACACGATAGTAACGGAAGACGGCCTATACCTGCACCACGGAGCGGCACCAAGGCAAGTGTCATGTACATTGACCCCGCCAGCAGCAACGGAGCTCAAGTGCTCTTAAAGGTAGTCCGTGTGACATTGAGCTACCAGGATAAAGTCATGGACACTTACGCCGTCCTTGATGACGGGTCAGAGAAGACCCTTCTGCTCGCCTCCGCTGCGACTCAGCTGGGACTGCGGGGGAGCAAGAACGAAATGACGATTCGGACAATAAGAAGAGATTTAAAGACGATAAAGGGCGAGAATGTCTCCTTCACTATCGCAGCCAACGGGCAGCCAGAGCGACGGTACAAGATCACAAATGCTTTCACCAGCCAAGAAATAGGACTCTCGCAGTACACCTACCCTGTCACCAAGTTGATGGATAAATATGTGCACCTGCGCCAATTACCTATCCCGCTCATAGACGGCGCTACCCCGACCCTGTTGATAGGCTCCGACCATGCAGAACTCATAGTCCCGATTGACCGGGTCCATACAGGCCCCCGAGGCTGTCCTGCAGCAGTCAAGACCCGCCTAGGATGGACATTACAAGGCCCCCTCGCTAAATCTCTCAACCGAACCGCAGCCACTAGCTGCTTCCACTCCAGAACGACAGAAGAAGACACCACTCTCCTGCAGCATGTCGAGAGGCTATGGACCCTAGAGACAATGCCCTTTAAGAACGAAAAGAAAGACATTCGCTCTAAAGAAGACATTTACGCCATCCACCTACTCGAGCAGGGGACAAAGAGAGTCACAGTCGGCGGAGTGATGAGATACGCAACTCCACTCCTGAGGCGAGAGGGAATGCCCCCCTTTCACGCAAAGAAAGACGCCACGGAGCGATATCTACTGAACACAGAGCGGCGCCTAGCCAAAGACCCCGCTCAACAGAGTGTGTACCGAGCTGAGATTGAGAAGCTAATCACAGCGGGACACGTAACAAAGATTGACATTAAAGAGGCCGATCAGACGACCGAATCATGGTACGTGCCGCATCACAAGGTCCATCACAATGGCAAGGATCGCATTGTGTTTAACTGCAGCTACCAGATCGGATCCCAAAATCTGAATAAAGAGCTCTTGCCCGGCCCCACACTCGGCCCCTCCCTACTAGGCGTGCTACTGCGCTTCCGCCAGGACAAGGTGGCTATAAGCGGGGATATCAAAGGGATGTTCTTGCAAGTGAGACTAGTAGAGGAGGACAAGCCTCTGCTACGGTTCCTATGGAGAGAGAAGATCGGAGATGAGAACCCATCCATCTACCAGTGGGAAGTACTCCCCTTCGGAACCACATGCAGCCCGTGCTGTGCTACATTTGCACTACAGAAACACGTCACAGAGGACCCAGCAGCAGATGAAGAGGTCCAACACAGTGTGAAGAACAGTTTCTACGTAGACAACTGTCTACAAAGCGTCTCGACTCAAGAAGAAGCCGAGGCTCTCCTAATCAAGTTACGCGCCTCCCTAATCAAAGGAGGCTTTGATCTCAGGCAGTGGGCCAGCAGTGACCCGCACGTATTGCGCAGCCTCTCCTCCGCAGACAAGGCTGCCAGCAGCGAGACCTGGATGGCGACAATCCCAGGAGAAGCCCAAGAAATGACACTAGGATTAGTCTGGCGCTTCAAAACAGACTCGCTCCACTATAGACACAAACCCTTGGCTCCAGAGCAAGGAAGGTCGGCGGCGATACCGACCACCAGACGGAGTGTGTACAGAACACTCGCCAGACAATATGACCCGCTGGGATGTATTCTACCTTACACCACCAGGGCAAAGATGATTGTACGAGCACTATGGGACAAGGACCAGGGCTGGGACGACCCAATACCCGCACACCTTGCCTCAACATGGAGAGAGTGGGAGACGGAACTCCGCTCACTCCCAGGTGTCAATATACGCCGCAGCTACTTCCCATCCACAGTGAGGCCAGAGACATGCGAGATTGAGCTACACGTCTTCAGCGACGCCTCCGAAGTAGCCTACGGATCGGTTGCCTATTTGCGTGCCCAAGAGATGGGAGGAGAGATACACACTGCTTTCATACTGGCCCGCTCAAGAATAGCCCCACGTAAGCAACAATCTATCCCACGTCTAGAGCTCTGCGCAGCCCTCGCAGGAGCGCATCTAGCCACGTTAATCCAACGTGAACTCACCATTCCGGTGCATAGAACAATCTTGTGGTCAGATTCCACGACAGTACTCACATGGATTAAGTCTGATTCATGCAGATACAAAGTCTTCGTGGGAGTCAGAGTCACCGAGATTCAAGAATTAACAGAAGAAGCAAGCTGGAGGTATGTGGATACCAAACACAACCCAGCTGACGTCATCACCCGGGGAATGTCCCTGGATGACCTAACCTGTCGCAACATCTACAGTGACGGACCAGCATTCCTCCAGCTCCCGGAAGGAGATTGGCCTACGCCCACCCCGAGGGAAGCAAGTAGAGAGGAGGCTGAGAACAAGAAGCCTATGTTCTGTGGACTGAGCACTGTCGCCTCCACAGACCCGAATATAGATGACTGCATTACCCTAGAGCAGGGATCGGCAATAGGCGGCCCGCGGGCCGACATTGGCCCGCCAGCAATAATTTCTGGCCCGTCAGGTTATTTTGAGAATATGATATTTATTTTACGCGCAGGAAATATTCACTCGGGACGCCAGGGTGTCTTTTATTGTGAAGCTGTATCTATCTACCGGTAGTCATCAATAGCACTATAGCCAATTGAAATGCTAGAAATGGTCACGTGGACTGGGAGAACCAATGGAATAGTCCCTAACGAACTTTCACTTCCGCGTTCGAGATGGAGCGAGCAGGGCCGCCTGGGAGAAATGCGAGGCCCTGTGCGAGATTTAACGCGAGCCCCCCCCCCCCCCCCCCCCAAAAGGTAAAAAAAAAAAAAAAAAAAAATTATATATATATATATATATATATATATATATTTTTTTTTATACAGTCAACATATTCTTAAATAATAGCGCTGCCCGAGGCGGGGCATGATACAGTCAACATATAGCAAAAGAGAGAGCGAGAGAGAGCTCCCGTTCTACAGTCAATATACAGTGTACAGAGAGAGAGAGAGAGAGAGAGAGAGAGAGAGAGAGAGAGAGAGAGAGAGAGACACATTGGAAAGAAATTGAAATGCTATTTGGCCCTAAACAGAGAGTACACAGTGGCAGAATACCTGAGCACTGTGACTGAAGATCCTTGAGCACAGCCTAGCCATCGAGAAAGGCCGCCATAGGCAGACTGTGTGTGTTAGAAAGAGAGAGAGAGAGAGAGAGAACATGTGTGTTTGTCATGTGTGTGTGTGTTAGAGAGAGACTATAGCATGTATGAGAGATTCAAAAGGACAAAGATCAACAATCCAACAAGAAGAGCGTCTATACCAGAGAAACCAAAGCAGCAAGGAGCCAATGGCCGACATCAGCTAAATAGGCTAGCCAGGTACTGTGACACCAGGCCACGTGACACACAGCTTTGGCCAACGGCCCAACGCTACCCAAGCTACACAAACGACCATTCACACACAGCACATGTCGTATCTCCAAATGTTGTGAAGTAGCATATGTTTTGCCTGGAAAAAAACATCGTTATTAACAAAACATTCGGGAGGGGAAGGAAGGAAGAGTGGGGTAATGTCATGACATTTTACCTGCACGAGGAACACAGGTCTCCACGTTGACGAAAGGCCTCTCGCTGTCGGGACAAAGCTATGGCCAGAGCCTTGTCATGGTGCAGGCCCGACTACATCTTCTGTCAAAGATGATGTCGTAGTCAGAGTGCCAGGGCCTGCTATTCTCAAGGCTAACTGATAGCATCAAACGAACGTTCCCAGCTGACGCTAAACAGCTAACTGGCTAACAGTTAGCTCAATCAGGCACCTGGCTGCATGTAGTAGCCGCATAGCTTGCTTCTGCGTTAGCTAACAGCTAACAAGCTATGCGGCTACTGTCTACATACAGCCAGGTGCTCTCAGCAGGCACACACAGTTAGCTACTAGTAGTACTATATATTAGCTTGTCGACCAGTTTGGCTCCAGAAAGAGAGAAAGATAGATAGGTCAGGACAGGTCCACGGCGGGTATTTAATCATAGGTTGACTCACATAACGCAGTATCAATGAATGCGGCGCGGCCGGCGCCAATGGTGAAGTTGGAAGGAGACTTGGCCCACGGTGTAATTCTTCTTCTTCGAGTACTTTCCGGCAGACTGGACACCTTTCGGCATATTGCTGCCTAACAGATTTATCTGCTCACAAGTTCTCTTCTCCTTCTTTTGAAAAGACATCCACTCGCCTCGCTCCTCTGAATAGCGCTGAATTATCTACCTCGTGTGTCTTCTTCTTCTATTTGGTATTACGGCGGTCGGCGGACGGGCCGGAAACACTATCCTAAAATCTGTAGAGCAGCAAATCCGCAGAAACCGGAAAACTGCAGTCTGCAGAGCCAGGAAGTCAGACACATTCTACAAACGTGTCTAATGTGAAATATATAAGCATATAAGCAAAACTAGATTTTAGGTCTGTGATGAAAAAGGGCCTCGCGGGAAGGGGGGCCTCGCAAAAAAATAAAAAAAAAATAAAAAAAAATAATAAAAAATAATAAAAAAAATAAATAAAAAATATTTTTTTTTTATTTTTTTTTTATTTATTTTTTGCGAGGCCCCCCTTCCCGCGAGGCCCTGTGCGACCGCACTGCTCGCACACCCCCTGAGGCGGCCCTGGGAGCGAGTAACAAATGTGTTAAAAAACAAAACAAACATCTTTGGATAGGGAAATGCAACAGGGAAATATAACGCTTCTTTTAATAAACAGGAGCCATACTTAAAATACGGGTTTATTGCAACAGGTCGGTGATTCTTGCGTGCCGAGCCGACGTCCTCTCTGCATAATATGTGGCGACAACAACAACGAGGAAATGGTTGTTATTACAACTGTGTTAAAGTTGGCAGATAAAGTAGCTGCATTCAACGCCAATCTGGAATTGGAGGGCGGCGAGTGGATATGTGACATGTTTCAAACATTAGCAGGGATTTTGGAGGACTGAACAACAAACAAGGTATGGTGAGTCGTGTTTTCATGCATTCTGTCTTCTGATCTGTTCATCACCCGCCGCGGTGATCTGCAACAGCTGATCTGCTGTTCATGAATGAATGAATGAAAACTTTATTTAACAGATTGCAGAATGGGTACAATACAGTACGGCGCAATACACACAATTGTTAAGGGGATCTGCAACAGCTGAGAGCTGTTCATGAATGAATGGATGAGTGAGAACTTTGTTTGGCGGATTGCAGAGTGGGTGCAGTGCAGTGCGGCGCAGTGCACACGGTTGTTGGGGGGATGCAGACCAGAGAAAAACGTTTGTCTTTTTTCAATATCAGTATATTAAATTAGCCATTGTTTTTGATCCTGGCCCGCGAAGCAACGGCTTGGGGAAAATCTGGCCCGTGGGCAAATCTAATTGGCGACCCCTGCCCTAGAGAGTGCGCAACAAAGAACATTCCTGCGGCACCACCCAGAGATTCAGTCCACCACTGACATGTCAGCAGCTGACTACGAAGAAGCAGAACTTCTTCTACTACAACGAGCCCAGAGAGACTCGTTCCCCGATGAGCTAGACTGTCTACAGGGAGGAAACCCCGTCCCATCAGACAGCAGACTGATTCACCTGGCACCAGAGAGTGACGCACATAATCTCATCAGAGTGGGTGGTCGCCTGCGGAGAGCCCCCGATCTACCAGATGACATTAAGCACCCGATCGTCTTGAACAGCCGACACAAGGTCACAGAGCTGATCATAAAGAAATACGACGAGGATGTGCACCACGCAGGAGCAGAGAGAGTCTTCGCGGAGATCAGACGTCGTTATTGGATATTGCAAGGCAGAGAAGCAGTACGGCGCTTCCAGCGAACCTGTCTAGACTGCCGTAAGTGGCGCGCGCAGCCCAGCATACCACGGATGGCTGACCTACCCCCCTGTCGCCTCCGAATCGGCGACAAGCCATTCCACTCCACAGGCATGGACTGTTTTGGCCCGTTGTATATAAAGAGAGGAAGAGGCACCGAGAAGCAGTGGGGTATTGTATTCAAATGCATGACCACCAGAGCGATACATATCGAGCTCCTTCCGACCATGAGCACAGACTCATTCCTTATGGCCTTCCGGAGATTCATATCACGGAAAGGACAACCGTCTACATTGTTGTCTGATCACGGGACCAACTTCAAAGGCGGAGAAAGAGAGCTGAGAGAGAGCTTCCAAGCTATGGGCCCAGAACTTAAGACCCACCTCGCTCCAGCCCAGATTGACTTCCAGTTTAATCCCCCGAACGCACCCCACTTCGGTGGAACCTGGGAACGAGAAGTACGTTCTATAAAGACAGCCCTGTATGCCGTACTCGGAGCCCAGACTGTGGCAGAGGAAGTCCTAATGACAGTCCTCACGGAGATCGAGGGAGTATTGAACTCAAAGCCCCTCGGTTACGTCTCCAGTGATGTAGCAGATGTCGACCCAGTCACCCCCAACACACTCCTAATGGGGCGGCTGGACCCCGCGCTACCCCAGACAATGTACAGGCCCGAAGAAGCGAACGGCCGAAGAATGTGGAGGTACAGCCAAGTACTAGCTGACAAGTTTTGGAGCAGCTTCCTACTTCACTACCTACCGTCTCTACAGACCCGCCAGAAGTGGGTAAAAGAGAGAGACAATTTGACAGAAGGAACAGTCGTCATGATAGTTGACCAGTCACTCCCCAGAGCTATGTGGCCGGCTGGCCGCGTAAGCAAAGTGATCACCGGTGCCGATGGCAAGGTCCGAGCAGCTGAAGTACTCGTCCAAGGGCGCACCTACACACGGCCCGTGGCGAGGCTCATAGAACTGCCCCGACTCCCAGATACTATCGATGATGACCATGACCCTATGACTTTGTGAGTTGACTGACCCTTACAGCGGACCTTGAGTGGAAGACAGTGCGGTTAATCTGTCTCTGCTTAGCTAATTAGGTGGGACTAATTAGGGGGCGGCTGTTGTGAAGGATCAGATTAAACCGAATATGTATATTTATTTATATATATATATTTAATTGTATTTGTATATCGTTTGATATCCCCTGTATATTCCTTGTACAATATGCATTGAATATCCCCGTTTCTACTAAACAGCCCATAATAGTTTCATTCTACCATTGGACGAGAACCTGGCGCCAGGTTGCCATAGCCCTAGGTCCAAGTTCAATCGTGCCGCCTAACATGTCGAGGCAACCCCCGGTTCCGCGCAGTAATATGCCGGGCGAAATACGAATGGTACTATTTGTTCATAGCGCATATATATATGGCGCTCGTAAAGTAGAACTTTCTTTTAGTCCAGTTCTTTACCCTCCAACAGAGTGACAGACGCAAAAGCCTCCCCACGATGCACGTGCGGTGTAGTAGGGCCTACTTGGCCCAGAATAGGCATTGAGATATCGTGTAGATTAATAGTTGAATGGTCATAGTTTGGCACCATACCGTCGAGTTGGACGTATTCTATTAAGCTAATAATAGTCTATTTATGTATGGTGCATCGTTCGGTTCGAGTTCTACAGTTATCAGTACCCCCATCGTTCCTGACGTTATCTGGACGCTTATCCAGGCTGGTCAGACCCCTAGTGGTGATTGCATCCGAGGAGCTCTGGGTCAAGAGCGACTGGACCTGTATATTGGATTACTCTACCCGACGACGGCGAGCCTTCCACGGCTCTTGGATTATGCTTTGTGTGCTTTGATTATTCCATGGATAAAGGCCAACACTGTCGAGTGTTGGAATTACCCCCCGGAGAGGACTCCAGGTGAGGCGGCGCTCTACACGTGAGGTCGCACCACGTCTCTCCGTTGTGGACCGGCAGATACCGTTCCACAGAGGGTCCAGCTGTATTCGTCTGCTGCCCGAGGTTCTGTGGGCACTGTGTCTAAGACTTTGGATTCTCCCAAGACACCGTCGGCCAGATGGGATACCGCCAGCGGCTTCTCTAACCCCCCCCCTCCTACTGTCTTACAACCAGCGGGACCCCCCCCCCCCCCCCTTAGTGTATCCAGCTATAATCATTTAAGTACCTTCGCTATCGTTTCCTAAATATTCCAGGTTGTATACTTACTCCCTGCGCAACCAGAGATTGGACATTCAATGTTGATTTACCTACGAATACTCATTTGCCATAAAAGTGCAGATTCAATATTTCAAATCATAAATGTAATTAAGTGAATGTTGTATACACCTTTTGCTGTATTAAATATTCGATTTGGTACATTTGTGTTGGTTCGTTTCATCAGGTGGGAAAGTGTTCATCATACTTATATCTTGTACTGGGTGGCCAGAAGTTAAAGTACATGAGGTAGTGGTATTAAATATCATATCTAACAATACAGTCAGGGAATTGTACCCCTCAGCTACAGGGGGCATGTAAACAAATGCATTCTTTAACTTTGTATAGACATTCTTATGAGCAATGCATTTCACTGTGACTATCAGTCAAACAAAAAGCATTTATGCCGACATAAATACCATCGCTACCAGAAGCTACACACCACACACACCTGACACTATGGCAAGTCTAAAGTAATTATTTTAAGAGGGTCAGTTACGGTTGAGAGGACGTAATGAGCTGTCAATCTGTGCCAGGAAAGAAAGGGGCGTACGAATTGGATGACAATGAGAGGTGCAGTGACACATTCTCAAGCTGTCACCCCAGGGAAAATAACTCTACCACTGCTTTACTTTAGTATTCTGGCGGCAATACTTCTACATAAAGGTGTGCTCTGTGGATGTGTTTCAAAGAAGCACTGTATGGCCTATTTCACAGAGAATCTGGTGCTTTGCCTGGAGTTGTCCTTTCACACATGTAGCCTACAGTAGCACACAACATGTTGTGGACAAATCCTTTTGTTTGTCCCAACAATAGGTTAAATCTCACACCTTGGTGAGAGCCAACAGGGCTAAAGCCCCCACCCTCTCTGACCTTAAGCTCAGTGTCCCCATCTCTCCCTCAGTGGCCAGATGAAATACCCCTCTCAGCCAAGCTCATAATGACAATAGTCATTAACTCTGTATGATAGCATGTACAATAGTGCTGTATATACCGTATATATATATTTATATTTACCGCATATATTTACATCCATATCATACATGTAGGTTCAATTTGAACCTACATGTACTTTGTTGCTGTGTTTCACTATTAGACTAGATTAAAATGTATTGGCGTTACAGCACAAGTGCTAATCAGATGTATGTATAGAGCTCTAGTATTAATATATACAGTGATACAGGTATAAAGTTACTATGGTGGTTAGTCATACTGGCCAGAAGCGTAACTAGTAAGAGTAGGTAAGGGATATGTACAGTCAGATATATATATAGTATCTAGAGATATGTAAAATGATTATGTGCAGCTATGTGCAGACAGGTGGATAGATATATATATGGTAGGAATGAATATATATACGGTATATACAGCATTATTGTACATGCTATCATACAGAGTTATATGGGTTATAATATATAGGGTTATAATAAGTAGGTATATACTGTAGAAGGATTATATGCAGGTATATTCAGACAGATATGGATGTAAATATATGCGGTCAATATAAATATATAAATGTATATATACAGTATATACAGCACTATTGTACATGCTATCATACAGAGTTATATGGGTAGACTATAGTTTGAGGTAGGTCATAATAAAGGTTCCACCACAATGTGATTCTCTCATCCTCAGTCAGACACGTGGAGCAAACAGCATATCATCTTGATTTGATATTTAAAAAATCTCCCGTTTCAAAGCATCATTGAGCCAAAGCTGACAAATTATAATCAATTGTTATATAAAGGCTAAAACACTGTGAGAAGCATTTACAGTAATAACAATATACGACTATCATCACTGTCACTTTTCCGTTACATTATGACAAATGCCTTGTGTGTCTTGTCCACGGTCAGGAATGGAATTGAAGAGAATGAAGATAACACAGATATAAATGTAATCCACAACCCATACGTTTTCATTTAACTATCAGCGGGAAATGGAAGAGCTGTTGTGTATGGAACATGGTTAGTCTATTAATCAACATTGTTGTGTATGGAACATGGTTGGTCTATTAATCAACATTGTTGTGTATGGAACATGGTTAGTCTATTAATCAACATTGTTGTGTATGGAACATGGTTGGTCTATATTAATCAACATTGTTGTGTATGGAACATGGTTGGTCTATATTAATCAACATTGTTGTGTATGGAACAAGGTTAGTCTATATTAATCAACATTTTGTGTATGGAACATGGTTAGTCTATATTAATCAACATTGTTGTGTATGGAACATGGTTAGTCTATATTAATCAACATTGTTGTGTATGGAACATGGTTGGTCTATATTAATCAAACGTCCACTCGTTCGCTATGTGAATACAATGATCAATGATCAACAATGATCTGCTTATGTTCGGACGTGGGCACAGTTTGTCATTACGGGGACTTGGGACTTTTGTTGCACCCTAACTACGAGAACGCACCTGGTGACTTAGAAATTCAAAATCCCCTGCCTTATCACAGAGAAATCAATATTAGTAGATGTCATTCAAGGTAAAGACTCCATGTGAACCACAGACAAAGCTAGTTGAATAAGCCATTTTGTGCTGTACATACAGAAAAAAGAAAGAAAAAGAAAGAAAGAAAGAAAGAAAGAAAGAAAGAAAGAAAGAAAGAAAGAAAGAAAGAAAGAAAGAAAGAAAGAAAGAAAGAAAGAAAGAAAGAAAGAAAGAAAGAAAGAAAGAAAGAAAATTAACGAGTCAGGAGTTAGCGAGAGAAAGAATGGGGGACAGAGATATGAGAGAGAATGAGATATAGAAACAGGATAGAAAGAAATGTGTTTGTGTGAGAGAGAAAGAGAGACACACATAGAGAGAGGGGTAGAGAGAGGTAGAGAGAGAAGGAGATACACAGAGAGAGAGAGAGAGAGAGAGAGAGAGAGAGAGAGAGAGAGAGAGAAAGAGAGAGAGAGAGCGAGAGAGAGAGAGAGTGAGAGAGAGACACACAGAGAGAGGGGTAGAGAGAGAGAGATAGAGAGACACACACAGAGAGAGAGCGTACCTATTTCCTCCTCCATGGTACTGCTCTCAGTGTTTGAGGATGAGTTTCTACTGAGGCCCAGCACTCTGTTGAACAGGATGGAGAAAGCACTGCCCCAAATACCTGCCCCAAACAAACAGTCATTGTAGAAGTTGTTACACAACAAAGATACATTAAACAAACATAAATAAATGTTTCAGGTTGAAATAATATTGGTAAAACAATTAAGTTTCATCTACAACAATGGTTAAGTTCAGTGGCCAGAATTGCAAGATGCAATTAGCAGGAAGTTTTATTAACATCACCAACAACAACATCCCAATAAATGGTAAGGACTGCAAATCCCATTGAAAATACAATGCGAACTAGACCAAACTAGAATAAGCTGCAAAGCCATTGTTTAATCGGCAATATCTAAACGTAGCATAAGTGTGTCTGTGTGTGTGCGCGCGCACAAGCATGTATGTGTGTGTGTGTGTGGTTCTGTCCAACTATACACACATGGACGTGTATTTCTTACCCATGAGGAAATGCAGAGGGTTCTCCTCATACCTCTTCACAGCCGTTCCCATGAAGAACTTGCTTCCGAACAAGTCAGGGGTCATGAACGTTCCGTACTTAGCCATGCCAATCTCGTAGGGGCTGAACTCCACCCAGTCTGCCGAGAAGAAAAACACAATATCCAGTTGTTAGATAATAATAGGGTTTCAGCCTTCATCGTTCGGTGGAATTCTCACGCCCACGCGCTGACTGGCTAAAACACTGTCTCTCTCTCCCCCGTTGCATCCGGAAGATAATGTAAGTGGAGAAGTAATTTCATATCAGAAGGCTGGTTATTTGCATAAACAAAGGTCTCCTACAGAATGAAACTAATTGAAAGTCTTTAGAGGTCTAAGGAAAGCTAAGAAAATATCCATCTATCTCTCGTGGTTGTGCGGCCTATCTCTCCTAGCT
The DNA here is from genome assembly GCF_963971535.1 of Notolepis coatsorum. Lineage (NCBI taxonomy): Eukaryota > Metazoa > Chordata > Actinopteri > Aulopiformes > Paralepididae > Notolepis > Notolepis coatsorum. The sequence continues at coordinate 59,772,935 of NC_140167.1, forward strand.
CGCCTCCTCTTGGCTTCCCTTGTATAGGTCCCACTGCAGGGCTTTTGATGGACTTTCGAATTTCGAAAAACTACCCTACCCAGCTCACGCCAGCCCCTGTCAATCATCTGACTTCTGGATAAACTTTTACATTTTGTATTGTTATTTCTCTTATTATTCGGGATTATCTCCCACAAACGTTATTGCCATAAAACAGAACGCAGTTCGTTTCTCTACCTTTCTGTGAACGTCTAGCAAAAAACGGTGTTGCAATCTGATGAAAAATGATGGAGAAATCTACATTATAAAAAAGTAACTGTAGTAGATTTCATTCACGGTTTGTGAATCACGCCTTGTGATACTAAATCCAGATTGAACTCTGCCATTGGAAAGGGGAGATTTGTTCCAATCCATAGATGTGCGACTTGGCCATAATAAGGTCATTTATAGGCCTGATATTCTATATTCTATAATCATATTTCAAATTGCAGAATTCAGTACTGTATCTACAAAACCTTCTGTTTAATCATCTTCCCTTTATTCAGTTGCTTAGATTTTTCAGGTCTGGTCAATTTTAGCATGGTGTTATTCACAGTCAAAGATAAAAAGAAAATGTATATATATAATTGATATTCTCCTTTGGTTCATTACAATTTACTCAAGCCTAGTAACAGACACAATATTTCGGACACTGGGAATACATTCCCAGAGATCCATAGATGTCCCTAGAATCAGATACCAAGAACATGCAAATGGTCCATTAAAAAAAAAATCTGAAATGTTTATTCTACATTCTTATGGAATGAATGACATAACAAATTTATAATATTTATTTCTTTATTTTTTAATGGATGGTTGGCCACCCCTGCACTATATAGTACTTATTCTGTTATAATCAACGAAAACCAGCCATTATCTTTCATAACCAATAATGTATCAAAAGAAGGGATGTCAGTTTATCGCGTTAATTAGATTAATTAATTACACAGCAAATTATCGCGTTATGAAAATTAACTCAAAATTAATTACATCTTTTTTTTTTTTTTTTTTTGATAACATTTTTTTTTATCTCATTCATTCCATAAGAACGTAGAATACACATTACAGACTTTTTTTTATATGGTCCATTTGCATGTTCTTGGTATCTGATTCTAGGGACATCTATGGATCTCAGCGAATGTATTCCCAGTGTCCGAAATACTGTGTCTGTTACTAGGCTTGAGTAAATTGTAATGAACCAAATGAGAATATCAATAAAAAAAATGTTTTATCTTTGACTGTGAATAACACTATGCTCAAATTGACCAGACCTGAAAAATCTAAGCAAATTAATAGATGGAAGATGATTAAACGGAAGGTTTTGTAGATACAGTACTGAATTCTGCCATCCGGACACATGCAATTTGAAATATGATTATAGAATATAGAATATCAGGCATAAAATGGTTATGCGATTAAAATGCGATTAATTAGATTAATTAATTACAAATCCTGTAATTAATTAGATACATTTTTTTAATCGCCTGACAGCACTAATCAAAAGCAAAGACAACATCACCCATTTCACTCATCAGCAGCTGTCTAATATGACATTCCTTAAGGAGGTGGTGGTGGACTATCGGCGAGGCAAGAAGAGGTCCCCCACTCGCTTTTATCCAAAGCGACTTACAAGTTCTGTACGACAAGTCAGCAGAAAGGGTACAACTCTTTTAGCTGAGTAACAATGTTCATCAATCAGTGCTGAAACTTAGTGCAGTGTTGAGTGCATAGTAGTCCACCTGCACCTACACGTTCCCACCTGAACAGTAAACTGGACATATTTATAGTATAAGGTTACTACAGTATGTCTGGATTACATGTATAAGGTTACCAGTTTAAAGGTTATCTTTACTCTGTTTTGACAGGCAGGTTTTTTCCCACACTGAACTGTTGAGAAAGAGACAGAGGACTTGAGGCATTTCATTTAAGTAGGGTATAAACTAAATACAGAGCGCGTCCGCCCCCTTCACCACCATCCCAGCGTTGCCTGGGGCCCCCACGCTGCACGGGGATCGGCTGTGCCTCCTCGCTCTCCAAGAGCATGCGCATACAACAGCCAGGGGGCGAGTGCTCTCAGTGCATCCATGCCAAACCACCAGTCTCGTGGCAGACACGTCTTTCCCTTCACTTTAGATCTACTGCTTTATCGTTCATATACAACCACCCTGGGGGCCCTGTGTCCCTGGTGGAAGACTAGTGAAAAGACCATAAGATAAGATAAGATATTCCTTTATTGATCCCGTTGGGGAAATTCAGGCATCATAGCAGCATGGGGGAGGGGGGGTACAGGTAGTATAAGACATTGTACAGGTGACATAATTATAGTACAGTGGAGAAGTAAAAAATAAAATAGAATAAAAAAGCAGTGTAAACAATATAACAAATCAATATAATTAACTCTGGACATGTGCATAATGGGCAACAAGGTGTGAGATGAGGGTATGTGTATGCCATGCCCTCCCAGTTATATTTGCCCTACAATAAATAGTTCCAATATATAATCTAATAATCCAATAATCTAAATCGAATCTAATATATAATAAATAAAAATAATATGAAATGCTAAAATGCTAAATGCTAAATATATACAATATATAATCTAATAATCCAATAATCTAAATCTAATCTAATATATAATCAAAAAATGCTAAAATGCTAAATATATGATCTGATGAAGTATACAGTATTCACATAAGGTCACATTCACATACTAGAGCCCCCTGGACTGCTAACGATGATCACATTTAACGAATGATTAACTATGTGTCAATCGAAAGTGTGTGCTGGGGCTGATTGCAGGAGCAATTACGTTGAAGTGGAGCCTGTGATATACCATACATTCTTTATTTAACAGATTGTAAAAAAAATTGGAACCACAAGTGAATGAAGAGGTGTTTCATATTGACCCGACGAAGATATATTGCAACGTTGTCACAATTTGTTCAATGAAGAATATTCAAACATATGTGCAGAGGCTCTCCTTCTAACAATAACAGCAAGCCATTCTGTCGGATGTGTCCCACTTGCGCCTCGATGCAACGATTTTTTATTTGCATGTTTAAAAACCAACCTTTCAACAGGCATATCCTCATGGAGGTCAAGATGCTATAAAGTAAATAAAGCATGGTTGCGATGAGGTAAAGAGTGTGACCTTCACTTAAGGTCCCCTGAGTTTGCTCAGAACAGGGTACATCTACATGTTGCTATGCTGCCTCTAGCTCATGGAATGAACTCCAACAGTCCTTGAGGCTTGAGATTCTCCCCTCTGTTGCAGAGTTTAAAACCTTGATCGCCAACCTTTGTCAATCAAGTTGTACATGTTTAATGGATTGTTACCCACTTCTAATTGTTATGATTGTATATGCTGTGTGATTTGATATGCCTTTTCTTTTTACTTAACTCTGTATGTTTTGCTTAACTCTGTATGTACACTCGACGTGACTATGAATGAATTAAATGAAACGAGAGATCCCTTTAAGACCTTGCCCTGAGGCACATCACACTCTCCTGAAAGTCCACTGCGTCCGCACAGACACGCCATTTCACAGCCCTATCAACAGCATCAGTTTGCTGTTGTCACTAATGGTCGCCTAAGACTATGCAATGGTGTTTTGTGTTGAGGAGTGAGCACACACCTAACATACCTTCTCGGTGAGATATCGCTAGTAAAAATATCTATGTAAGGCGTGTACTGAGGCGTGGAACGATTCCCAATGAGGATTTTGTTGGTAAACCACTCTGGCTGAAAGGGTGCTATTTGTAAGATTTTAAGAAGAAGGAAACAGTGACATCATTGTCTTTGGAACATTGTAGCAGCCTCTAGACATCTCGAGGAATATGTAGGTAACCGCCATTTTATGAAATCGTGATAGAAGATATTCTTGTGTTTTTAGGACATGCTTCCATTCAACCTACATGGTTCGTATGCACATGCTCACTACATGTATTTATTGCTCCATCTCCGCCCACTACAAACATGGGAACTCTCTAACCCCTGTTTTTCCTTACCTTCGTGTGGGGTATGTCTGGGAGTGTTGCATTTATTTTATTTATTTAAAAAAAAATTGGACTTTATGGTGTTTTTGTTTTGTTCTTGATTTATTGTGATGTTTCTTCTTGACTTGTTTAAAGAAGACGTGTCCGGCCCATGGGGACATTAACGTGTGTTGTCGGGCCTTACAAATAATAATTTTTTTTATTTCATTTAGGTCCAATGTCAACAAGACTAGAGTGAAGGGCTGACAATATGGGACAGACACTTCCAAGTCTGTGTTTGACCAGTGTTGGGGAAACTACTTTAAAACTGTAGTTTGCCAAACTATAAGCTAGTTCACAATGAATCTGAACTACTCGTTAACTACTATGTTAGCTTGTCAAACTAAAACTACTTTCAAAAAGTAGTTTAACTACATCACAGGAAATGATCACAATCTGGAGTCTGGAATCTCATGTTGTTATACGGAGGTAGGGTACAAGTGAACTGACACTGAGTTTGATTTAGGTACTGTGGCAGGTAGGGCTGTCTTAAATACTTCGAAGCTTCGTTCGATGGGCACGGGATTCGAACGGGAAAATAACATTTGACTATATTAAAAGAAAAAAAATATATATATATACCGGTATATATTTATTTTTTCATCCCCCCTCCCACCTGCACGATCTTGCGCCTCCAATGCAACGGACGTCATACACCTCATTAACTCTGCCTCTTTTTGTTAACTACAACAAGCAATGCCGTTTGTTATTTAAGATGAGGTCGGACTCGGCACTGACAGATTTTTGTTCGTTGTGCTGCTTTTATAAAGCCTCAAATGACGGCTTACAATATTTCATAAAAGCAAAGTGTTTCGTTTGTCTAAGATTTAAAAAGGTTTAAACTTTACAGAACTGACAATTCTCTATAGTATTTTTTATTGTGTCCCAACCCATATAAAAACATGTCTTAATAAAAAATTAAGTCGAATTCTGCCTGTGTCTCTATTAACTACATATAAATATTTATATAATTGTTTGCTTTATATTATATATTATTATTATGTAATGTAATGTTGTTGGCTGTGTAACGGAGAGCAGCCGCCCAGGCAGCGCAGCTCCCGACTTTAATTAATTAATCCAATCTAATCCACATTATTTATAGAGCACAACAAAGTTTACCAAAGTGCTGTACAAGTCCCACAACATAAGAATAAAAGATTATTCAATTTTATTTTCATTTTATCTCGAAGCTTCGAATTAAAATAGAATCTCGGCCCCAAAGCTTCGACTGCCAAAAATGCAAGGTTTCTAGGGAAAACGTGTGAATTTCTAATCAACAGCCTAAACTACATGACCCAAAGTGGTTAACTACTACTGATCTCAATGTAGTTAAATACCACCCAACTACTGCTACATGTAGTTCTATTTCATTATGGCTCCGCTCAGCATCAGTTGCATATATCTCGCTTCAGTGGATATGCACTGAATACATTTCAAAATGTACCTTTACATACCAACATCCGTCTGACCACACCCCCATCTGCTGCCTACATAAGCAGGGGTGGGGCCACACACTCATCTCCTTCTCAAATTTCATCCACAATATAGTGCCTGTATACCAATCACTTGGCGAGGAAGAAAGTATTAGCTGGAGAAAGGAAAACAGAAGAACAAGGAGATACGTTGACATTATATCTTTATTTTCTCTCTCACTATTTTCGAGAAAATACGGCGATATTGTCTTCGTCACTGGAGTGTCTGGAAGATGATGATCATTCTGACCTTCAACGGCTTTTTCGTATTAGGAGCTCACACCGCTGACATGCTCCCCATCTACAGTCCTCCTTGCTGCGGCTGGATGGGTTTGGCCCTCCGGCCACACAGCTGGACTGTGGGAAGCACCGACTGTTGTGAGAAAGCGGTTGTTTCCAGGATGGGGTACGTACTGTTTTTGCTTGCGAGCTCTGGTTGTTGTTGATGCTGTGGGGGTTAGCTGACAATTTTACGAAACGCCGACTCCAGACTGGGGTCCTCTGCTCGGCTTAAACGGCGGTCGGAGGATCTTGGTCTGACGCCCATGATGGTCAATCTAGTGGGCCGCGACCAGGACCTGGTGAACCCAGGATTCTCTGGACGAGCGGATGCTTCTCTGTCCTGTGCAGGCCCCATCTTTCACATAAAAATGAAAGTACACCCTAACGAGGAAATGTGGGCATAGGATCTTCTTTATCGGGAGTTCCATGCTCAAAGTCGGCTGCAGCCCGAAATGGGAATTGTGCTGGCCCCGCTGTATGTCTGGATCACCGTTGAAAACTGTGTTTGACATTCTTTTTCTTTTCCCTCTTAGGATGGGGAGGGACTTGGACAGCGGCCTGTCTGAAGTGTGGCTTGTTATGTCGTTGTGTACAGTTCAGGTGATAGCTGCTTAGCTGGCGTGCTAGTTGTGGCCTACTGTGTTAGCCAGTCAGCTGTTAGCTGCGGCGCTAGCTCGCTGTGTTTACCAGGCTAGTAAACGTTAGCTTGTTGATATCAGTCGGACGGCTGTTAGCTTAGTGCTACACTGTTGAAACGATACTGTGACTATAACATGCCTTAAAACACTCTGACTACGACGTCATCTTTGACAGAGGATGTTAGTCGACCCTACACCCGGTTGCCAGTGCCAGCGAGGACTTCGTCAACATGGAGAACGGCGGCTGGGTGGCGTTGCGGACATACCCTCATCACCGGCGCAGGAGGTGCTGTGTTCAACTCGTGTCTCGTTAACCAGTGTTGCGGTTCTTTTGGCCTGCGTTCTGGGTGAAGGTAGGAGTCCTGACCGGACTTTAAACACTTCTTCTTTTCTTCCCTTCTAAATGTTTTGTAATAACGATGTTTCCAAAACATGTGTTGCTGCAATACATTGAGGATACGACGCGTGTTGTGTGTGAATTGTCTTGTCACTGGTATAGCTTCTCTCTGTAGTGAATCAGCGTTGTTTTTTACGTGTGTAAAAATTAACTGGTTTGGTTGTGATGAGAACATGTGTGTTCATGTAACGTTGTACTTGTACCGTGGGTGAACTCACAACTAAGAGGGTTAATTAAACCTGTAAAGCTATGCTTAGTGACATGTGATTGAGGAATGAATCTTTTTCTCAGCCTGTGATGACAATGAACAGTATGTTCACACATTAACAGAGGTACCTGTTCGCCTTGATCGTATCAAGGGTAAGATAAGAGGGGTGTCCCCCCGGTTTCCCTGGGGCTTCCCCCCCCTCCTCTCAGACATGTTGGTTACAATATATTGTGTCACTGTGTTTGTGGGGATACGATGTAACCCTCAGCTTAATTGCTGGGGTTGTGTTTTCCGCTTGAGAAACTATTTTTTCCTAAAGAAAAGATTGTTTGGTCACTTATCATGTGTGCTTAGCAAGGCCTGTGGCGAATACATAATCGAGGATTCTGTCTTCTCTCGTTCCTCTGTAGTAGGAGTGTACTGTGCCATTTTTTGTTGTGATGAAGGGTTGTGTGTGTCTTTGTGATCTACAACTGGGTTAGGTTTGGCCCACAGAAGCACATGAGCTATGTGAGGCTGTTCGATGCTTCATGTAGCAGGCTATGACTGTGTCATGCTCTACTTGTCATTACATCGTATCATGGGTGAGGGGTCGTAAAGGGGTGAACTGGTAATCCTTTCCTCCCCTTTTTTCTGATGGTCAGGGGTTAAAACCACCTGTCCTTCAAGGTTCCTGTCACGTTGCTGTTCGGCACGTTACAGGGTAAGAGGGGGGGGGGGTTCCTGGTCCCACGCCCTGGAAAATTGGGCGTGTGCACCGCGGAAATTCTCCCACCATAGAGTACGTCACTGAGCGCGTCTCTGTTGGTAAGACTTCCGTGGGTTGTTCAGGTCCATGTTATGGATCTGTTTCAGGGAGTTGTCAGAGCTCCTCCTCACGAAGCTCCTCCTCGGGGAGAAGTGCCTTCTGTGAGTTCGGACTCTCCTTCCCTGTGAGGGAGCCTCCTCAGAGTTTCAGAGCCTCCTCCTCAGATTGTCAAGGTGAGTAGAACTTCAAAAAGGAGTTCTGCTCTATTGTGTGTGTATTCGATTCAATTCGATTATTGAATGTGTATTGGTTCAGTGCCTCCTCCTCGGAGAGCCCTAACCCAAGTGTTACATAGCTCAATATTGCAATATATTCTTTTCAATCTATACAGCTCGCGTGGGAAGTCTCTCTGGGGATTTCCGTCTCCTCCCTGTGGCGAGGGTGGCGGGATGTAAAAATGTAAAAAAAATGTACCCTCAGCTGTGTCACGTGGGATTCATGTCAGTCTGTGTTTCTTTCTTTTTTAAATAAAAAGAGGAAGGAACATGAAGCACGACGGCTCCGTGTCGTTCTCCCAGGCGACTTGGAGGAACAATGTCTGGTGTCTTGCTAGACTATCCATTGATGTGTTTGGGTCTCGACGCATACATAGTGCTGGCTCGGGGTGTTTCTGTTAAGAATCACGCAGGGGCTAAGTGCGCCTTGGTTGCTCGTTATTAAAACAGGGTTTTTATAGGGCAACTGGGATGGAGTTTTGTCTCTTCCGAGCGCCAGTTTACTAGGTTGTCTCGATGAATTCTCGTTCATATCTGGGGGATGTTAACGGAATAGATCAGAACATAGGTAGAGGGGTCTCACGCCCTTGGGGTGGGCCACTGAGCGCGGTACAAATGGGACCGTCTGGGTGGCGCCCTCTTTTCATGTTTTAGATCGACACGCATACCTACCCCCTCTTCTGGAGTGGGCATGTCGGCGTGGTTAGGGCACGGGACTGGTCTGGTCGCGCTGGTCCAGGTCAGTTAACCCGTTGTCCGCCGGGGATGCAGATCTGCTGTTCTGGTACCCTGAGGCACTTGTGCTTTTTTCGGGGGGAAAAATGCCGGGTCGGCCCGGGTGTCACAGGGTTAGGCGTTATGGAGACCCTTTGTTGGGTACATGTTGTACTCTGCACTGTCGTAATGGCTTACGGCCATACCAACCTGTACACGCCCGATCTCGTCCGATCTCGGAAGCTAAGCAGGTTCGGTCCTGGTTAGTACTTGGTTGGGAGACCGCCTGGGAATACCAAGTGCGGTGAGCTTAGGGCTGGTTCTCCATTCTTTTCGCTCCTCTCTCACACGTGGCGAAGAGGGGGCTGTTGGGGTGGTCTTTGGACCTCCTCTGGTAACCCTGTGCTTCCCGAGCCGCCGGGCCCGGTCCGAAGTAATGTTTCGTCGACCCGTAGGCCTGGAATAACCCTTTTTTGAAAACTGAAACACTTGTACTGCGGTATAGCCAGTGTATACCCGCAGGTGTGTTTTGGAGTTTTTTCTTGAGGGGTTATAGGAACAACCACTGTCTGTGTACCGAGAGGGTGGTTGATTCCCTGGTGTGTTGGAGCAGAGTCAACTCCCGGGTTACCCGGTTGAGTGTGCCCCTGCACGTTCATGACGTCTGCCAATCGTGTCAGCCTTCTCTGCCTCGACCCCTCTGGGTGTTTTTTTTTTAATGGAGGCTTTGTCATGGTGCTCAACAACGCCAGCATACGCCCCTTCCGCCGGGGGGGCTGTTTTCAGTTGACTCCTTTGGCGCCTGTCTCGTCCGCAGTGCTCCAGGCTCAGGTCTACAGCCTGCTGCCTGGTTTCCCCGGTGCGCTGCCTGCTTCCGTTGGTTGAACTTTTTGAGTGCTTACGGCCATGCTGACTGCCTGTTCTGCAGGGTCAGTGTGCCAGGCGGTGTACTATTGGGGGGAAAGGGCCCGCTCTTAGAGGGGCCCTATCCGAATACGCTGGCGATGTGGGGGGCGGTGTCACTAAGTGACCACCTGGTGGGGTCTTGATGCCTGGCGTCATTGACCTCTCCGGGCCCCCTTTTTCCAGGGGATCCAGTCCCTTCAGTGGGTCTGGGTCTTCCTTCGCGCTCCGCTGCTATGGCCTTGCCACAGGGTTGAGTTTGCTCTTGACCCCGTGATTTTTGGGGGCAGTAACGAGGGTTGTTCCTTCCGTTCGTTCCCTGGTGGCATGCGGGTTGTGCGTGTGCGTAGTCGTGGGGGTCAAGCCACGGTCTGCTCACCCTGTACGTTGAGTTGCTTGAGTTCCTCTTCGCACGGTCGGATCCGTCTCCCTCCCGTAAGCCTCCAATAGGGAGGGTATCCTCCATTAGGGAGGGTCGGGGGGCTCGGTCCTCCCCGGTCTGATGGTTGTGGGGGGCCTCAGCGGGGTACATTTGTCGAGCTTTGGCTCCCGCTCAGCTCCTGTTATGCAACTGATGCTGAGCGGAGCCATAATGAAATAGAACGTAAGGTTATGTATATAACCAAGTTCTATGAATTATGGTGACGCTCAGCATCAGGACGCCGCTGCGGCCCTTGATCTTTCATTGTGGTGAAATTTGTTGGGAAGGAGATGAGTGTGTGGCCCCACCCCTGCTTATGTAGGCAGCAGATGGGGGTGTGGTCAGACAAATGTTGGTATGTAAAGGTACATTTTGAAATTTATTCAGTGCATATCCACTGAAGCGAGATATATGCAACTGATGCTGAGCGTCACCATAATTCATAGAACTTGGTTATATACGGTACATAACCTTACGTTAAAACTAGTCATTCAACTGCATGTAGTTTACTACTTCTACTAACACTGGTGGCCCCTCAGTTCCTTGACATAAATGAGCTGCTATCTAACACCACAATGTCAGCATCGGCGGAATATCAGCCCATCGCATGGTGGGAGAAAGGGTACTATTGTGAGGTAATAATGTCCGGCTTGGCTGCTTTGCATGTGGGAAAGCTCATTTGATCACCTCTAGTTACTCATTGCATAGGCAAAATTATTCAGCCAAGCGCACATGAGAGTGAAGCACACACACACACACACACACATTCATACATACATGAATGTGTATGTACCGTGCGAAGAGGAACTCAAGCAACTCAACGCACAGGGTGAGCAGACCGTATATACATACACACATGACACACACACACAACGAACATACATAGATACATATCACATTGGTTCGAGGCGTACTGTACCTGCAAACATGAGTTCTGACACGTCAGGTTTGACGTGAAGACAGGTGAAGAGAGGTAGAGGACACTGGGCCTCGTTCACTTTGTCCTGCAGCGTGCTCAGCTTGGTGTCCATTCTCTGGTATAGGAGACAGCAGAAACCAGGTGACTTTTATGAAAAGAAACTACTTGGACAGACAGCACCTTAGCATCGACGGGCACCGGTTGAGAGAGTGAACAGTTTTAAGTCAGAAGATCCTTAAGAACTTCTACTCATGTACAATAGAGAGCATCCTGACTGGCAATATCACCTCCTGGTTTGGGAATAGCACCGCACAAGACCGTAGCAGACTACAGAGAGTGGCCCGTTCAGCCGAGCGCACAATTGGAGGGGGGCTTCCCACTCTCCAGAACATTTACAACAAGCGGTGCAGGGGTAAGGCTAAGAGAATTATCAAGGACTCCAGCCACCCAAACAACTGCCTCTTTGAACTGCTGCGGTCAGGCAAGCGATACCGGAGTCTCATGGCAAGCACAGAAAGACTCAGAAGAAGCTTCTATCCCCAGGCCATCAGGTTGCTCAACGAACAATAACACTATGCAACAACCATCAAATGCACTCACAGCACACACATCCGAACACACTCACTTTAAACAATCAACCCACTGCAGCACCCACTCTACACACTTTAGAACACCTAGACACACTTTATATTTATTGGCAAAGAATTTGCACTACAACCCATACCTCAGGACACCTTACTGTAAATTGTCAATTGTACCTAAATTGTACCTCATCCCATTTCTGCTCTGCACTATATAGTATATTGCATAGTATATTGTATGGTAACTCAGTTACTGCTATCCTGCATTGAACATTGTACATATGTACATACTGAACACTTGTGTCTACGTACGTGACTTCTATTTTTTACTTTTACTTGCTATACTTATTTTATTTCATACTTATCTTTTGTCTAGCACAGTCTCTGGAGCGTAACAGAAAGAAGCATTTTGTATAAAAGTATTCTGTACTTCTGTATGACAACTATTAAAGAAACTTGAACTTGAACATGCACATTTCTCAGTGAAGATACATAGGAAGAGGAAGAGAGGAAGTAAAATACATTTTATTTATTTAATTTGCACACAAGTGTAGGATAGAACAAGGCGGCTGAGTGGTGCAGTGGGCAAGGCGCTCGCCACTAACGCAGGAGATGCTGGTATCGAGCCCAGCTCTCGGCGTTGCTACCCGGTGGGTGGGGATTGGACGTTGTGGACAGCGACTCCTACAGGTCGGTTGGGTGACGCCGGTACAGCGGAAACAGGAAGTATCGGGGGCAGCGTGAGCCTCCCACGCGTTACTCCTCGCCACTGAGAGTTCGAGCTGTTGCGGTGAAAAGATGCAACAGGCTGCCTCCTCGTGTACCGGAGGGGACACGTGATGCAAGGCTTCTATTCTCACTACAGCCGACCAGTGGGAGGCATAGTCTAACAACGTTCAAGACAGGGGAGGGAAGAATTGGAAATACGAAATTGGGATGGGAGAAAAATAGAAAATAAGGAGAAAAAGTGGATAAAAAAAAGAAAGTGTAGGATAGAACATACAAAGGTTGTAGGAAATGTACAGGAGTGGTAAAAGAGGAGGCCTCACAACAGTAAACGTATTCCACTTGTATACTAATAGAACAACAATAGAAAAATCTGTATATTTGGGTGGAAATATGAATATAAACAAAAGCGAGGTGTTTATAAGAAAACACCATTGGACACCTTAAGGCAGGACATTTTCGGCAGGAAAAGTCAATCTGTCACTTACTGCCAGTGCAAGCTTACCACCACTAGCATTTCTTTGATGCAAGACAGAGTGAAATAGCTACAAAAGACAGGAAATGACATGAGAGGCCCCCCAAAGGACAGGGGGTCTAGAGACGGAGAGATCAGACGGAGAGACCAAGAAAACGCAGACAAACGAGGAAACAGCTGTCAGAGGAAAAAGCAGGACGAGGGACATTGAGTTTGGACATTGAGTGTCTTCATTAGACGCTTAATTTCTTGTCCAAACTTTAGTTTAAATAAAGTGCTGCAAATTCTCCCGTATATTGATTAAACATTTCAACCCACTTTGAAACATTGTAGAACGGTAGAATGTAGAATTGCGGTACCCGGTGAAAATGTGAGACCACTTGGCCAACTGTGGTAAGATCGACATGAAACTGAATTTCATGCCTTGTAGCTACAATAGCGCTGGGAGATATGGAACAAAAACAATATCCCCATATTCAGAAGCCCCGTTCTCAACATGGATATAAATCACTGTATCGGCTTAGGTATGGAAAATCATGTCAGATAATCCAACCGAAGAGTATCACGTTGGTCCTGCATGGTAATGGGAAGTGTGATACAATCAATTGAAACTGTCATTTCCACCTGACATTCTTAAACATTTCAGAAATCAAGTCAGAGAAATGTAACTTACTATTTGCTTCTTAGCATTGATTTAGACTGCAAGATTGTGTATCACAATTGTAGATATTTTTTTTTAAAGATCCACACTACGATATCACAGTTAGACAATATTCTATATGGACTGCATTTATATAGTGCTTTTATCCAAAGCGCTTTACAACTTAAGCCTCACGTTTTTTTTTTTTAAACTTTGGCCATTTCCCTGGCTCTTTTATACGTTTATCGCATTTATACCTGGTCAAGTTCGACCAACAGAAGCAGGCTGAAAGGGTTCAGATGGGGGGGAAGACACTCTGGGAAAGGCACGGCTGCAGTCCGGGATTCGAACTCGCTCAGCCCCAGATCCGTGACGAGCACGGTTGTCCACGGCGCTGAAATAGCACTCGCGGTACGTGGTGAGCTACTGGAGCTCCCCTTAAGCCTCACGTTTAAGTTGAACCCATTCACTCACACACAGACAGAGGAGGCAACCATGCAAAATGCCAACCTGCTCATCGGGAGCAGTTAGGGCAGTGCTTCTCAAACTTTTTCTGTCAGGCCCCCCTTTGGCGGACCAAAATATTTTGGGCCCCCCCCCTCGCCCCAACAAAATAGTCATGAAATGGGCCATGTTTAAATTTATTGAAATAACACCAATATCGTGACCTTTCAAATTGACAACACCTTCCCTCGCGAGAGCCACCTTGCCTCGCTGTGAAACAGCACTGCAGAATGGTCAGCTCCCATCTCCTCACACAGCGCAGAGAACAGGCGCGCTTTCAGGGGTCGGGTTTTGATGAAATTTACCACGTTTATAACTTCTGTTAAAACCTCATTCAGCTCAGGGCTAAGCTGTCTTGACGCTAGCGCCTCTCTGTGAATTTACAGTGCGTCCATTGCGCGTTTGGCGAGACCCCCTTGATGAGCGCCTGTAGCCCCCTCCTTTTCCCTGCCATGGCCTGCGCACCGTCAGAGCAAAAGCCCACACAGTTCTCCCATTTCAGTCCATGTTCTGTCAGGTAACTGTCAAGAATTTTTAAGAGCTCATCAGCTGTCACTCTGTTTTTGACATATTTGCAAAACAGCAGATCTTCACTCAGTGACTGAGAATTTACAAAGCGAACATAGGAAATAAGCAAACAGTCTTTATTGCTGTCAGTCTTTGACAAGGCAACACGCATGGCATCCTCAAGGCTCAACTTGGCCCTATATTTTGTTTTCAGAGCTGTCATGGATGAAAAGCCAGCTTCACACAGATATGTGGTGCTGAATGGTATCAACACCTTAACTGCTGCATCATGAGATACTTGGTACTCAGCACCACACTCTGAAACTAGCTCTCCAGGTGGTATCAGATGAGATTTCTTCCAAGAGTTTGGATGGAGATGTGTCAGGAAGCTTTGTCTCAATGTTGTCTGTAAATTTTTTTTTATCCAGAGTAACTTGGTGATCCTTTTCTGTGTTTTATTAAATAATGATTTTCAGATTTTGAGAAATGGTCAAACTTATCCAAATATGATATTTTCATGGAGAACAGTGCAGCTGCAACAGATAGCACTTTAGTGATCATTTTCTGTAATCCAAAGAAAATAAAAAAATAAATCCCTTTTTATTTTAGATTTTATTTTTATCTCAAGGCCCCCCCTGTCATGCCTCTGCGCCCCCCCCCTGGGGGCCGCGCCCCACACTTTGAGAAACACTGAGTTAGGGGTTAAGTGTTGCTGGAACTTTCCGATTACGAGACAACTGCTCTACCTCCTGAGCCACCGTTGCCCTATGTAATATATTTGCCAGCCCTACTTGTAGCTAAAGTAGGGTGACCATATTTTGATTTCCAAAAAAGAGGACATGCCCCCCCAGCCTCGAGATACTTAATGATACTCAGGCATGCGTTGCTCATGGGACGACTGGTTGCACTATGTTTTTTTTTCTTTTTTTTCTTTCTGATTTTCCTCCTCCGATTTTCTCCCCGTCCCAATTTAGTCGTTGTGCCAATTCCCCCACCTCCCCTACCTGGCGCTGTAAGGATGTTCTCCCATGAGTCGGTGCAAGGCGTCCCGAGTTGATTACACGCTTCCTCCAAGCAGTGGCGTAACTCTCTCTCCAGGTGTGCCGGGGACAGATTTGTGGGCGTGGCGAGTGACGTCGCTGGGGGGGGGTTAGGGGGTGCCCCCCCCCCCCCCTCTCTACCTCGACCTTTTTTTTTTAATACCAGGGGTGCAATACCGCATTTTCCCAGGCGGTGGCGCCATTTCTCCATGTAAACGACACACTGAGCTCATACATACAGAATTTCCATTGCATTCAGAGATCTCCAGGTAATGGTCTTTGCTATGGCAAATTGCTCTTAGAAATGGGAGTCAAGCAAACTTGTTAAAGTGTACAGCATGTGA
>NC_140167.1:59793781-59843781 GCF_963971535.1 Notolepis coatsorum
GGACTTTAGGAGGTCGGGGGTCAGGGACTACAGCCCCCTCAGCATCGACGGGGCACCGGTTGAGAGAGTGAACAGTTTTAAGTACCTCAGAGTCCACATATCTGAGGACTTGACATGGACCACACACATTGACAGTGTTGTGAAGAAGGCACGACAACGCCTCTACTTCCTCAGGCGCCTAAGGAAGTTCCAAGTCAGTCAGAAGATTGGGAATAGCACCGCACAAGACCGTAGCAGACTACAGAGTGTGGCCCGTTCAGCCGAACGCACAATTGGAGGGGGGCATCCCACTCTCCAGGGCATTTACAACAAGCGGTGCATGGGCAAGGCTAAGAGAATTATCAAAGACTCGAGATCTTTGAACTGCTGCGGTCAGGCAAGCGATACCGGAGTCTCATGGCAAGCACAGAGAGACTCAGAAGAAGCTTCTATCCCCAGACCATCAGGATGCTCAACGAACAATAACAATATGTAACAACCATCAAATGCACTCACAGCTCACAGCACACACATCCACACACACATACACACTCACTTTAAACATACAACTCACTGCAGCACCCACTTTAACCACTTTAGAACACCTAAGCACACTTTATATTTATTGGTAAAGAATTTGCACTACAACCCATACCTCATTACACCTTACTGTAAATTGTACCTAAATTGTACCTCATCCTCAAGTCAAGTCAAGTCAAGAGTTTTATTTGTCACGGCATACAAGTATACAATGAAATGCGGGTGGTCTTGCCCGCAACGATGTGCAATACAGTAGTAACAACATATAATAGAATCCAATAAAACAACATACACAACATAAACAAGTAACATAGTAGGGCATATCGGTATTTGTACATAAGTTATTTACAGAGCATGAAGGACATGCTAGGTCCTGTGGTAGTGCAATACACTGTTAGCTACGGATGAGGCACTGGGTCTTTCTGTACATTGCTATTTTATACAATCTCAGGTTATGCTATACTATTTTTAAAGTGACCTTTCCTTAGTGGCCATAAGTGTGGGGGCGTGTGCAGCATGAGTGTGTGCTTGCTCATGTTAAAGTGGCTGCTAGTGTGTGAGCGTGTACAGTCAAGTCAAGTCAAGTCAAGTCAAGAGTTTTATTTGTCACGGCATACAAGTATACAATGAAATGCGGGTGGTCTTGCCCGCAACGATGTGCAATACAGTAGTACAACATATAATGGAATCCAATAAACAACATTGTGCAATAAACAGGTAACATAGTGGGACATCACGGTATTTGTACATAGTTATTTACAGAGCATGAAGGACATGCTAGGTCCCTTGGTAGTGCAATACACTGTTACTATACTATTTTTAAAGTGACCTTTCCTTTGTGGCCATAAGTGTGGGCGTGTGCAGCATGAGTGAGTGCTTTCTCATGTTAAAGTGGCTGCTAGTGTGCGAGCGTGCACAGCGTGCGTGTCGTGTGTGTGCTAATGTGTGCTTGTTTGTGGAGAGTTCAGTGTTCTGTGACCCTCAGTGTTCATTGTTCAAGGCTCTGATGGCCTGGGGGAAGAAGCTGAGCCAAAGCCTCTCTGTCCTAGTAGCTGGGGTTCGCAGGCGTCTGCCTGACCTCAGCAGCATGAACAGGCTGTTGTTGGGGTGGTGTGGGTCTTTCATTATTCTGCAGGCTCTGGATTTGCACCTCTTGTTGTATAGAACCTGCAGGGGTGGTAGTGCAATACCCGTGGTACGCTCGGCTGAGCACACCACTCTCTGTAGGGCCTTCTTGTCCTGTGCCGTGCTGTTTCCATACCAGGCAGTGATGTTTTCAGTCAAGATGCTCTCTACAGCTCCGGAGTAGAAGGACTGGAGTATCTTCCCAGATACTCTGAACTTCCTTAACTTTCTCAGGTGGTAGAGGCGCTGCTTCGCCTTTTTTACGACTGAGTCTATGTGTGTTGACCATGTCAGATCCTCTGAGATGTGGACCCCCAGGTACTTAAAGCTGCTCACCCTGTCCACGGTAGCCCCGTTTATCCTCAGTGGTGTGTGTGTCTCCTGCTGTCCTCTCCTATAATCCACGATCAGCTCCTTGGTTTTACCAATGTTCAGGAGCAGGCTGTTGTCCTGGCACTAGCGTTCCAGTACCTCAACCTCCTCCCGGTAGGCCTTCTCGTCGTTGTCCGAGATCAGCCCCACCACCACTGTGTCGTCCGCAAACTTCACTATGGAGTTGGAGCTGAACTTGGCCACACAGTCGTGTTTGTATAGTGAGTACAGCAGGGGGCTCAGAACACAGCCCTGGGGGGACCCGATGCTCAGGGTGATGGTGTTGGAGGTCTGACCCCCCACCCTGACCGCCTGGGGCCTTTCGCTCAGAAAGTCCAGTATCCAGGCGCTCAGACCCAGCTCGATCAGCTTGTCCACCAGTCTGGTGGGGACTATGGTGTTGAACGCTGAGCTGTAGTCAATGAACAACAGTCTCACATAGCCCCCCTTCTGGCTGTCAAGGTGAGAGAGGGGGCTGTGCAGTACTTGCGAGACCGCATCGTCAGTGGACCTGTTTGGCCTGTATGCAAATTGCATGGGGTCCATATCACTGGGGAGGGAGGCACAAATGTGATCCTTGACCAGCCTCTCGAAACATTTCATGGCCACAGAGGTGAGTGCCACCGGTCTGTAGTCATTGAGACATGTTGGGGAGGGTTTCTTTGGTACAGGGATGATGGTAGACATCTTGAAGCAGGCAGGGACCACTGACTCCGCCAGGGATTGATTAAATATGGCGGTGAACACAGGGGCTAGCTGGTTGGCACAGGACTTAAGTATACGTCCTGTTATACCATCTGGGCCAGCAGCTTTTCTGGTGTTCACCTGCATAAATGCTCTTCTCACACTGTGTTCCGACAACGAGAGAGCGTCCCCGCCCCCCCGCGGTTGCCCCCTCCCCCCCCGCGGTTGCCCCCCCCCCCCCTCCACAACAGCCGGCGCGGCAGTGACGTCACTAGCCGTTGAGCTAGCGGCGGCACTGTCTACACCAAACCGAGCGGAGAAAGAGTTGAGTTTGTCCGCGAGAGAGGCGTCGTCGCTCCCCATTGAGGGGGCGCTGACTTTGTAGTCAGTTATTGTCCTCAGTCCCCGCCATAAGCCTCTTGTGTCGTTTTGTGCCATTTGTGTCTCCAGTTTATCAGCATATGTCCGTTTTGCAAGTTTTACAGCCTTGCGCAGAGTATAGACTGAAGCCTTGTACTCTTCCATGTTTCCTGACTCTCTGCCCAGCAGTGCACGTGAGCGGCGTGGCGCGTGAGCGGCGCGGGGAGCGGAGCGGGCGGTTTTGACGTGAGCGAGGAGTGGGTTTTAAAATGGGTCGGCGCGACGTCCGGAGCGAGAGTTCTCCTCCACTCCAATCCACTCCAGGCCGCTCACAGTGGTTTAACACTGATGTAATATACATGTAGTACAATGCCAAAGCAACAGATGGCGATGTACAAACATGAAGGCCATTTTCAACCAATGAGAAGGGTGAACCTGTGATATCCTGTTCAGGCTTTGTCACTCACATCCTGTTAGAAAAAGTTTTGACGCCATTGTTGTTGTCGTTAGCTTACATGCTAACGTTAATGGCAGCGACCATAGCATTGTGGCTAGGCTAGCTATCATCGCTTAATAGAGCTAGTGAATGGATAAACAACGTTATTTAACATTGCAGAATGGGTACAATTACAATGCGGCTCAATACAAACAATTGTTAAGGGGCCCAGGGGGTGTAGACTGTTGTAGTTTGAGCAAATTTACACCATGCTCCAAAAAAAATGTAAAAATCTGCAGAGCGATGTGGCGCGGGGAGCGCTCGATTCAAGGTGAGCGGTGAGCGAGCGGAGAGCGACTTGGGGGCGGGGTCAACATGAGCGATTAGCGGAGCGGACCAAGCTTTAAAGAGCGAAGAGCGGATTTCTCGCCCGCGCCGATCCGCTCACGTGGCCTGCTGCCCAGGTTGTAGGCAGTGGTGCGGGATTTCAAAGCTGCTCTGATAGTACTGTCCACCCACGGTTTATGGTTTGGGAACACCCGCACCTTCTTTGTGGGTACAATACTATCAGCCAGTGTTGTGATGAAGCAGACAACGCTGTCGGCGAACTCGCTGACGTCACTGGCGCTTCCTTGAAACATATTCCAGTCAACATCCTCGAGCGCGTCCTGAAGCGTGGCCTCTGATTGGTCGGTCCATTTTTTTGTCTCACGTGACACGACGGCGTCACGTGATCTTTGTTTGTAAGCCGGAATGAGGATAATGGAGTCGTGATCGGATGAGCTTGTAGCCCCCGTCAATGGTGGAGCCGCTACAGCCTTGTAGCCGGCTCTGAACGGGGTGTAGCAGTGGTCGAGTGTGTTTCCTCCTCTTGTGGAGCAGGCGATGTGTTGAAAAAAGGACGGCATCACTTTTTTCAAATTCGCCTGATTGAAATCACCAGCTACGATCATCTCTGCGTCCTTTGCACTGTATAGTATATTGTATGGTAACTCAGTTACTTCTACTCTACATTGAGCATTGTATATATGTATATACTGAACATTTTTGTCTACGTACTTGACTTCTATTTTATACTTGCTATACTTATTTTATACTTATCTATTTTTGCCTAGCACAGTCTCTGGAGCGTAACAGAAAGAAGCATTTTGTATAAAAGTATTCTGTACTTCTGTATGACAACTAATAAAGAAACTTGAAACTTGAACTTGAACTAGACAAAATGTCCCTAGAATACACAAAAAACTACACCCATCACGGCCTTAGCATCAGTGCCACAGGGAACTTCAACCAAGCTGTGAACGACCTGAGAGACAAAGCAAGAAGGGCTTTTTACGCCATCAAAAGGAACATTAAGTTAGACATTCCAATCAAAATCTGGCTCAAAATATTAGACTCTGTCATAAAACCCATTTCCCTATATGGTTGCGAAGTCTGGGGCCCACTTGCAAACCAAGACTTCACCAAATGGGACAAACACCCAATTGAGACTCTGCATGCAGAATTTTGCAAATCCATTCTCCGCACCCAACGGAAAACACCAAATAATGCATGCAGAGCAGAACTAGGAAGATACCCACTAATCATCAAAATCCAAAAAAGAGCATTTAAATTCTATAATCACCTAAAAGAAAGTGACCCAGACACACTCCACAACAAAGCCCTCATCTACAGTGAGACCATTGAGAGATGCCCACTCAGCCAGATGGTTCTGGGACTCTGCTCACAAACACAAGCAGAGCCACCAGACAGAAACCACACTGGACTAAACCAAATTATAAGAAAACAAAAAGAAAACGATCTGACACATTGGAAAGAATCAACCCAAAACCAGAGCAAATTTAAATGCTATTTGAGTACACAGTGGCAGAATACCCGAGCACTGTGACTGACCCAAAACTAAGAAGATCCTTGACTAGGTACAGACTCAGCGAGCACAGCCTAGCCATCGAGAAAGGCCGCCATAGGCAGACCTGGCTCCCAAAAGAAGACAGACTATGCACCCACTGCACACAAGAAGAGGTGGAAACCGAGCTCCACTTCCTAACAACCTGCCCACTATACCAAGACATCAGAGACATATACTTCCCACAAATTGCAAACACCCAAAGAGACTTTGAAAACATAGAAAACAACTCAAAACTCCCATACCTACTGGGAGAAATACAACAATGTGCAAACACAGCAGCAAGAGTTGTGAGCTGCTGTGACAAGAAAAGGACATCCAACGGAATACAACCACCATAAAGACTGTCCACCATACAAGAAATTCCTTCTGTAATGTACTGATTTCTTTTGTTTTCTCTGTTTGATTGTTTTGTTTTGTTTGGCTTTGGCAATGTAAACGTATGTCAATAAAGCCCATTTGAATTGAATTGAAATTGAATTGAAATTGAGAGAGAGAGAGAGAGAGAGAGAGAGAGAGAGAGAGAGAGAGAGAGAGAGAGAGACAGGTAGATAAGATAGACAGATGGAGAGACAGACATGTGGACGGAGAGACAAACAAACACATACACACACACATACAGATACACAGACAGACAGATAAACAGACAGACAGATAGACAGCTACACAGACAGATAAACAGACACATGGGAGAGTCAGAAAGGGGAAGAGAGAGGGGAAGGACAGCCTAGGGGGGTAGATACATGATTCAGTAGTAACACAGAGACAGAGAAGGAAAGACTTTGTGATTAGAAAGAGATTGAAAATGAGATATGTTGTATATTTTACTGTCCCTTAGATAGATTGATAGATAGATAGATAGATGTATTGTCACAGCTTTTAGAATGTACATACATTCCGAAAATGTGAGATGCTTGTTTTCCTTGGCTCCTCAACCGTAGTAGTGTGCAATACATTGCAATACTTGTTTGATCAAATACATTATATACATAAAATACATTATATACATACAAATACAATGCATTGCAATACAACAAATAGACTTAAAATAATCCTATACTATACAATATAACTTTAACAAGACATTTTGTACGTGACCATGATGGTTCAGAGTCTCTCAGACAGTTGGCCCGGTGGAAGTAGTAGAGTTCTTGTGATGAATTAGGAAATGTACTTTTTAGTACAATGTATTCTATCTCTGCACATTTCTTTTGGATGGATGATTATAAAGACATGAACTGTGTTTTAGGAAAGCTCATTTATGTGGTAAATTGTATTTGTACAAGAGACTGAGCACTTTATTCATGATCTACAGTTTGTGTAATAATTTCATCATGTGGTAATCAATCAATCAATCAATCAATCAACACACATGGACACAATATGACTCTTTGGATTCTTTCAACATGAACAGCTTCTTCTTCTTCTGGCGTGTGTCTTTAGACCTGCAGCTCCGTTGAGGCAAGCCAGGCCAAAGTTTTGTCATCCAGTTCCATCAGACCGCGTTCTCCATACGGTGGCCGGTGTTTGCGGCAACTAGTGATTATATGTTCCACATTCTGTGCAGGGGCTCCACACTCGCATGAGGCACTGTCCTTGAGGCCCCCATCCATGAACAGCTTCCTCTCACTCCTTCCCTGCACTGAGTAAGTTAACTTGTTGCGTCACTCCTTCGCACCACTTTTAAACACACACTCACTGTTTTTTCTGCTGTTTCATACTTTCATCCAGCGACATCACTTCCCTTGTGAACTCCTGCCAAGACGCTGTCTCTGTTTATCCCAAAATACATCCCGACAGATTATTCCACAAGCGTCACCCCGGAGCGTGCGTTGGGGAATGTTTTAGTGTTCAGGGTGTCTCACCAGGGAGAAGTCTGCCTCTGTACGCCGTGTTATCACTGACGCCACTGAGCTGTGGAATGTTCTAGCATTTGGGACACAGATCTTGAATCGACAGGATGGCCATTCCTTTAAATCAACATGATGGCGAATAGTCAAATCTGGCCGGTAGGTACACCATAAAACAGCTGCCAACTGAATGTTGAGAAGCATGCGACTCAGAAAGTTGATGTGTTACCATGATGGCAAAGGTTCCAGTGACGGCTGAAGCGTTACCAGGGCAAAGGCATCATGGATCAACATTCCGGTGACGGTTGAAGTGTTACCAGGGCAAAGGCATCATGGATCAACATTCCGGTGACGGTTGAAGCGTTACCAGGGCAAAGGCATCATGGATCAACATTCCGGTGACGGTTGAAGCGTTACCAGGGCAAAGGCATCACGGATCAACATTCCGGTGACGGTTGAAGCGTTACCAGGGCAAAGGAATCACATACACATTCTGGTGACGGTTGAAGCCTTACCAGGGCAAAGGCATCACGGATCAACATTCCCGTGACGGTTGAAGCGTTACCAGTTTAACCCATTCACTCACACACAGACAGCAGAGGCAACCATGCAAGGTGCCAACCTGCTCATCAGGAGCAGTTAGGGGTTAAGTGTCTTGCTCAAGGACACTTCAACTCACTGCCGGGAGGAGCGGGAATTGAACCGGGAACTGACTGCTCTACCTCCCGAGCCACTGATACAATACAATACAACTAGTCTTTTGTTGGCCACTGAGCCAGGTTGGTGATTCAGTGCCTTGCTCAAAGTCACTTCAGCAGTAGTTGGGGATTCAGCTATAGTTGTTGAGGGAGAAGACAGCATTATTCATCCACTCCCCTCTACCGCCCAGATTTCCTTTAGGACACCGTTGCCCCCAAATCTAGTCTAATCTTCTGTGGTCTAGGATGTCTCTGTGGGAATGCTTAGCGGTCTGCCTTTATACAGAGTGTTATCTCATCACTCAGAGGCTTCCGGAGAGGCCTACCAGAGGTTAGAGAGAGCAAACAGAGCCAGCCCAGGAGAGGCACCGGGCCAGAACACAGAAGTCTGAGAAAAAGAAACAGCTCAGTTCAGAGCAAGAATGTTATTTTCTGAGCGTAGTCTAACACTGTGGTTCTTGGGGATTTAAGGAAGGGCACTGGTACTTGAAGAGATTAATTAAAACAAACTCCTATTTATATTAAAACGTATCACAGGCTATTCATATTAGTGCCCTACAAGTCAAACAGCATTAACTCGAGTGCGAGAATAACTGAGAAAAGTCTAATTATCATACTACTGAAGTATAAAAATAAAACTATACAGCAATATTATTCTCTGTAATATATTTATTTGTCAAATGTACTTGCTTTTCTGAGCTAATGTTGCCATTTTCAAATGATCAGTAAAGGAACTATTTCTCTCTTGTGGTGTAATTTGACCAACTGTCAACTTCTCACAGAATGTTTAGAATCTTCCTTACAGCAAGATGGCATATAACCATGGTAACCACTCCCCCAGACATTCCATGCAAGGCAAAGATACACAGCACATTCAAACCTGCAACAAATGTACCGGATTTGCTTTTATTTTTCAAAGGTAATAAATCTGTTGTACATCAAATGCCAAAACAAATGGACTCATAGTTTTATTGAGATCTGCACAGCAATAGTTTGTTTATACTACAGAAGTATGATATTTATTTTTTGAATGGACATGAATGAGGAGCTTGACACCTGGGAGAAACGTGGTGTTGACAGCTGATGTCAGGGACAGATGCACTTCCATAAAGGTAAGACTGCTGAAACTCAAAACCGAAACAGTTCTACTAAAGTGAAATATCCCTTTAATGTGTAAAAATGCTGAGGATTAATTGAGCGAAAACGGAATGTGTGACAGTTATAAATGGAATGTAACATGTTGGAGCCTTGTGCTGTTTACCTGCATCACCTAAAGGCAGCAAACTGTGTGGTACGAAGATTACCGTAGTCAACAGATCCAATGTGTCCTTTATAGGAGCTAAAATGGCAGTATACTGAAAACTAATGTGGACTTGACCGAAATAAGACACACGGTCGAATACGTTGCCACCAATATACTCTGTGTGGCTCCGCACCTAGCCTAGATGATCGCACACATTGCCAGTGTGCAGAGCATCCGAGAGTCTAGTAAGCCACAGTGTGCCATGTATCATACTCTCTGGTCTGGTGATTGGCTTATTATACACTAGTCTACAGGTTCCTAGAGTTTGCACTGAATTAGGAAAATCTGCTTTTCGCTTCTGTGCCCCAGAAACATGGAATGTTTTGCAATGCACTTTAAAACTCAATTGGTCAGTTTAAATTGTTAATAGCAACCCACTTCACCACAGTCTGAAGTTGTTTTAATTGATTGACTTTCTGTCTCTATATTGTTTTCTTTCTTTGTATTTATTATGTTTTGTATTTCTCAACGTCATTGTAAATGAGGGCTAGCTCTCAATGATCCTTTGAGATTAAATAAAGATTGAATGAATGACTGAAAGGTGCACACTGCATTGGCCAAAGACAATGCTGAGGTTTCTCTTCCCAAATGTGTCATTTTGTTCTCATGAACTTGTTGAACTGCCTTTAACCTCTTAACTCATTCGGGGCCAAACACGTAATATTACGTGTTTCACCGCCAACGCTTGAGCGCCAAACATGTAATAATAAGTTTTTAGATCCTTTGATATTTTTCCTTTGATCCCCGTTCTAAACGATCATCCGGATCACTCTAGCCATCCCTGGCTCGTTTGCCTACGTTGGAATTGCAATGCCGATCGAATCTCACCAGGTGGCAGTATCGCCTACCTTTTGAACTCTGATAGAAATGGATCAGGAGAGAAAATTTATGAACTGGACTATCAAGACTCGCTCTGAGGGGGAGGAGCTCCTGCAAAGCCATCGCTAGCAGATCTGCTCGCCTCAAAACCTATAGTGTCCCGTAAACATGTGTAATTACATATAAACGAGTAATCGCGATCGCCAATGGGATCATTGGAATTATTCTTTTTGGATTACCTTCTGGCTATGGTACGGACCCCCTATGTCTATTTTACCGAACCTGAAACATGTTTCTGTAACGATCACAGTTTCTTACTTTACCGGACATAAACCAAGCGTCTTGTAACGACCCCCCCCCCCCCCCCTTGATAATTTTGTGAAGGCACATGTGTACATGGTATATACCTTTGATTTGGGAGTATTTGGGGTTTCAGGGGATCAACCAGAACGGTTTGGGCTTATTGCATATAACGCGTTTTATCTCGCGATCTATGGAACAAGACTGGATTATCTTGGAAATGGCCGATGTTTAGTGTGTAATAAACTACAAACTACAGTGTGTAGAAACAAACAATTTTTTTTACATGTTGGACTAGAAATAGTGTCTGTCAAATGAGCCATACTATTGTCTCCATAGCTATAATATAGAATATACAATAGCTCCACAAAGATCATGAAATATCGTAAAAATGGTCATGAAAAGCTGGCGCTAGACAGTGAAGGATGGGGGAAGCTTGTGGCGCTCAATGTGTTAACGCCAGCACATTTTCCCTTGTCTGTTGGCGTTACGCTGTGTTATTGTCTATCAACCAACACATCGTTTGAAAGCTAAAATGGCCACCATTTGATTGACACCCTAATCGGCCTATTACGTGCCTCCAATTTCGGGTTATAAGACCAAACAGCCAACGAGCATCAGTTTCGAAAAAAGTTACCACCTCCGGTTTCGCCTCCCGGTGACCGGACCAATTACCTCTGACGGTGAAAATTATTGACCGTTTTTGTAGCCAATGAAATTATATATATGTGATATATATGTTTTTTTCTCTGGCGAAAGAAGAAGACGCTTGCGAATGCATTGGTGCCAATGGCCCTTTTGGATAAACATACCTATGCATACCATTAGAAAAACATGTGTAATTGTCTGTTGTGTTATCAACTTTGGACCTGTACTAGGTAAGACTTCAGGCTATGGACCCATTGTGTTTTCCAGTTAATACCTCTCAGCTGGAACTCTTTTGCAGACATCTGCAAAATAATTCAGACGTAAGTAAAATAAACTTTTATTTCAGTGTGCTCAAACCTCTGTAACTCTATTACAGTGATTCTTCCTGTTGTGGAAGAAAATTCAGAATGTTTCCTTTCAAAAGAGGCCAGACTCATGCATGTGCTATAAATGGTTCAATAATAGCTTTCAAATTACTTTGGGTATGCAATCAACAGGCGTTTTATGCAAAACTGCAACGTTGTTAAGGTACACTCCTCCACCTGCTCCCATAGCAACCTCCTCTACGACACTCCTGCTGGACACATGCAGACGATGTCCCGTTCAGAACTGACAGATACAGTTACTGTACACAGCTACACTGTGAGTCAGTGGTACTTAAGGGAAGGCAACATTGCGAGGCATGTCATTTACTAGGGATGGATTTCAGGATTTGTTGTGTCAAAAGTACATCATCAATGATATTTTTGAAAAAGGAAAACAATTAGGGGTGGTCAGAAAGAGAGCCAGTGGTTCTGTTTCAGTTTTTGTAGCTATTTCCGAATTTGAGGTACTGACACATACAGTATACAGTATATATGTGATGTGTGATGTGTGATGTGTATCTACTATATGAGATGTATGTTATTTTGCAGTGCTGCCTGCTTGTTAGAAGGTGGGTATAAGAGAACCTCACCAACCAGGGCCCTCATGCATCAACGTGGACGTAGAACTTGACCTACTTCCACACGTAAGCACGGAATGTAGAACTAGCGTACGCACAGGGAAGTCGGCATTCATCACACGTGCGTACGCAGGCTCTATGCCCTGCCGTGTTGATGAATACCACTTTGTTCTACCGTCAATGCTCGTGCATGATTATCCATATATGGTCATGAAAATGAGGAAACACCCCCCATGGGATGTGAAATAATGGACCGACCCGAGCGGGACTCCGAGAAACTCCACGGAGAATTCACTGCTGTCGAACCAAGAAGACACTATCGCGTATTGTGATTTATGGGATAAATAAAAGGCGGACTTGTAAACGGTGATGTCAGATATCAACGGCTCCCTAAGACCATTGCTGCAATTCTGCCTGGACAGCTCAAAATACTAATAAAAACCGTTCGTTGACCACTGTTTGGCGTTGGTTGTGTGTCATTATAACCGTGCTGTAATATGAATGCCTTTATTAGTTGTGTTCGATTGGCTATATGATTTTTAGAGGCATCTATTTTGTTGTCGGCTAATAAAGACCGCGCTGGAATATGACTGCCTTTTCCCGTGTTGTTTGATTAATACCCACGGATTAAAGTTCTCCTCAATTCTATTCCAAATCGCGATGGATCTCCCGTCAATTTTCTACCTGCTGCATATGATTTCTAGAGGCATACTACAATCTATTTTGATGTCAGTATTGGGTAGCCTATATAAACAATATAATACGAGAGCATATACAAGAACAATGAATCTCACTGCATGTATGATGTATCCTGCCTTTCAATACATGAACTTGAATTCCATCATGTTTGTGTGCGGGACTCAAGGCTGCTGTCACAATGGGTGGTACCGGTGTACAGTAATAATAACAGTCCACACAATATCACGATCCATGCCATAGCCTATGTTCCATTAGGACATGATCTGTGACGACAAATGTTCTAGAATGTTTGATTAAGATATCATACTCTGACAGCATGCCTATGAGCAACAAAAACGCGAACTTGAATCCCATCATATAGTCTGTCCACTATCTGCATGGTGTCATTGCAATGCGTTTTCTATTCTTTCTTGTACAGTAAAAAGGGGGAAGAACACTATATTCATATGACTTATTCTGCTTACAGCTTCGAAATTCCACTTGTTTCGTTTAACGGAAAGCCTTTTAAATATAATCAAAACGTTCCCGTGTTTCGGCGGTCTGTGCGCAAAATAATAACGAGTTGAGCTTTATGATTTATGATGAATTGAAAATGGGGGACCCTGATGTAAACAGGACGAAAGTTGGTCTGCATCCCCAATTAACAATTGTATGTACTGAGCTGTACTGTACCCATTCTGCAATCTGTTAATAAACTTTTCAATCAATCAAGCTACGCGGAGCGCAGTCAGTCAGTAGCCTACACCCCGTATATTCCGATAACGCTATATAAACCATGCTGCATTCATTCTGAGAGAAAGATCTATTATTCCAAATGCTATTTATAGGGTTTTGACCATAATTACACTACTGTTGCTATCTTACAATGAACTATAATGAACTACGGTTCATACAGAACATCCAGTGTTATTATGCACAGAAGCTCATTTCCTTGTTGTAATAATATATTCTACCACTGGGAGCTAGGTACGCCAGGTCTGACCTGTGCGTAGATGTACGCACGAAGTCAAGTTCAAGTTCAAATTGATGAATCCCACTCTTTGCTTAGAAATGATCGTACGCACGGGTTACGCACAGATCTGTGCGTAGAACACGTTGATGCATGAGGGCCCAGGTCTCTGACATCAAGGTCACCTAATCGTTCCTCTCCTTAATTGGCTGATATCATCCTCCTTGTCTCCCGAGCCTTTCAGCCATTGTGTAATGTGATGTGTGCCTGGTGCAAGTGAATGGCAGCCATTGAGCCGGCGTAGCCCAAGGTTGGGTGTTAAAAGGAGGCAATTTCCGCTTTGAGTGTTTTGTTTTGGATTGATTTGTCCAATAGACTGTTTCAACTTGACAGCATACTTTGGACCCATGTTTACTTCCTGCTGCAGTGTTTGCTAATATCAGTGTAATTGACAGGAAGTAAACATGGGTCCAAGCTGTTCCCTAGCAACGCAATGCCAGTGAAACGGCCTATATAATGACATTGTAGTTCAAGTTTCTTTATTATTTGTCATACAGAAATACAGAATACTTTGCTCCTGAGAGTGTGCTAGATAATAATAAGATAGTATAAATAAGTATAATAAGTAAAAAAAAAATAGAAAGTCAAGAAGTCAAGTAAACACAAGTGTAAACAACAAAACAACTATTCCCAAACCAGGAGGTGATATTGCCAGTCAGGATGCTCTCTATTGTGCATGAGTAGAAGTTCTTGAGGATCTTCTGACTCATGTTGACCTTCCTTAAGCGCCTAAGGAAGTAGAGGCGTTGTCGTGCCTTCTTGATAACACTGTCAATATGTGTGGTCCATGTCAAGTCCTCGGATATGTGGACTCCGAGGTACTTAAAACTGTTCACTCTCTCAACCGGTGCCCCGTCGATGCTGAGGGGGCTGTAGTCCCTGACCCCCGACCTCCTAAAGTCCACAATCATCTCCTTTGTTTTGCTGACGTTCAGGGAGAGGCTGTTCTCTTGACACCATCTCGCTAGAACCTTAACCTCCTCCAGGTAGGCCCTCTCGTCGTTTGCAGAGATCAGGCCCACCACTACTGTGTCGTCATCAAATTTGATGATTGTGTTGTTGTTCCGCTGTGCCACACAGTCATGTGTGTACAGGGAGTAGAGGAGGGGACTCAGGACACAGCCCTGGGGGGCCCCTATGTTGAGAGTGATGGATGAGGAGGTGCAGTTGCCTGCTCTCACCACCTGGGCTCTGCCCGTCAGGAAGTCCAAGACCCACTGGCAGAGGTCATAGTTCAAGCCCAGGTCCCTGAGCTTGGCTATGAGTTTGGAGGGGACTATGGTATTGAATGCTGAGCTGTAGTCGATGAATAGCATTCTCACATAGTTCCCCTGCCTCTTGTCCAGGTGTGATGCTGCTGTGTGCAGCACATGGGCTATGGCGTCCTCCGTGGACCTGTTGGGGCGATATGCAAATTGCAGGGGGTCCAGGTTGATGGGGAGGGAGGAGCAGATGTAGCCCTTCACTAGCTTCTCAAAGCACTTCATGGCTATGGAGGTGAGAGCTACAGGGCGGTAGTCGTTGAGGCAAGCAGGCTTGGATTTTTTGGGTACAGGGATAATGGTGGACTTCTTCAGACAGGTGGGGATGACAGCCTGTTCTAAGGACAGGTTAAATATGTCAGTGAATACCGGGGCCAGTTGGTCGGCACAGACTTTTAGGACGCGGCCGGGGATACCGTCCGGTCCTGCTGCCTTCCTGATATTCACTTTCTTAAAGGTCACCTCATGTTCTGTTATCCTGAACATCAGCAGTGCCCCCCCCCCTCTCTCTATTGCAGTGATTTGTAGGCTGGTGCTGTTATTCCCAGCCTCAAACCTTGCATAGAAGGTATTGAGATAATTTGCTAAGGAGATGTCACTGTTCAGTTTGAGGGAGGTGCTTTTGTAATCTGTCATCGTTCTGAGGCCCTGCCACATAGCTCTAGAGTCAGCCTGTTCATATTGAAGTTCAATTTTATCCCTGTAACGCCGTTTTGCTTCTATTACTGCCCTCCTAACGTTGTATCTCGCCACCTTGTGGTCATTCATGTTGCCTGCCACAAGCCCGGCGTTGTAGGCTGAGGTGCGCGCCTTCAGAGCTTCGTGGACGGATTTGTCTACCCAGGGCTTTTGGTTTGGGTAAACTCTAATTGTGGTAGTGGGGATTGTTTCTTTTACCAAAGTACAAACAAAGTCCAGCACTGTTTCCGTGTAGTCATTAATGTTATCTGTGTTATCGCGGAACACCCCCCAGTATGTACATTCAAGTGCAGCTTGGAGCGTTTCCTCTGATTCTACAGACCATCGCTGCACATCTCGCGATACTACCGGGGCGCGCTTGAGACTTTGTTTATATTGTGGTAAAAGGAAGATGGCGTCGTGATCTGACTTGCCGAAACCACTAGCAGCTTGAGACTTATATCCACACTTAAATTGCGAGTAGCAGTGGTCTAAAATATTCCCGCCTCTGGTAGTACAAGTCACGTGCTGGTAGAAGTTTGGCAATACTTTTCTCAGATTGGCGCTATTGAAGTCACCCACAACCACAATAGCAGCGTCAACATTAGCTGTTTGAAGTTTGTTTACCTCGTCATGAAGCAGGGACAGCGCGACTCCAGTGTTTGCGTGGGGGGGAATATACACTCCGATCAGGATGGCCGACGTTAACTCTCTCAAGGTCAAGGTCAAGGTCAACTTTATTTATATAGCACATTTAAAACCAACCGAAGTTGTACCAAAGTGCTTCAGAAATACTAAAAATACAATATAAAAACTGAGAAATACAAAAAAAGATATACAAAATACAGTATACACACAATCAGAAGCTGCAATACATTAAAACAATATAAAAAACTAAGAAATACAAAAAAATACAAATACAGTATACACAAAATCAGAAGCTGCAATACATTAAAACAATCACGACACAACCAGGGATGTATGGCTTACTAAGCCTCAAAACGCCAAAGAAAATAGGTGAGTCTTTAGCTGAGCCTTAAAATTCTCTAGGGTCTGAGCAGACCTAATTTGTAGTGGAAAACTGTTCCACAGTTCTCTCAGGAGAAAGAAAGGCCGGCACTTGATGGATATATACTCCAGGTTGGGGGAGCAGTGGTTTGAAAGCTCTTTCACGTTGCCTGGATCGCACCAATTGCTATTCAACATGAAGGCTATTCCACCTCCCCGCTGTTTACCGGATTCTTCTGTGCGATCTTTGCGGTGGATGAAGAAGTGATCGGGTCTGGGACGTCCGGCGTCAGCCACGTCTCGGTGAAGCAGAGAACATTGCAGTCTCTAACGTCTCTTTGGAATTGAATCCGTGCTCTGATGTCGTCCAGTTTATTTTCTATTAATTGCACATTGGCCAACAATATGCTGGGTAATGGCGTTCTGTGTCGCCTGGATCGTAGTCTGTTTCGAACGCCGGCTCTTTTTCCTCGCCTCCGTCCTTTGTTGTTGTTGCCTAGGATCTCAGCAGGCCATTGTTGCTGCTTAGCGAGCCGATCCAGAGAGCAATCCAGATGGTAAGTTTTTCTTAATCCAATGTCGATGAGTGACTGCCGGTCATACACATTAAATGCACCAACAGCTGGTACAAACAGAACTCTTAAAACTATAAATATTAACAAAAGTAAGCACAGTCTCGTCGGAGCGAACAGATAGGCAGCGGGACGTGGCAGCGCCATTTTGGTGTGTATTCTCATGAGTGAACAGCCTGAGTGTACTTGGTATGGCAGCCCAGCCAACTACACTTCAACTGTTTGAATCAGTGAAAACTAAATACCTAGTCTTCCTCATTAACCAGGGCTGAATCATGTCAGGGGCATTCCTA
Organism: Notolepis coatsorum; assembly: GCF_963971535.1. Taxonomy (NCBI): domain Eukaryota; kingdom Metazoa; phylum Chordata; class Actinopteri; order Aulopiformes; family Paralepididae; genus Notolepis; species Notolepis coatsorum. Next base: position 59,811,266 of record NC_140167.1, read on the forward strand.
ACTTCAGTTGTGGTGCTGTCTGTGTGTTGTCTGTGTGTCTGTGTGTTACGTTGTATGTGTGTCTGTTGTCTGTGTGTCTCTTGTCTGTTGCCTGTGTGTCTGTTTGTGTCTGTTGTCTGTGTGTCTGACTGTGTGTCTGTCTGTCTGTCTGTGTCTCAGTTGTCTATTGTCTGTGCGTCTGTTGTCTTTGTGTCTGTTGTTTGTGTGTCTGTTGTTTGTGTGTCTCTTGTCTGTGTGTCTGACTTTGTGTCTGTGTCTCTGTTGTCTGTGTGTCTGACTGTGTGTCTGTCTGTCTGTGTCTCTGTTGTCTATTGTCTGTGTGTCTGTTGTTTGTGTCTCTTGTCTGTTGTCTGTGTGTCTGACTGTGTCTCTGTTGTCTATTGTCTGTGTGTCTGTGTGTCAGTGTGTGTGTCTGTGCCCACCTCCTGGGGAGAGCTGGGGAGGAAGCGAGGTTTCTCCATGTCCAGAAGCTTCTTGATGCCCAGCATCACCCTCTCTCCACGGGTCTGTCTGTACAGCTTCTCCTTATCGCACAGAGCCACGCTGAACCGCAGGTCCTGGCTGGTACTGGGAATAAACACACACACAAAACAATTCAAATCATAATCATAATATTGATATGCAAATTGACATGAATTAACACTCAACAAGAGAAACCTGAGGTGTTGCAAGGTTGAAACCAATAATAAATAGCATGTATGAAGTGTTTTTTTCCCTCTACCAGGTCTTCATCATCAGTGCATGATTGTGCACGTTTTACCACCAATAAACAAAAAAATAAACAGATACATAAAAGATTTGAGCGTGGGTTTCATACTAAGAATGCACCAATACCAATAGACCTATCTTAAACGCTGCCCTCTTTTCTTGATCACTCCAATCACAACTGTTGCTTTCCTCCAGGGCAAAAACATTTGATTGGTTATAGATTTTTGGCCAATCCAATGTGTTTGGCCTGACAAGTGGTGTTCCCGGGGTCCCATTGGAAAACTAAGACCATCATCGTGTTCCTCGCCAAGAAGTACACACAAAAACCACCTGCCAATCAGAGGCTGGGAAATATAAAATATATATATATTTTTTTTTTGCTTAAAGCTGGAGTCTGTGGAAAACGTTTGTTGCTGGGCAGGTAAACTCACTCTTGCTAATCTCTCTGAAATGACCTACCGCAGCTTTTATTCAATTTACCTGAATTAGTGATGCACGATATATCGGACGCCGATATGGCAGTTTTTTTACACATCGGTATCGGTCCGATATCAAAATAGGGCCGATATGGGCCGATATAAAATTTAAATGTTTTTAATTTTCTTTTTATATATATTTTTTTATTTAAATTTTTTAATGTTTTGGCCTCAAATAGTTTCAAAATATCAGTAATTTCTGAAAATAAGTTACAAAAGTAAAATAAAAAATAGCTGGAAAATAGCTCTTTATTTGATTATCATAAAAAAGTGTTTTCTATACAGAGATATCGACATCGGTAAATATCGGTATCGGCCAGTACAGAAATATTAATATCGGTTATCGGTATCGGCCACAAATCGGTCCATCACTAACCTGAATAGTAAATATCTTTGTCAAACAACAGTGAAACAGTTACTTTTCAGGGCCCCGTTCCCTGTACCTGGATAACTGAGTTAGCCGGATAACTTTCGGTTAAGTCTGACTTAAGCCGGACTTTCCGGCTCCCCGTACCTGGATTTTCCAAATCACCATGACAACAGATCCAAAAGTTTGAGCCTGGTCGAAAGCAGGGTTTAAGTTCAAGTTAGCCGGATCAACCATCGCCACGCCCCCGCAAAGGAGTGACAGCGCGTTTCCTGAAATTATTCCCACAGTCTAGGATCTGCGTTATACCATTCTGAATTACGTTTTTGTGCTCCATTCTTCCAGAGGGGTCTTTTGAAATGTAAAATAGACCCAAAATGCTGATACTAAATTCACTTTGTCCTAAATAATGCACGTTATATACCGTGGCGCTCGCTCGGTGCAACAACAACAAAATAAAGAATATTCTAAACACGGGTCTCTCGTTCATTAATGTATAAACAATGAATTTATCCCATCTGGCACAGTGGCTCAGCGGTAGTGCTCAATCCTGGCAACCCAGCGACCGGTGTTCGAAACCCCGTGTTTCCAATATAATTCTTTTGAATATAATATTAATTATTATACGCAAAGGTAGCCTGGTTTTAAGTTAAAATATTATAAATCTACATGCATTGAGGATGTCATTCTTTATATAGCTCTCAACGTGCACCAAATTGAATTATTCCTATATTGCAAAAAGAAGGAGACGACTGGGTTTCGAACCCCGGTCGTCTGCGTGAAAGTCAAAAGAAGAACCCGTTACACCACAGAGAAGATAAGTAAAAGATCGACCATACATCAATCAATGGGTAAGGGAGCCGTATCGTTATTCTGTATAACAGTTTTACTAATTATTTTCGCTAGCAAGATCTCATTTGATTATTCAATCCAGCAGGCAAGTTTAAAGAAATATAATCTGATTGATTGAGGTAATGAGGGACTTAAAATTAGCCTATAGATAACGCATTTAACTTGTCTGCGAGGCGATTGAGCCGTACTGCAATATGTTACTAAAGTTTTAAATCAATTAATCAATCAATGCCGCTAGAGAATCAGGATCTCTGCTCTCGACACTTGCTGCCTTCTCGGCTGAGGCGGGCACGCGCACTTATCCTGGGTCGCAAGTCTGGCTTGAGTTAACGAGACTGAATCCACCTTCGAGGAACAGGAAAATCCCGGCTTCAAACATCGGGTTAACTGAAGCTGGATAATGACATCTTGATCGACTTAGTTGAACCAGGTACGGGGAACGGGGCCCAGGTAGCTCTCTAGCTTCAAGTGTGTGAATGACCCTCTCTCAGGAGTTTGCAATGTCTACAGAATGCACCTTTAGAGTAGGCCTGAAGATCAGATTAGACTCTACAGCCTCTGGGGACGTCCTGCTCTGAGAGCACTATGGCCCTTCACCTTTCCCCCCTCACCTAACCATTATCACCAAACCTCCAAAAATGCCAAGCATTTCCCCTCCCTCCACCTAATCACGGTGTGTTGGTGCAACTGTTGCTACGGTGTATTTAGCTAAAACCACACACCTATATTATTGGCAAAGCCACAAAGGTGTTGAGGAACGCAAGCATAGCTGTGCTGCTTAATGTTCTAATTTCGGTTTCTGCGTTGCTCCAGGTGAATTCCTGTGCGTTGTCCAACATGTGACAGATTTGATTTGATTTGATTTGATTTTATTGATGGATTAAAAACACACAACAAGGATCCAAAGGATAACATGAGAAAGAGTAAAACCCTTATTTATTCCACCTCTTGCCACAGATTCAGAGAGCTATTATTAGCTCGGTTGTTGGTTTGTCTCGTGCATGCAGGGCGACTTTCAGTGGCTTATGGGTGTCACGATGAATCAAGTGAGTCGAGTAAATAAATTACAAAAGAATGATTGTTTGAAAGTTACCACATAATTTCTTCAAAACATTTCACTGGCGGCAGTTACATGTCACTAAAGAAGAAGAAGAAGAATTTCATTCAGAAGTACTAAGATTCTTAAAAATGCTCTAAAAATACCCTTGTTTTAGTTCCATTTCAGTGTGAATTCATGGGGGAAATAAAACACAAGTAAACTTAAATGTAAATGTTCCAAATACTTTTTTTTAAGGAACATTTATAATTTAGATGCACTGATTAATTGATTAAATAATAGCTGGACGAATCGATTACTTAAATAATCATTAGTAGCAGCTCTAGGTGGAATTATTCTACCACATTTTGAGAGCTATTATTAGCTAGTTGTTTGTCTCATACATAGAGGCCTTTAGGTCAACCAGAGAAGCCACAGAGCTTCACATTATTATAAGGAAAACAAGCGTACTGACAGTCGAGTCGTTTTGAGTGAGAATACATACCAGACCTCCAGGGACATATCCAAGTAGACCTTGGTTGCCTGTCAACAGAACGATACATATAGTTATTGTAGGATAAAGAAGCTGTTGATTAGTGTTGGTTATTCTGTCAACAGGCTTCCCACATTAGAGAATCCACAGGAAGAATGAACTAGAGAAAACAGAGGGAGGATGAAGAGGTAAAGAGGTAAGGATGGGAAGAGATGTGAACGCAGGAGAGGAGGAGAAGATCACTACAAAATATATGTGAGAGATTTTTTTCCAAATATATATTTGTTAAATTTTCACCGTTTTCTCCCATTTTCTCTGCAATTTAATTATTATGCCAAATTCCCTGTGTGTCACAGTCCTGGTTGTTGCGTTACCCTACTGTCGGTCTGGGGAGGGTGTGTAAGGCCCAGTCCACATGATCACGGGTATTTTTTACACCGTTTTTTTTGTTTATTATTCAAAAAAATAAAACTGTCCACACGACTGGTTTAAACTCTGCACCGAGTGACGTCATATACATGTAGTACAATGCCAAAGCAGTAGGTGGCTGGAACACAAACATCCCTCCTTGCTCACAGCCAAACAATTCGACAGTTTGCAGCTAGAACAACATGCAATAAACAAAAAAAGGTACATTCACTGTGTGTTCTGCCTCATTTGTTGATGAAACAACCAACATCGACACAATTTACCACCAAGAGCGGAGTTTAGTCTCACAAAAAGATCGCCGATTTTGTTAGCTTACATGCTAACGTAATAATGTAGTAACGTTAGGGCTAGTAGTAGAATTAATGGATGTAAACGTTATTTAACACAGTGCAGATGGGTACAATACAATACGGCTCAATACAAACAATTGTTAAGGGGATACAGACTGTTATAGTTGGGACTGGGTTCCTTATAACAATAACTTGACAACACACATGAGTTAGTTGGTAGCCGCAGCTTCAGGTTTACTCTGGTCAGGTCAGGAATGCGACAACAGAGATCATCAGTCGATCACAACACTCTTCAACACAGATGATACGTTTCGAACAAAAGTTTGTTACAATCATTTTCATATAACGCTACTTGGGACAGCTCTGCTGTAAACAGTGGTGTAGCTGGCTCTGCTCTAATCTCTCTACCCCGCGCTCGGTTGCTAACTTGCTATTGTTTGCGACAGTCTGCCGTAAACAATTGCGACAGCTCTGCCGTAAACACTGGAAATAACCTCGGTTGCTATGCCCACATGCACCCACTTCACCCTGGACTCCGGTTTTCAAAGACCACGGTTGCAGTGTAGAAAAACCCCGGTTGTGTGTGGGCGAACAGTGCAACTGCACACATACAATCACGGTTACATTAAACCCAGCGTTCGTGTGGACAGCCCCTAAGCTGCTTATTTTCACATGACAACTAGAAGTTTCACTGCAAGAGCGTAACACACGGAAGAGCTATCTTATCCCCTCCCTGCTGATGCCCTGACCGACCAGTAGGAGTCGGCTTTCCACCCCGAGAACACTGCCAATTGTGTTCTTAGGGAAATCTGTTTTGATTGATTGATTGAAAATTGTATTAACTAGGGGTGTAACGGTACACAGAAGCCACGGTTCGGTATGTACCTCGGTATTGGGGTCACGGTTCGGTACGAGTTCGGTACAACATATTTATTTTTTTAATTATTATTATTAACACTTTGGTTGCCTAAGGTTAAATTAATGATATACCATAGATTGCCAGCGCTATTTGTCTATGGAGAAAGTCCCCTTCTTTGCAGGGCTATAACTTTTTAAATTCTATTGCTACATTGCCATTATTAGGGCCCATTCAAAGTCCTATATGTATTGTTCATTGTGTAGCAACGTTAAACTTTTTCATTCACATATTCATAGTAAAGTATGGTCTAATGTATAAGTATGTTTTCATCTCTTTCTGCAGCTTTCTCCAGAACGTGATATATAGCCCCAAATGCATTATATTGATGATGAAATACAGTTTGATGGCAATCAGCGCGATATAAAAAATTCCAACTAGACGTACTTCTAGAAGTTACTACACGTCATCTGATGTTGACCGGATGGGCGAGGGGGCGTTTATAATTCCGTGGGCAGCGTTATACCAATCATCTAATGTGGGTCAAATGTTGATAATATCAGTTCTGTATCGTTAGTGGCTTAGCTTGGCATCGCTACTGCACTATCTCGCGTACGTGCACGCGTACTGAATAAACCACAAATGTACCTCTAATACCAGTATTAGTCTGACCACACCCCTCATCAGCTTACCTTCATAAGCAGGTGTGTGGTCACCTGCTCTCCTCCTTCTCGCTTTCACCACAAGGAAGAAGTGCCTCGGTAGATCCCCACACTTGACACCATGATGGAAGAAATTGGATTAGGAACAGCTTGGGAAACAAGGATACGTTGACATCATATCTTTATTTTCTCTCTCACTATTTTCGAGAAAATACGGCGATATTGTCTTCGTACTGGAGTGTCTAGAAGATGATGATCATTCTAAAAAACCCTCCACCGGTTTTCGTATTGGGAGCACGCCGCTGCATGCTTCTCAACTGCAGTTCCTTGCTGTGTTTGTTGGGGTGAAACCTGTCAGGCCACAGCTGAACTGTCGGACATGCCGCTGTTGTGAGGAGCGGTGCGTTCCAGGTTGGGTGAGTAGTGTTTGCTGGCGGGCTCCACTTGTCTGTTAGTGCTATGGGGGCTACTTGACAAAGTTTATGGAAACCGGCCCCAGGCTAGGGTCCTTTGTTTAGCCGCCTAGGCGACAGAAGGCCTTGGTCTGGCGACCATTATAGTTTTAACTAGTGGGCCGCGACCATTGACACTGGTGATCCCTGTGTGTTCTGGACGAGTGGATTCTCTCTGTCACCGTGTTAAGACCCCATCTTTCATATCCAAATGAGAGTATTCCTTCACGAGGGGATATGTGCATGTAATGTGCGATAGCGGCAGATTCATGTTCAAAGTCAGCTATACAGGCCAGTTGGTACTGTGCTGATTCCGCCGGACGTGGTAATGTCACCGTTGTGAAGCGGTGTTGACGTCTTGTTTTCTCTTTTCTCTTAAAAAGTGAGGAGGGGTTCAGAACGGCGGCCTGTCTGGGTGAGTGTTATGTCATTGTTTACATGTTCATAGCTTACGGTTAGCCGGTCAGTGGCCTGGCGCGGGGTAGCTTAGCTTCTCGCACGCCGCCGGGAGCTCGCTTCTGATCGCGTGCGTCGTTAGATCGGCGTCTCGCGAGCGGAAGCAATAGCACCCGAACGGTTGGAGCAGCCGTTAGCTTGATGCTATTCTGTTGAACGTGCTTTGATTTTGACATGTTTTACACTCTTGACCACGACGTCATCCTTGACAGGGGATGTTCGTCGACCCTGCCCTGTGCCTGGACGGGGATTGCGTCAACAAAGAGGACTGTAGCGACTGGGGAGCGGCGACGCTGCCCGGATCGAACAACACAGGACGGCTGTGTTCTACGGTGTCTTGTGACTGCACTTCGCTGATCTGCGTTCCGGGTAGGTACGGGGTTGGCCAGACCTCATAACACGTCTTCTGGTTTTACTTTGCTAAATGTATTGTGAATAACGGTGTTTTTTCCCAAAACGTGTGTTGTTGCAATACATTTGGGATACGTTGCGGGTTATGTGTGAGCTGTTTTTGTCACTGGCAGTTAGCTTCTCCGTGCAGATCGTGATGTATTGATCTGGTTGTTGTGTGAGGAACATCATGGTGTTTATGTGTACCGTGTACTCACTACTAAGGCAACTAACCTATGAAGCTATGCTTGGTGACAAGTGAGTAAAAGAATGTTCTTTCTCAGACTGTAATGACAATGAACAGTGAGTTCACACATTAACAGGTTTTCCTGTTTTAACTGGCCGTATTGAGGGTAAAATAGGAGGATTGTGTTTTCCCCCCCCGGTTCCCTGGGGACTTTATCACCTCCTATCAGACATGTTGTGCATTAATTGTGTCTTGTGTGGTAGGGATACGATGTAACTCTTAGCTTGATTGCTGAGGTTGTGCTAAATCTGCTGGAGAAACTTATTTCCTAAAGGGAAATTGGTTTGGTTGCTGTCATGTGTGCTTAGCAAGGCCTGTGGTCGATACTAATCAAGAATGATGTATTCTCTCATTGTGGAAAAAAAAAAAAAACGGCGTTCCTCTGTTGAGTGTTTTTGCCATTTTTTGTAGGTGATGATGGGTTGTGTGTGTCATGTGACCTACAACTGGGTTGTACTGGCCACAGAAGCACATGTGTATGTTGGACCGGGGTTCTTAGAGCCCTCTCTATTCTGTGTTTTTCCTTAGTAAAAATCAGATAGCAGGTTAGCTCGTGCGCTGTGTGGAGCTGTGAAACGCTTCATAGAGCTGACTATGACTGTGTCATATTCTCTTTTTGTCGTTACGTCGTATCATGGGTGTGGGGTCGTAAAGGGGTGAACTGGTAACCTTTCCTCTCCCCATTGTTCTGTCGGTCAGGGGTACACCCCCTGTCCTTCAAGGTTCCCGTCACGTGGCGGTTCGGCACGTTACGGGGGGGGGGGGGGGGGGGGGGGAGGGAGTTCCTGGTCCCACGGCCTGGTATATTGGGCGTGTGCACCGCAGGAATTCCCCCGCCATAGAGTACGTCACCGTGCGCGTCTCTGTTGGTAGGACTTCCGTGTGCTGTTCAGGTCCATGTGATGGATCTGTTTTCAGGGGGGGTGGTCAGGGCTCCTCCTCACCAAGCGCCTACTCAGGCCTTCTGTGAGTTCGGACTCCTTCTTCCATGTGAGGAAGCCTCCATCAGAGTACAGAGCCTTCCTCCTCAGATTGTCAAAGTGAGTGGACCCTCTAGAAGGGTCCTTTTCTATTGTATGTATATTCGATTCAATTCGTTTATTGAGTGTGTATGGGTTCGGTGCCTCTTCCCCGGAGGCCCTAAAACCAGTTTTTTACATGGCTCAGGGTGCAATATATTCTTTTCAATCTGTACAGCTCGCGTGGGAAGTCTCTCTGGGGATCCCCGTCTCTTTCCTATGGGAGGGTGGTGGGATGTAAAAATGTGAAATTTTTTTACCCCGGCTGTGTAGACTGGGATACATACTGTTGATGCTTCCTTCTTTCTATTCCAGAAGTGTTGGAGTTAGGGAGTGTCACACCCCTCTTGTCGTTCCCCTGGGCGCCTTGGGGATTCAATGACAGGTCTAAATAGCCTGTTCATTGATGGGGGTGTGTCCCGACGCACGTATAGTGCTAGCTCGCTGTAAACAGGCGATTGACTGGCACGCCTTGGTTGCTTGTGGTTGAAACAGCGTTTTTATAAAGCAACTGAGATGGGGGTTTTTCCTCTTCCGGCGACCACATCCCATGACCTGGGTGGGTTGTCGACGGATTCTCGTTCATGTCTGGGGGATGATGACGGGATGGATCTGAACATATGTAGTGGGGTCTCACGCCCTTGGGGTGGGCCACCAGGCGCGGTTCGTCCGAACGTCTGGGTGGCGCCTTCTTTTCATGTTAAGATCAACACGCATATCTGCCCTTCTCCTGGAGTAGGCATGTCGGCGTGGTTAGGGCACGGGACTGGTTCTGGTCACGCTGGTCCAGATCAGTTGAACCCGTTGTCCGCCGGGGATGCAGATCTGCTGTTCTGGTACCCTGAGGGACTTGGGCTTTTTTCAGGGGGAAAAATGCCAGGTCGGTCTGGGTGTCACAGGGTTAAGCGCTATGGAGACCCTGGTTGGGTATGTTTTTACTCAGCACTGTCGTCATGGCTTGCAGCCATGCCATTCTGTACGCGCTCGATCTCGTCGGATCTCGGCCGCTACACAGGTTGGTCCTGGTTAGTACTTGGTTGGGAGACCGCCGGGGAATACCAGGTACGGTGTGCTTAGGGGCTGGTTCTCCATTATTTTTCGCTCCTCTCTCACGCATGGCGAAGAGGGGCCTGTGGGGGTGGTTTTTTGACCTCCTCTGGTGACCCTGTGCTTCCCGTACCGCCAGGCCCGGTCCGAAGTGATGTTTGCGACCCGTAGGCCTGGGTTAACCCTTTTTGGAAACTGAAACACTTGTACTGCGGTATAGCCGGTGTATACCCGCAGGTGTGTTTTGGAGTTTTTTCTTGAGGGGTTATAGGAACAACCACCGCATTGGGTAACACCGAGGTGGTTGATTCCCTGGTGTGTTGGAGCAGTGTCAACTCCCGGGTTCACCGTTTGAGGGTGCCCCTGCACGTTCATGACGTCTGCCAATCATGTCAGCCTTCTCTGCCTCGACCCCTCTGGGTGGGGGTTGTTAAATGGAGGCTTGGTCATGCAACACCGCCAGCTTACGCTCCTTCCGCCGGGGCGGCTGTGTTCAGCTGTCCCCTCTGGCGCCTGTCTCGTCCGCAGTCTCCAGGCTAGGGTTAACAGCCTGTTGCCTGGTTTTTCCCCGGTGCGCTGCCTGCTTCCGTTGGTTAACCTTTTTTGTGTGCTTACGGCCATGCTGACTGCCTATTCTGCAGGGTCAGTGTGCCAGGCGGTGTACTATTGGGGGGACGGGGCCCGCTCGGCTTACGGCCATACCGACCTGAACACGCCCGATCTCGTCCGATCTCGGAAGCTGGGCAGGTTCTGGCCTGGTTGGTTCCGCCTGGGAATACCAGGTGCAGTAACTGAGGGGCCTTTGTCCGAATACGCTGGCGATGTGGGGGGCGGGGCACTACGTGCCCACCTGGTGGGGTCTTGATGCTGGCATCATGGACTTCTCCGGGCCCCCATTCTAGGGAGTCCAGTCCTTTTGGTGGGTCTGGGTCTTCCTTCGTGCTCCGCTGCTACGGCCTTGCCACGGGGTTGGGTTTGCCCTTGACCCCGTGATTCTGGGGGCAGTAACGAGGTTGTTCCTCCGTTCGTTCCCGGGTGGCATGCGGGTTGTGCGTGTGTGTAGTCGTGGGGTCAAGCCACGGTCTGCTCACCCTGTGCGTTGAGTTGCTTGAGTGCCTCTTCGCACGGTCGGGTCCGTCGCCCTCCCGTGACGTCCCTAATAGGGGGGCTACCCTCCATTAGGGGGGGTCGGGGGGGCTCGGCCCTCCCTGTTCTGATGGTTTTGGGGGGCTGTCAGCGGGGTGTATTTGTCAGCCAAGTGGCTCCGCTTGGCCTCCCTTGTGCAGTAGCGATGCCAAGCTAAGCCACTAACGATACAGAACGTTAGGTTATGACTATAACCAAGTTCTGTTAGTTAGGGGCGATGCTTGGCATCGGACGGCCGCTGCAGCCCTTGTCCTCACCTTGTGGTGAAAGCTTGGGAAGGAGGAGAGCAGGTGACCACACACCTGCTTATGAAGGTAAGCTGATGAGGGGTGTGGTCAGACTAATACTGGTATTAGAGGTACATTTGTGGTTTATTCAGTACGCGTGCACGTACGCGAGATAGTGCAGTAGCGATGCCAAGCATCGCCCCTAACTAACAGAACTTGGTTATAGTCATAACCTAACGTTATTATCGAAGACGGTAACGTTACATGCTGAAACTCACCCCAGTCTCCGCGCGCCGTTGGGCGATCATCGTCGAGTAGAAATTTTATCATTATGGGATATATTATTACCCGGTCCATCTCCAGCTTGTATAATGGTATATACGTCCAAATCATGTTGTTTATCGAGTTATTGGCAATCGATCGCTATGTAGTGTGACGAGCTAGAGTGCCGGAACCTATACCGAGTGCCCGGAAGTAATATGGCCGACCAGCAAAACCTCTACTGCGCTTCCTGTTAAGCGGTTGTGCCGATCGGCCACCAGATGGCGCTCCTGAACCGCCAGAGAGCTCAGTGGGTCCTGCTGGTGGATCTCAGGCCAGCGGAGGGACATTATGAATCCGATCGCAGATTTTTGAAATATTGATATAAGGACGCTGTACAGCGTCCCCCGGCAACTTTAGCATGGCCAGCAAAGACGTCTAAAGACGGGTCCCGGCAGTCAAAGTGTTAATATTAAAAAATATAAAAAAAATTATAATAATTTTTTCATTTATATATTATATTTATGCTCATTATTATAATTAAATAGAATAATTTTCTATAGGCTTGCCATGGTAGTCAGTGATACTGGTGTCATTCTGTGTTCAGGCATCCACTTGCCTACTGCCCCTTTAACAACTTATCCTTGCTAAGTTTCAGTTTCACTTCTAGAGAGAATTTTACTTCATGACGAGACTGAATACTAGAGAACAGATGACATGTTACAACAATGGCAGAGGATTATTTGGATTTAAACACAGTGGAGCTCAGATCATGATGATCTGTCTGGAAATGTATGTTTATTTTTTTTATTTGATTGTGCCTGTGAGTCCGGAGGGGGAGAATGTTGATGTGTTTGTTGGCGCGCGTGTGTGTGTCTGCGACGTGTGTGTGTGTCTCTCCATTGGTTTCATTCAGTTAACATTATTGGGCGAACAAGAAAACGAAAGAAAACTGTAAAATTGTAATGCCACTGCAGCTGTTCCAATGTAAATGTGCCTTTCTCCGTGCACTTTCGCCCGCTCTGAACTGAAGTCGGGGACTCGGTGTGCCGCGCGCTGTTCTCGCACGGAACCTCGCGAGTGCCTGCATGTGCGACTGCTATGTTTGCGCTGTGGGGCGTATTCGTCGTATGGCTGCGCGTACCGCACCGTGACGGCCGTACCGTAAATTCGCGGGACGAATACACGTACGGTTACACCCCTAGTATTAACAGATTGCAGAATGGGTACAATACAGTATGGCTCAATACACACAATTGTTAAGGGAATGCAGACCAGAGAAATACTTTAGTCTTGTTTACATCAGGGTCCTCCCCCAGTGTTTACATCAGAGTGGTACAGTGTAGTTTTGTGAAAATCGATCAATCAACATCATAAACTAAGTGTTTATCTGATGCACAATTTTAATTTAATTTTAATTTTAATTAACCATTTCACTACAGTACCACACTACAAAGGTTAACAAATTACAAATGACATGTCATAACGTCCTAAATAAAATGTAAAAAATAATTTAAAAAAAGAGAGATTTTAACTGGATCAGCTGATGAGTTTATGTGAACTAAAGTTGAGTTAATTTAGTTAATTAACATTCATTATTGATTAATTTGATGCCTGAAGCTTTGACTTTCCATATATATATTCCATATATATATATATATATATATATATATATATATATATATATATATATATATATATATATATATATATATACACTAGCAAAATCATATGATAATAATTCACCAACAGTGTCACCATCAATAATTTAATAACATATATATATAAATATTAATATAATTAATATAATTTTTATAATATATTAAAAAGACATCTTACTTTGCCAATGAGGAAAGGCACTGTCTCTGTCTGGCCCACTTTGAGCTTGGAGATCTCATACGATGCCGTTCCCAACGTCTCATCCATCACGTAATTAGCATCCATTAACGTTAGCTGATTGGACGAAACAACAGAGTATAGGGTTGTAAGCTGAGTGCACACAACAACAACAACAACAACAACAACAACAACAACAACAACAACAACAACAGAATATAAGGTTGAACATTGTATTGAATTCAAATTTAGTTGAATTGTGTGCTGCTTGTCCTCCTAAAACCAAGTTGAGTAATGTACGAAAACACAGTCAAAAAGCATTTTGGAGAAAAAAATGTACTTGAAGAAAATACTCCATACTTCTCTTGCACACTTTTGGTGGTGACATTTATTTAAACTGACATATTGTATAAATGCATTTGACCTTCCTCAGAATGATTCATATTCAAATTACAATACATGCACAAGAGCAGTGTGCGATATGTGACTATCGAAGTTGAAATTTATTAGAGTTTCCTTCCAGTGCACAAGCTTTGGATGTACGATTATTGAATACAGTATATAATGTAATTATTGATGATATAATGAATAAATTACTGGAATATCAAACTAGCAGATCTAATAATAATTCACCAACATTGTCACCATCAACAACCAGTACATTCTTCATTATGGAAATAATTTTCTTTTGACTCATTCTAATTCTTCCTACTTCTGGCTGTTCTGATGGTAATACCGTATATATATATATGAATATATCTGAATATAAGATATATAAAAAAGATGTATACATCCATAATAATCACTGGCACAGATACTTCTTCTTCATGTAAAATAAAGCCTTCCTCTAAATATTGCATGAAATAGCCTGAAATAGGCTGAAAAGAGAAAATAAGAAAAGATATTTTTCAATGTAAAAGTTCAGCCTAGCCCCTTTCGTGACTGCGATGCAAGCCAGGGGCTAGAATACGCAGTCACTTATTCGAACGTAGTAGCCAGGTTCATTTGCACCATCAAGCACTGCTTAAAAGCGAGCGGTGGGTCCAAAATATATCAGATATAAATTTCAAAGGTACGCACCGTTGCATTAGGGTTTCACACACACACGTGGCGGGGTTTGAAAGCTCGGCGTTGCTAATAAACATTTTAAATAATTTTTATAAACTGGTCAACACTGCTCAAAACTGCTGTATTTCCGTATTTGGCTGCCTGGTGTGCCTGCGCTGTGATCACAGCGCATGCGCATCATGCACCCAACGCCGGAAATAATGCAGTGTTGACCAGTTTATAAAAATTATTTAAAATGTTTATTAGCAACACCGAGCTTTCAAACCCCGCCTCGCGTGTGTGTGAAACCCTAATGCAATGGTGGGTACTGTTGTGAAGGGCCAGATTAAAGCTGAGAATCTACATTTATTGTTTTATATACATTGTATATTATTTATATATACACGGTATATCCCTTTAAGCCTGCGTTCGAATCATAGTAATATTCGCTCTCCTTATTGGATAACGCCCCGGCGCCAGACCGCAAGCCCCCAAAGTCAGGTTCAAAGACGAGCCCGGGCATGTCGTAACATGCCCGGAGACAGCGTATTGATTCGAGACGAGAACTGAGGTTCGGGACTAGATAACCACTTAAGTATATATGCTGCGGCAGGTGCGAACAGTAGCTGTTCATCAAGTTCATCCCGAGTCAACGTGTAGTGAAGTGAGCAGCAGTGCGTCTAACAGAGCGTTGAGAACCACGTGCGAATTGAATAGTAAAGTGTCAGATTAATGCAGTAACGTCAAGTTCGACTTAGTTTAATGTGAAGTAAATAGTCGTTAATTTATTGTATATCGTGCCAATCACAGTTCGTTCGTGTGTAGCATTACCCAGCGGTTCGTTTGTTTTAGCTAGTGGACCTTAGCCAGTGCGCGTGGACTAAATACATTGGTGCCAGCACACGAGGAGGCCTAGTCGGAGAACCTGCTGGACATGTGCACAGGAGAACCGGCGGCGGCGATTGCAGAACCATTACTGGTTGGATTATATTGATTGTGGAACGTGTTACCCGGAGAAGAGCATCGTTAATCTCCACTGTCGTTTGGGATTTAACCTCGTGAGGATTTACATTCGGGCTGGCCTCATGGACCGAGGCTAGCTGGCTATCATCGTTTGCTATCGAGCATTGGATTACAGTTATTGCTTTTGTTGCTGAGCGTTGGATTACAAGGACTGGCTTCTGTACGTGAATCCCCTTATTCTTCATTGAATCAGACTGAGTATCCGAACATTCCTCTATCCTCCAGACCTTACAACTCTGGGAGGAACCCAGTGTCTCCAGGCGGTACCAGCGTTGCCCTCTCTATAATTGCTATTATACGCCAGGTGGCGTCAGCCTAGTACCCATCGTAGGAATCATTCTATTCCCAGTGACTTATGCTACTGACTGACTTTATGCTTATTCTTCGCCATACAAGCGCGACCCTAATTCTCATTCTGTAACCGATTGTTGCATAATAATAAATACCCTCAAATACTATTTCTTTGTCAATGCCGTGTTATTATGAGTGTCCACCATATATTCGATGTACTGTCTGGCCAGTAATTAAAGTACATACCTAGCAGTGGTTTAATCTATCACAATCTTTAATACAGTCAGGGTTTTGTAACCCCTCAGTTACAGGTACCTTTGAAATTTATATCTGATATATTTTGGACCCACTGCTCGCTTTTAAGCAGTGCTTGATGGTGCAAATTAACCTGGCTACTACGTATTCTAGCCCCTGGCTTGCATCACAGTCACGAAATGGGCTAAGTTCAGCCAATCTGTCAATGCTTGACCCTGTGACGTCAGTGGAGCTCTCACCTGCAGGACGTTCTGCTGGTTGGGGTCCAGGATGAACTGGAAGGTCTCGTTCCACTCTGGGTTGATGTCATTGTCGATGTTCCTGGTCCTCTTGTTACCCTCCGGGGCGTTGGGAATAAACAGCTCCACATAGGGGTCTGGGGTGTCCACTACAAACACATAGATGCACAGAGGCCGTCACCAGGCTGTTCTACTGTAGGATTTTTACTTATAATCTGTATGATAGCATGTACAACAGTTGTGCTGTATATACTGCATATATAGATTATATATTTATATTTACAGTGTATATACATTATATATGTATTAGTGCTGTCAGGCGATAAAAGAAATTAATCTAAAAATTGAATTGATATTCTCATTTGGTTCATTACAATTTACTCAAGCCTAGTAACAGACACAGTATTTCTGACACTAGGAATATATTCCCTGAGATCCATAGATTATCCATAGAATGAATGAGATTACAAAAAAAATTATATAAAAAAAAATTATAAATATATATATATATATATATATATATATTTAAATACATTTTTAGTTAATTTTCATAACGCAATAATTTGCTGTGTAATTAATTAGTCTAATTAACACGATAAACTGACAGCCCTAATATTTATATTTACCGCATATATACATTATATTTACATAAATATATGCATATTTATATTTACTGTATATATATACGTATCCATATCTGTCTGAATTTACCTGCATATAATCCTCCTATATCCCTACTATACACCTGCATATAACCCATATGACTATGATAGCATGTACAATAATGCTGTATATACCGTATACATATATTTATTCCTACCGTATATATATATCTATCCACTTGTCTGTACATACCTGCATATAATCCTTTTACATATCTGTAGATACTATGTATATATATACATATCCCTTACACCTTACTAATTACGCTGCTGGCCAGTATGACTACGACATTACTGTCTTTATACTTATTACAACTCTGTACATACATCTAATGTAGTACTACACTACAATAGTACTCATTTATATATTTTATACCCAGTTTAATCACCTGTACATTGTATATTACTATGGCACTTTACTGTTACATTTACTGCATGCATCCAGTGCATCGTAGAACATCATAAAGTGAGACTGGCTTGCAGAACTCATTTAGAATATAAGGTTCACACAGTACTGCAAACAAGCAAACTTCCTCTTATTGCTACACGTCATCTGGTGGCCTATTCTAAAGCATACAGTACCTGCCATTGATGTGTGTGTGTGTGTGTGTGTGTGTGTGTGTGTGTGTGTGTGTGTGTGTGTGTGTGTGTGTGTGTGTGTGTGTGTGTGTGTGTGTGTGTGTGTGTGTGTGTGTTTACATGTATATGAGCTGTGTGTTGTTGACTGCAGCCTAGAGACAACAGGAGTAACAGGTGTATTCAGACTCACATAGGTCACTAAATGTTGAACCTTTGGTGACGTTCTCAGCCCGCACCACAGTTACTCTGAACCTATGGGAGAACTGCTGTTCCACCTGCAACACATTAACAGCGGTCAATTCAACATTCATGGTAACACAACATGTAGGGAGGCACTGATACCATTCATATGCTGCCAATAGGCCTTTTCATAGATATTCCAAATGTTTCCTGTTGCAGTGTTAATATATATTTCCTATATTTTATTTTATTTGATCTTACTACTATTACTTATTGTTACCATTCATGTACCGTACTTTTCTGACTATAAGCCGCGGCTTTTCTCCCCATTTTTCAACCCTGCGGCTTATATAACGGTGCGGCTTATGTGACTCGACGTGACCAAACCCGAAAATGTAAAAATCTAAATATTGCTTTTTTGACTGCATTGAAATGTTATTTATCTGTTCCCTTATTTGCTAAACTTAATACAACTTGTAAATGAGTTAATTCTTGTTATTTGTCCGACAGTATTGTGTCCCAATGCTAATTACATATGGTAATTAAACATTAAAACACCTGCGGCTTATAGTCCAGTGCGGCTTATATATGTACACATCATTCAATTTAGCTGCTGCGGCTTATAGTCAGGTGCGGCTTATAGTGCGAAAAGTACGGTATTCATTGTTGTTTCTGTGCACTGTTGAGTCTGAGCTCGAAACAAACATTTCATTACCTGCAATGCCCCTGTATTGTTGTGTATTTGACAAATAAAGAACTTGAACTTGAAAAATGATCTGTCTTTTCCTTTCCCATTTACCAGTCATGCTGCATGTGGGTTTAATGAGAAAACTGAGTTTCACAAAAGGATTTTATGTGCACGACGTTGCAGAGAATGCACTGACGCTGGTGATGTCGGCTGACCTCATGTGCAATGCTACAGATGAAGCTCTTCAGATTCGGTGCGCTTCTACTGCTCTTGTACCACCCTTCTACCACTTTAGAACTAGCACTCAGGTGTTATATTTCGGGGGTGACTGAGGCCTTGTCCAGACTAAAACGATTTAGATCTTTTTCGTTTTCGTTTAGTTGTCATTTAAAAAAAGGTTTCCGTGAAAACGTCTCAAGATAATAAGTGCGTGCCACAAATTTACAAAATAAATGTCTTGTCATTGTTTTCGATAACTTGTGTGTCCGGTTCTGTACTTTTGAGCTGACGCTAGTTTTCAGAGACACACACCGCGGCGCAAGCAGCTACACGAGGAGGAGGAAGAGCTGCTGATTTTAATCGGCAGGAGAGAGAGAACGCTCAAAGCTGTATATAATATAATAGCCCCGTGGTGCGGTCGGAGGCAGATCAAACTACCTGTGTTCTATTAAATTAATTGATAGATGTCCACTGTCCATTGTCCGTGTCCACTGTCCAGTCCTTTCGACTAGCAAACGTTGTCTGTATTTAACGTTACCTCAGGATACCACTGTAATTGTAGCAAAAGTTGTCTGTATTTAACGTTACCTCAGGATACCACTGTCTATTGTATTTAGTTGGTTAGCTATTTAACTAATGTTGATAGCATTCCATAGCTTGCTGGCTACAGCTCAACACCATGCCATGGGGATATTATTTACTAAATTATGGAGGCTTTTTAATCATCAAGGTAAGAGAGGATTTGTCATGATCAACTGAAGGGGTATGCTATGGAACAGTATGTGCTTGGCTACTACTTGGGTTTTCAGAAAAAGTACATTTAGCTGTAAAAGCCAGATCAAGCTCAATAGCTTCTGTAACACTGTAAGGGAGATGTCAATCTGTTGTCGACGGTGGTTGGTGATGTTTGGCTGAGTTTGCACATGCGGGTTAAGGGAGAGGTGGGCTATCGCGTCATCGGTTCAGGAGAAGACGCGTTTCGCTTGTAAAGATGGTGACGCAATGGGGGGCGTCTTCAGAATTGCTCACTCTGAAAGCTGGTCTCAGAAAGTAGCGTCTTCAGGCTTCCAGAACGCAGTTCCGTGTGGATGAAAGGTACATACGATCAAATAATTTGCCTGATACGACCGAAATCGTTTTAGTCTGGACAAGGCCTGAGCTGACCCTGGGTCCCCAAGAGAACAAAGGGAGGGTACTTGACTCAAGTGCTCTCCCAGAGAGGGGGTCGGGGGCTCCTGCCCCCAGACCTCCAGAATATTTTAGAAGACAGGTTCTGGGCAGTCTGGTTTGGGGTACAGCCCATATGGAAGTGACTCAATGTGTAATAATAACCGTGTGAAAAAATCTGAAAAGATCGGTTGGAGCTGGGGCGATTGGGAATAATTAAAGTCCATAGTGGGAAGCAGTCCCACTACGCTGAGGGGGATTTGCAAGGAGGGGGGCTGGTGGCTCAGTGACTGAGCTGGCCCTGGCTCCCAAAAAGAACAAATAGAGGGTACTTAACTTAAGTGGTCCCCCAGGGAGGGGGTCGGGGGCTACTGCCCTCAGACCCCCAAGATCATTTTCAATAAGTGGGTTCGGGGCAGTCTGACTTGGGGTACTGCCCATATATTAGTGTTGCAATGCATGATAAGTAAAACAGTGAAAAAAGCTAAGGAATCGGATGGAGCTGGGGCGTTTGGGACGAATAAAGATTTAAGATGAAAAAGTATCCCCAGCCTGATACACTGTGGGAGGCAGTGGAGGTGTGAAATCTGGCCCCGGTCCAGAACAATAGGAGTCACAAAATCAGTTTGGCCCGTGGAGTGGTGGAGGAGCGGTAGAGGAGCAGTGGAGGTTCGAGCCTGAAGAGCTGTATCTGTACTTTTGGCCAGCGATTTCTCCCCTGCCTTACTGTACCAGTGAGAGGAATGAATATTATAAGACCTCGTTCAAGGTAAAGATCCTGTGTGAAACGTAGACGAAGCTAGTTTAATAACAGGCCACCGCCAGCCCTGGGCGGAGAGATTATGACATACCTGACAGGTCTATTGTCAGATATTGTATGCCAATCTGATCCACAGGCTCACTTAGCAGGGTTACTGTCATACATGTCAAGGATACCTGTACAGAAGTCAAAGTGGCTGTAGAACAGGTGTTTCTTGTGTTGGGTAACATGTAATTGGATCATATCCACAACAAAGAATGTACATTGACTGATTGAGCTCTCAGAAAAGACCTTAATCTTCCTTCATCCTAATAAAAACCTTAAAAGCCCACAGTAACCCCAGATACCTAAAATGCATGCATGAGACCTGCAGTGATGTGCGTAGTCAGCATCCCTCATTATGCCCTCAGAATTGCAATGAGTAGGTCATTCACTGGAATGCCAGTAGGAAGACACTATTATTTGATGTGAGCAAGTAACTCAATACTACAAAACTGCAAACTAACAATATCACTTGTAATTGCGGCCAAAAATTACCACCCACCCGCATTGGGCATGCGTGCCTGTCCGCTTCTGACGCGTGTCAGATTGGCAGTGATTGGCTCTTGTGGTCTGTAGCCATTGTGTCGTTATGAAAGTGAGAGGGTGAAATCGAGGAGTTGGCGTGCGCTCCGGCAATTGGAGAATGTTTGAGCCTTAATACGGTCTAAATTCAGTTTAGTCTTATTATCAAACTAAGTACATAAAACAACTCAAAAACTATGGTACTGGTTTATATTTCTTCTGACAGTATCCATTCATGAGGCTTTAGGCTTTTTTTTCTGAAGTGCATTTAGCCCTACATGGACTGTGTCCAAATTCATACTAATTAACAAATTTGTTGGTTTAAGGTTTGGGGATATATGTTAAGATTATAGATAGATTTAACCTCTTAAGCCCTAGCCATATTTTCAGAAAATTTGCCTAAAAGTACATACCCAAGTAAATGGAAGATTGCTCCGCTTCTACAAGGTCCATTTGCATGTTCTTGGTATATAGGGACATCTATGGACCCAAGGGAATGTATTCCCAGTGTCACAAATATTGTGTCTGCTACTATGCTTGAGTAAATTGTAATGAACCAAAGGAGAATATAAAGTATTATTAAAGTTTTTTTCTTTTCATCTTTGACGGTGAATAACACCATGCTAACATTGACTGCTGTGAGCTCATTCAGCACGTTCTTGAGATCAAGTGTACAAAAAATCTAAGCAAATTAATAAAGGGCAGATGATTTACAGAGGTTTTGTGGATACAGTACTGAATTTTGCCATCTGTACACATGCTATTTGAAATGTGAATATAGAATATAGAATATCAGGCCTATAAATTACCTTATGGCCAAGTTATACATCTATGGGTCGGGCCAAATCTCCTCTTTCCAATGGCAGTACCACCAGGCACCCGTTACAGGGCAATAAAGACAGTGAATGAAATTGACTGTAAGTACAGTTACTTTTGTATAATGTCCATATCTCCGCCATTTTTCATCAGATTGTGACGCGTATTTTTTCTAGATGTTAGAAGAAATGCAACATTAATTAATACGCCCCCAGATCTACCTAGTGTCCCCAGCGGGTCGGGACACGGCTCCCCTGTGTCAGCTTCTGGGAGCGTCTTCAGTGTAATGCGTGGTCGCCCCACCACGCAATTCAAATTTCCGCAGGACTAGGCTTTGTGTCGGAGAAACTCTGCCCCTATGCCAAGTTAGGGCTGGGCGATATGGCCAAAAATGATATCGCGATAACAATATCGATAACAATAAAAAAAAATCGATAAAAAAAATATATATATAAAATATTGTCGTTGCCGCCATCTTTAGTGTTACATCCCCTCACACTCCAGTTCTCAGGCTGCAGCTGGTTTGAAAGCAAAAGTAAACCGGCTTCTCTGCTGGCTGTGGCTCCAGGGGAGTTGAACAGTTCTGGCTCTGCTAGTTTCTTTTCTATCTTTTGGCGCTTTTTTGGTGGACAAACCACCGCACATGTGCACTGTGACTCGTGACTGGAGTCTAGTTCTGCTAGCACACATAGCCTACTGTGTACAGACGGTTTCAAACTGTATTTTATATTAATCTGAATTTGGTCAGTATTGTCATTTGGACAAGCAAAGCCATTACTTTAAGTTGCAGGCAAGAAAGACAAGTCTGTCCACTGTCTCTGGTTTTAAAACTGCCCTGTTGCAGGTATTTTTTTTTTAAATCGATATATTTTCGATATATATTTTTTTTTATATCGATTATTAAAATATATCGCGATAATTATAATTATCGTTATATCGCCCAGCCCTATGCCAAGTACAGCATTGTAGTCACCACTCACCACACAATCATGTACCGGCAAGTAGGAATGCACTGATACCACTCTTTGACCGCCAGAAACGATTAAAAGTTCTTAAGTTTAAGTATTGCTCTGATACCGATCCCATCCACTACTTTTACTAAACAATACAGTAAAAGATGGGTCACTGGACAAAAAAAGAACATAAGAAATATAATAAAGTTCTTTCCATCAGCAATGTTCAACGTCAATCTCTGTGGTGTCATTTTGCTTTGGTTCGATTCATGTTACACGACGTGGCCTTTTGGTCACACGTCAGCACTGGGGAAATCCTCTGATAATATCCTATCACCCGATATCCTTGGGATCAGTGCACGCCTTCCTACTTGGGGTCACTGGAATACTTACAATGATGTACTGGTAGGGGTCTATTGAAGCCATTGTGGCTTGGGGTCACTGGAATACTTACAATGATGTACTGGTAGGGGTCTATTGAAGCCATTGTGGGCTTATGATTTGATTCTCAGCGTGCAGGAAAGGCCTCGGTCGAGTCTCTGGGTGTGAACTTGAATTCAGGCGGGTCCTCTTGTTATGAAGGTCAGCATTTAAACACTGGTGGAGGACACAAAGGAGTTTAACATCAGAGCTGGGTCACCGTCAGAAATACTGTAACACAATACAAGACAATACAAGCTTTATTATCCATTGGAAATGGAACCGTGTGTTTGGCCACGCTGGGGATATAACTATAACAGGACGCTACAATGTCTTGGAAGAGCTTCATTCCAAAATGGTAAATAAAAAAGAAATGGTAAATGGTGCATTTATATAGTGCTTTTATCCAAAGCACTTTAAAAAATGTCTTTCTCACATTCACCCATTCACTCACACATTCAACCTTCCAAGGTGCCAACCTGCTCATCGGGAGCAGCTAGGGGTTAAGTGTCTTGCTCAAGGAGGACACTTCGACACGCTGCCCAGGAGGAGCGGGAATCGAACCAGGAACCATCTGATTACTAGACGACCGTTCTACCTCCTGAGTGACTGTGAAAATATCCACTGAGACAAGATGGTCCGAGGCCATCTTCATTAGTCTTTTTAAAAAGCCTATTATATATTAGTTCAAATCTTCAGGTGAAGAACTATATAACTGTTGTTATATTCATAAAAGAAATTATTATTAAGGGTTGTGGCCACACTGGCCAGTGCCACCCTTCTTTTTTGATCTACTCCCATCCCAATTTCGTATCGTCCAATTCTACCCTCCCCTGTCTCGAACACTGTTAGGCCATGCCTCCCACAAGCCGGCTGCAATGTGGACGAAGCCTTACATCACGTGTCCCCTCCGGTACTCGAGGAAGCAGCCGTCGCATCTTTTCACCTGCACAGCGCGATCTCTCAGCCTCGGGGGTCTGCGTGGGAGGGCACGCCGCCCCCGTCGCTTCCTGATTCTGCTGTGCAGGCGCACCAACCGACCTGTAGGAGTCGCTGTCCACAATGTCCGATCCCCACCCATCAGCTTCCCACCCCCTAATACTGCCAATTGTATTAGTATGAACCCAGCGTCTCCTGCATTGGTGGTGAGCGCCTTGCCCACTGCACCACCTAGCCGCCCCCCCAGTGCCACCCTTCTCAAGCACCCATAGGTTAGAGCAGGGGTTCCCAAACTTTTCAGGCCGGGGCCCAGAAAATAAGGCGTCAGAGAGCCGCGGCCCAATGCACATCGTCTGGCTTTTTTTGTTTTTTGTTTTTTTTGCCAGGCGACCGATTTTTTAAGCCAAATATCACTTCCATCCTATTAAGTTAGTTCAAGTTAGTTATTCATTTATATGTGCTATTTATGAGAGGGCTAACTTGTTGCAAAATAATAATGATAATTATAATAGCCTCATTAAAATACTATTGTTGCTTCGGTTGTTTTCAGCGTTTTATGTGCATAATCTGTTATTTAGTTTGAAATGTTCGTTGAAATAAGTAGATTTTTCATTTTTGTTTATTTATTAAGTTAACACTTTGACTGCCGGGAGCCGTCTTTAGACGTCTTTGCTGGCCATGCTAAAGTTGCCGGGGGACGCTGTACGTCGTCCTTATATCAATATTTCAAAAATCTGCGATCGGATTCATAATGTCCCTCCGCTGGCCTGAGATCCACCAGCAGGACCCACTGAGCTCTCTGGCGGTTCAGGAGCGCCATCTGGTGGCCGATCGGCGCAAGCGCTTAACAGGAAGCGCAGTAGAGGTTTTGCTAGACGTCCGTATTGCTTCCGGCCACTCGGTACATGTCCCGTGACTCTAGCTCGTCACACTACATAGCGATCGATTGCCAATAACTCGATAAACAACATGATTTGGACGTATATACCATTATACAAGCTGGAGATGGACCGGGTAATAATATATCCAATCCCATAATGATAAAATTTCTACTCGACGATGATCGCCCAACGGCGCGCGGAGACTGGGGTGAGTTTCAGCGTGTAACGTTACCGTCTTCGATAATAACTGATATTATCAACATTTGACCCACATTAGATGATTGGTATAACGCTGCCCACGGAATTATAAACGCCCCCTCGCCCATCCGGTCAACATCAGATGACGTGTAGTAACTTCTAGAAGTTAGTCTAGTTGGAATTTTTTATATTGCGCTGATTGCCATCAAACTGTATTTCATCATCAATATAATGCATTTGGGGCTATATATCACGTTCTGGAGAAAGCTGCAGAAAGAGATGAAAACATACTTATACATTAGACCATACTTTACTATGAATATGTGAATGAAAAAGTTTAACGTTGCTACACAATGAACAATACATATAGGACTTTGAATGGGCCCTAATAATGGCAATGTAGCAATAGAATTTAAGAAGTTATAGCCCTGCAAAGAAGGGGACTTTCTCCATAGACAAATAGCGCTGGCAATCTATGGTATATCATTAATTTAACCTTAGGCAACCAAAGTGTTAATATAAAACCATATAGTCACATTTTAGAATACAATAGAAAATAATTTTAGAATACAACTAGAAACACTGTCCTGGCCTGCTTCTAAGTTCAGTGGCCTGACAAAAAAAATTAAAATAAAAAAATAAAAAATAAGAAAATAATTTTTTTTTTTTTTTTTTTTTTTATCATCTCGCGGCCCATCCGTAGCTGCTCGCGGCCCACCTTTGGGTCGCGACCCCGACTTTGGGAACCACTGGGTTAGAGCAGGGGTCAGCAACCTTTACTATCAAAAGAGCCACTTTTCCCCCCTCCCACAAAATAAAATGCTCAGGGAGCCACACAACCTATTTACCCTTAAACACAGTGTATAACGTTTTATATATCCCCAAGCATACCCCACATTTAGCATAAAACGCCTGACAATTGCATACCCAAAGTAATTTGCGATTTATTATACTTTATACTTATAGCACACAGTTTGTTGCATTAATGGAATTATAAAGCAACAAAAAGAAGAATTTTGACTTTTTATTGCTGTTTTTACCTGTTATAACAAAGGAAAGCCTCAAACTCTTATGAAGAGGAGAAAGAATACTGGCTGTGTAGACCTATTTTTAAATAAAACACAGAAGAGGAGACAAAACACTGGTGCCTGTAGACCTACTTTGAAAGAAACCCCTGAACTATGCAGCTCTATTTGAGTCCTTCCCTTATTTGTGGAAAATCTATCAAATAAAAAGTTAATTTTTCGTTGTTAGCTAATTTCTCACCACATATCAGGCATACAGGTAAGCCTGCATCGTTAGTCGTGAAAGCAAATTAATCTGTCCACGCTGAATTAAACCTTCTATTTTCCTCAGACTTTCCTATTTTTGGATTTATCCATGGTTAGCTTACTGGGGGGTCGGAAACTCAAGATTAGCCACTTGCAGACGGCAGGGAGAGGCGCGGGGTGTGACGTACTGTATATTTTAGTTGATGAAATATTTTTGTTGACTAAATATTTTAGTTGATGAAATATTTTTTCATTTCAGTGTCACAGTATGACATCGATCTCCAAAATAAGAGAAAAAAAATTTTAAACATTTTTTTTTTTTTTTTTTTGGGGCAGGGAGCCGCAGCTGATCGGCTAAAGAGCCAGGTTGCCGACTCCTGAGTGACCAAGAACTTGTGAATATGCCTTTTCAATTTAAAGTCACATGCCATCAATGTACTGTATACCTTAGCCTTAAGATAAGACTTGTATGACGTTCATCGGAGCAGACACTCATTCTCCCCGACAATACCCCAGTACCTATTCCCACTAATCAAACGGTTAACAGTATATCGCAACTGTCAAGTCTCTCTTTAAATTATATCACGTAGGACTTCGGAGAGCCCCTAGACACTCCTCGGCTACGTTCTTATTTGAACACAAGTGTTGAATGTCCTTTATCTGGTTATTGATAAGCATAGTATTGTCCCTTAGGGACTGCGATGAATGTCATTTTGTTTCCATAACTAGGTTACAGAAAATATATCAATGGACGACTACGAAGGGTCATCGACACAATGCACAAGTCACCAAAGTGACCAAGTTCAAGACCCAAGTGCGTCAAACTGCCACCATGGTTACGAAACGGAAATTGTATTTCCAATTTGATTAGCCAATGAGGGGATCCCCCAAGTCCATTGGTTATGTTGACTCTATATTGCCGCATACAATACTTTTGGAGTTTAATCAAATATACAAAAAGATAAAAATATTGTTTAAAAAAATATATATATACAAAAAGTTGAAAAAGACAGAGATGATAAACCACCTACGATCTTTCCAATATATACTCTCTGCCTAGCGTCACGTGATTGGCTAAATATATGCATACACATGAACATTTCGAGACATGATGACCATCTTGCTTTCTCAACACGTCTTGCAGAAGAGATCCCTGTGTCTCCACCCTGACTTGATGGAACCGCAGATAGTTGACTTAGAACATAATGGCGAAGTTGACCGGAGGAGATAGTCGAACAGGCTTGGTCTTCAGCGGAGCCCGTTCGACTATCTCCTCCGGTCAACTTCGCCATTATGTTCGAAGTCAACTATCTGCGGTTCCATCAAGTTAGGGTGGAGACACAGGGATCTATTCTGCAACAGCCCCTGTCTCCTTTCCTCCCCAGCTGCACAAGACAGAGCTTCTCACAAACAACATTAATTTGCTCTACTTGCAAAATATCGCTTGCTCCCTGCTTCTGGGAGAAAAGTGCTGTAACCGACACTTCACATTCCATGATAATTTGCAGCTGTAAGGTCAATTCAAATTAGCTGCAGGGTGAATGTGATACATCACCAGAAAGCACTCAACCTCTACTGTCTTTAACTATGAATGAACACAACACTCTAACTTACCATCTTTAGATAATAACTTACTCAACCTCTACTGTCTTTAACTATGAATGAACACAACACTCTAACTTACCATCTTTAGATAATAAAGTACTCAACCTCTACTGTCTTTAACTATGAATGAACACAACACTCTAACTTACCATCTTTAGATAATAAAGTACTCAACCTCTACTGTCTTTAACTATGAATGAACACAACACTCTAACTTACCATCTTTAGATAATAACGTACTCAACCTCTACTGTCTTTAACTATGAATGAACACAACATTCTAACTTACCATCTTTAGATAATAATATACTCAACCTCTACTGTCTTTAACTATGAATGAACACAACACTCTAACTTACCATCTTTAGATAATAACGTACTCAACCTCTACTGTCTTTAACTATGAATGAACACAACACTCTAACTTACCATCTTTAGATAATAACGTACTCAACCTCTACTGTCGTTAACTATGAATGAACACAACACTCTAACTTACCATCTTTAGATAATAACGTACTCAACCTCTACTGTCGTTAACTATGAATGAACACAACACTCTAACTTACCATCTTTGCATAACATACTCAACCTCTACTGTCTGTCGTTAACTATGAATGAACACAACACTCTAACTTACCATCTTTAGATAACGTACTCAACCTCTACTGTTGTTAACTATGAATGAACACAACACTCTAACTTACCATCTTTAGATAATAAAGTACTCAACCTCTACTGTCTTTAACTAGGAATGAACACAACACTCTAACTTACCATCTTTAGATAATAACGTACATAACCTTTTTTGTCTTTAACTATGAATGAACACAACACTCTAACTTACCATCTTTAGATAATAAAGTACTCAACCTCTACTGTCTTTAACTAGGAATGAACACAACACTCTAACTTACCATCTTTAGATAATAACGTATTCAACCTCTACTGTATTTAACTATGAATGAATGAACACAACACTCTAACTTACCATCTTTAGATAATAAAGTACTCAACCTCTACTGTCTTTAACTATGAATGAACAAAACACTTACAACTTTAGACAACAACTTTAACAAACTCACTTATGTGGTTCTTATTGATCTGAGGTATTCAATTGATCTATGTCAAGCCCCGCCCTCTTTTCCTGATCCTCTAATCACAACTGCTGCTTCCGTGGGTTGGATCAAGAAAAGAGGGTGGGGCTTGAGATTTTCTTTTTATGCTTTTTTCAATTAGAGGTTTCAGGAGCCTCTCTTCTTCCCCTTGTTTCCAAGGATAGATTATGTCACATCAGTCTGCCAGTATAGGCAGTGGAACAAAGCCCACTTGTTATCCATTTTCTACTAACACGATAGTAACAGGTATTTATATAATCAAATAGTAAAAGAGACACCAGGCACTGGTCTACATGATGAAGACCAGTTGTTCACAGTTCGTTGACCAAATTCCCAGCTCAGAAAAAAAGCATACAAATTTAAAAAAGAATATCTAATTGCAACTATATTCGATATGATTCACAACATATATTATTGCGTCATTCTCCTTTTCATTGCAAAACATATTATGTTTTCCGAGTCTGCGAATAAGAAATAATGCAGCTTCATGTGATTTGGATATTGCAATTTCGATAACATTTTGATTAATGTTCAGCGCTAATCATTCAACTCACAGTCCTGGTCGACTGAGATCAAACCGACTGATGAATGGATTAATCGACATAGAGAGGACTGCCTTTAGTAGCAATGGCCACACGTTCTAAGCTCGGCAACTCCGATAACAAGTTCCATTTACTGAAAGGGACATCGCTATCTTCCAATTCAAAAGAGGTTTTATTTTGATCTTAATAGTTTGAGAAGCACTTTTGTTACTTAATTGCATTGAAATGTGCTTCTATAAATAAAGGTTCACTCATGACAACACATACAATACACATACAGTCGACTCAGTGCGCTCTGTTTAAACATATCTCAGTGGAACCGGACAGCATCTGGGAGTGAGTTGACAGACACAAAGGGAAGTTGTGCTCAACCACGAACATAAGATATAGTGTGTGTGTGTGTGTGTGTGTGTGTGTGTGTGTGTGTGTGTGTGTGTGTGTGTGTGTGTGTGTGTGCGTGCGTGTGTGTGTGTGCGTGGTGCTCGTGTGTGTGTGTGTTTCTCAGCAGAGATAAGGGTTGTGTAGCAGAAAGAGAGATGCACCACCACAGCATCAGTAGTTGCACCATTCCATAATAGCCAAATGTGCTATTTCATTACTCATTACTGGCTATTAGTATACTAGTGAGAGTAACAGGTGGACATTTGGAAATACAGTCAACACTGAGCAGATATCTCCTGTTGAGCATGTTACCTGTGAAGTAAGTCCTGCTGACTTGTTGTACAGAACTTGTAAGTCGCTTTGGATACAAGCGTGAGCTAATGACTAAATGTCAAATGTAAATGTAAAAACATGTAACAACAGTATACAGATAGCCATCTGAGCAGTTGTTACTAAGAATACCATTCGACTATCAATAAGCTGAAATGAGGCACAATCAAATGAAATTCAAATAATAATGATAAAATGCATATTAGTAAATATGAGTAAATAGCTATTAAGAAGTTCACTGTGTGTTGTATTTGCTATTCTGAGTAATTCCAATCAGAAGCTATCATTAGACATTGGGCTGTGCTTTTTTTTTCCAAATTCAAATTAAATTCAAATATTGAAATTCGACAGCCCTATAGGGTTGGGTACCAAACTCCTTTTTTTGGTACCGACCGAATTACATCGGTACTACCGAGTACCGGTTCACGCTAGATCAATCAGTATGTAGCACCCTGAAAATATGGCTATTATTCAGAAGTGCTGACTTGCCTTTTATCTCCCCTTTGTGCACAAAGACATGTTGACTAGTTTCCATTGATATTCTCACGAACAATGACGCAGGCTCCTCCTTCTTCTACCGGCTGAAATATGGATTATAAACGGCATTACTGGATCCTATTCTACTATCCTTTTCCCTGTGTGGCTAGTTGGCGGCCAGCAGGGGGCGGTGGCAGGCAGAGAGCGTACGAGAGAGCCGGGGAAGCAAGGGAATGGAGGCGGAAGAGGAAAGACGAGCCTCTTCGAGTTGGGACTTTGTTGTGAACAGACGTGTCTCGGAGAGCTCCTGTTGTGGAGCACACAGGCGGACGAACTGAACTTGAGTATGTGACGGGTTATTTTAGAGAAGGAATCGTAGTGGAACATTGCATGTTTTCCCAACCGAATAGCCCTAGTGATATACATCGAGTTATCCTAGAAGAAAGGCGGTATAGCCAACTGTGGCTTAAGTTAAAGATATTCCCTCTAGCGAGGTGCCCCGCCAGCGTGGCGTGAAGAGGACCGTGTTTAGAGACACCCTGCGTTATTATATAGCACGGCTAGCAGGAGGGCTGTTTTGGGACCCAGAGTGTAGCTGCAGTGTCAGTGAGGGCAAGGTATGGATGCGCGTTGACTCCGCACCGGCTGTCTACAACCAGTCTACACCGACGGCAACGTCGGCGCTGCACCGGCTGTCTTCAACAGAGGTCGCCATCACCCAGCACACGCTCTCAGCCAGCTTCTGTCCCTCTGCTCCAGCCCCGCTTGCTAGCGCCCGCGACGAGAGCGTTCGACGCCATCTTGCTATCCGGACGGTGGTGGCGCGACGAGGCCGCCATCTTGGTTGAGTATATTAGGGCTTCGGTGCCCAGGATCTTATTGCACAGTGTGATGCGGCCTGCGGGCGAAGTTAACGTTGCTAACTACAGTTCTTAGGGGTACCCCATAAACAATACATGCCGGCATTAGTTTAGGACTTTTGTTATGGTACAGTGGGCCCACATTTTTGGTTTCCTTTGAGTGTGATAACGTGTTTGTTCTTTAATAATATCTTCCCATCGAATTAAGCCTTTCCCTGTGGGGAGGGTACAGACCTGGTGCATCATAAGTAAAGCCTTAGAGAGGTACTGTTCTTGCCATATAATTAAAGCCTGATAGAGGTACTACACATGGGACCGACCCAGATGTGGGTGATGAGTCAAACACATTGAAGTATGTTATCCCTGATACTAACCCAGAGGTGGGTGTATAATATACGTGTCTATGAGGTATTGAGTTACAAACGGAGCTATAGTGGGACTTCAGTTTGACCACTCCTATTAAATCATTGTAACTGAACAGTACAATTAACATTAAACATTAGATGGGATTCTGTGTGCGTGTCCATTCCTGTGCCCAGTATTAACTCTTTTGGTGTGGGTAACGTATATATGATTAACCCCTTCCTACCCAACTCTCCCCTTTTCATTGTAAGGTTTCTAGTGGTCATCAAGGGAGGGTACTGCTTGCGGGAGGAACAAATCTATTTAGGCATATCAGTCACTAGGTGTGGGAGGGCCCACGGAGGTAATCAGGGAAGTGAGAGCGAGTTGGGGAGTACTGCTGACCGCCCCGAAGAGGCGAGGAGGACCAGAGTACCAAACCAGGTTGGTAAATCCCGG
>NC_140167.1:59846281-59873781 GCF_963971535.1 Notolepis coatsorum
TCACAAATCCTGAGCAAGATGTCATGCTGTGTGACGGTGTGAGTGTGAGTGTGCGGGATTATGGCTCCACTGTGCGCCTGCAGATGAAGGAGGTGCTATGTTCTCTCGAAAGACGCACTCCGTCCGCCAGTCAGCAGGCTACTGCTTTAGGAAGTGAGAACGTTTCTAACAAAGTCAAACTCCAAGAAAAAGTGGCGAGTGGTACTTTAAAAAAAAAACACCTATGAAAAAAATACTTAACTAGAAAAGAGTGTGCAATGAAAACGTACCGAGCAAAAAAGATTGGCGTGGTCAATGGAGCGAACATGCAGCTGATCTCACCCCCTTTGACAGCCAGTGTGTGCTGCGATCATCCCCGGAGACTCCGGTTTCCGCGGTGTTGTTGTATGGCGGTCTATGACAAATCAGTGCGTGATGTTTCCACACGAGGGCGCTACAGACTTCTATACTGGGAGAGTCAAGTGTGCGCAATGGTCAATATACTGAAGACGCAACTGAGAGTATTTTTAGAAGACGATGCTGAATTAGTCAGAGCTCTTTGGTGACCAATGATGTGTGCGTCTGGACCTGGTCTGGTCAAAACTAACCTAAAGCCAGCCAACTCACCTTTACCAACTCTATTAACTATTTAAAGTTTTCAAAAATCACACTTTCTCTAATACAACCTAATGCCTGGACACGGATTACGAGGTAATAATAATAATAATAATAATAATAATAATATATTAGTGTGATTTTTGAAAACTTTAAATAGTTAATAGAGTTGGTAAAGGTGAGTTGGCTGGCTTTAGGTTAGTATATATAATATCACTCACTAGCATGAAGTGTGATATGACCGATCGATGATGACCGAAAACGCGTTCATAATCTTCTAGAAAATGGCACTGACAAATTCCAACATACTTCAAAAAGCAAAGTTGCGTATAATACTAGACTATAATTTTCATTAAGATACAACGAGAGACATAAAAACAAAATGCTAACAGTAGGTTTCCAACACTATTTCTAAAGACCATCGAAATGTTGTTTATTCTACCAGCCAAACTGTCAGGTTTTCAACAAACCTAAATTCAATAATCTGTTTGTGAAATCGTAAAAAAAAAAAAAAAAAAAAAAGTATCCTGATAGATAACCGTTAACAATAATTCGCGACTGTTTCTAAATGTGCAGAAATTAGAATACTCATGTTCAAACTGCGGGTTGGACCGTGTTTGGTTTCAACTTTCAACTTTTGTTTTATTTGTCATATATAAAATACATGTACATTACAGTGAAATGTTTGGTTCTATTATGAGCCCCCTGAGAATGTGCTTCATACAGTAAAAAAAAAGTAAAAAGAATAAAGTCCAAACACTATACAAAATAGACATACAATATACAAACTAAAGTACAGCCTAAAGTACAAAATGCAAACAAGTGTTTAAGTGTTCATACTATCTTTATCGGAAATCAATTAAGTTAACAGGATAATATTCCATGCTGGATTGTGTAAGAACAAGTTTTCCATTCGTCAGTTATCAATCGTCCACTGAATGGGTCATTAATTGTCACGGACAGGTCCGTTCATTCCAATGGCACGTGTTTAATGAGGAGACGGCGACGTCACCGCCCCTGACTAATATAAAAGGCAGGAGCAGCGCTCACCGGTTCATTCAAAAGCTCAGAGTTGCACACATTTGAGAAAGAGGGAGAAAGAGCGAGAGGAAACACAAGACTCAAAGGATCGGCCAAAGGAATTGGAGTATGAACAGATTAAGCATAGCTGCGGTTTTACTTTTGGCATTGGGCGGCGTACTTATCTGCGAAGGGGGTAAGCATTGACAAACTTAAAATCTGCCAAACGAAAGAAAAGAAAAGAAAATCACAGTTGGAGCTCATAACTGGGTCAATTATAGGCATTTTCATTGGACTTTTGAATGATAGACTGTGTATTGTCAGAATACTTGTATGTGGTTGTAAAAAAAATATATATATATCCAATTGGTTGTGCTTGTGCTGATTCCTGTAATGACACGAACCTCTTTGTGGACAGGTAATCTTTGCTGCTCAGAGCCATGCCAGAACAGAGGTGTATGTACTGCTCTTGGATCAGAGGCGTATGAGTGCGACTGCACCAGCACAGGATATATTGGACAAAACTGTACAAAACGTAAGTCAAGTTTAAATACTTAAAAACGGTATGATGTGATTAATACCTTTATCCTTTGACTATTTACTCAGAATAGCCTAAATTGCTTTTATTTGAGCATTCATTCATAATTCCATTTCTATACACATTTAGCCTTCTCATGTATATTAAAATAGTATTAGTACCTATTTTATTGTATTAATTCATTATTTCCACTGGTATTCACATAGGCTTCTTGTGTTTAATAAAACATCATTATTACCTATTTTTATTAATAATTCATTTATTCATATTTCCACTGGTATTCACAAAGGCTTCTTGTGTATAATAAAACATAATTATCTATCGTATTGTATTAATAATTCATTCATTCATATTCCCACTCACAAAGGCTTCTCATGTATAATAAAACATCATTACCTATCTTATCTTTATTAATAATTCATTCATTCTCACCAACAGCTGAGTTCTTCACATGGATAAAGGTCACCTTGAAGCCGTCGCCCAACACTGTACATTATCTCCTCACCCACTTCAAAGGGTTCTGGAACATCGTCAACAGTATCTCCTTCCTCAGGGATGCCATCATGAGATACGTACTGACATGTGAGTCCAGATCAATCCCAGCGTATGCTTTATTTTCGCTAATTATTATGGCCCACTAACGGTTCATGCAGGATGGATGTTGAGGGGAAGGTCAAGACTGGAGGTCTCCCGTGATGGCCTAGAAAATACCTCTTAGATATTGGGGTAATAACAAAAACATTTCCAAACGTATATATTTTTTAAATATTATTTCTGTTCTCTCTCTCTCTCTCTAGCCCGGTCCCATTTGATTGAAAGCCCCCCCACCTACAATGCTGATTACGGTTACAAAAACTGGGAGGCCTACTCAAACCTCTCCTACTACACGCGCTCCCTTCCCCCTGTGCCAAAGGATTGCCCAACTCCTATGGGAGTAGTAGGTGAGTGTGATCACTCTCTCTAATCCTGGAAAACCTGTTGTTTCAGATTCTTGAACTCTGACTGAGCAGCTTGGCCCAATTGCATCACGGCGGGCGCACACATGCAAAGATGCTTTGTGGCTCTGACTTGTTTGCTTGGCTGACTTTGCAATGAGCTGAGCAAATCGCAGCCAAAATCACAGCCAAACCGCTCCGGGACCAAACGCTACTTTCGTGACAACCAGTGCCACGAGAGATTTCACAATCGCTCCCGGATTCAGTTTCAATCCCTTTTCAACGGGGGTCTGAGATTGTCTGAAACGGAGACAGGATTGTGAGGTGGAGCGTTCTGTAATATGACCCTCCAAACCATAGAACCTTTCCCACGCTTGCTCCATAAGACCTTTTACATTGAAACCGCAGTGACAACCTAAATAGTGTAGCTATACTTTTAAATATAGCTAATCAATAAAGATTGTGCACTTGAGGCAGGACACAAGTGATTTGGATTTACTATTTTTGCAATTCTGAAGGCTTTCTTTTTTGTATTGTTAATGTTCTTAATAATTAACTTAAACATGCTACTTGTTTTATTTATTTATCATCGCTGGTTTATACTCTCTAGCTTGTATTTCATTGATGGGTCGATTTGACTTTATTTTACATCGGTGTGAGTGTCAAGCAAAACCCTCCATTTCATGTGACGTATTAGACGAGACAGATTGATCATTTCTCCCCCGTCTTGGGCTTTCTCAGGTAAAAAGGAGCTGCCTGACGCCAAGGTTCTGGCCGAGAAGCTCCTGATGAGACGACAGTTCATCCCAGACCCTCAGGGATCCAGCCTGATGTTCGCCTTCTTCGCTCAGCACTTCACCCACCAGTTCTTCAAGTCGGACATGAAGAGAGGACCAGCCTTCACCAAGGCTACAGGCCACGGGGTGAGTTTATTATCCTCTTCGAATTCGTTAGTTTTCCTCTTCTACCTGGGAATTATAGAACTCCATAGCTTTTAATGACTGGGCAGCCGCTGTTCTCGTCATCATTAGAATGTTCTTTTCTGAAAGGGTTAATGTCACACCGTGTTAGGAACACTCAACGCCGCAGTAGTACACGTGGCGTTGCAACAGTAACAGTGATAGCTCTGCAACGGTAAATCGCACGCAGTTAGGGACGGAGAGGAAGTGGGTGGTCATGATTTTGAAATAAGTTGGCAATATTGTCACATCATGTTTTCACATTACACCATACAGTTGCCTTGCATCACACAATCTCAGTGGGTCAGCGAGCCAGAGAGCACGTTCTTGACTATGAATCTAATCGACAATAATATAATAATACATTGTCTGTTGTTCCCTCAGGTGGATCTCAGCCACATCTACGGAGACACCCTGGACAGGCAGCACAAGCTCCGGCTCTTCAAGGACGGCAAGCTGAAGTACAAGGTACGAATCCCATCCGGAAACCTGAAAAAACGAGGTTAATTCAATCTTGATCTCTTGGGGGGAAAAACACAGAACCTTCCCCCTAACGCTTCCGTTTCTTCCCTCCTTTGTGTGTGCAGATGATGGAGGGAGAGGTCTACCCCCCCACGGTGCAGGAGGTCGGTGCTGAGATGCACTACCCTCCTCACGTGCCCGATTCTCACCGCTTCGCCGTGGGCCACGAGGCCTTCGGGCTGGTCCCCGGCCTGATGATGTACGCCACCATCTGGCTGAGGGAGCACAACAGGGTGTGCGACGTGCTGAAGGAGGTCCACCCCTACTGGGACGACGAGAGGCTTTTCCAGACCACGCGCCTCATTCTGATCGGTGAGTGTGACGGGAAACTGCGGGACAGACTAAGAGATACTTTATCTTGCTGGGGCGCCTTACCTGAGACTCAGCTCAGAGACTGGGGTTAATTTTAGCTCAAGAATACAAAATTGTTAGGAAAATGTTGTAGCATTACCAGTGTATTATGTTCACAAATTGTCCGTCACTTGGATACGAATGTTAGGCTGCTGTTAGGCTGCTCATATAACCCACCGCCATCCTATGTAAGTCAACGGCAATTAGGCTGGTTGGTGAGTTCATATTATGCCCACATTGTCTGTATGCCTACATGTATATACCCTCGACTACACAACTGATTCCATTGTGATCATTTTTAGGCAGGGACTGCGATTTGGAGACTAGAGGGGATAAAGGTTAAATACAAAACACTTCACATGAAGTAGAATAAGCAGTAGTAGACGTAGACCCCTGTTACTGTACTTCCTCTGTCTCACAACAGTGTTGCTTTAGTTCCCATGGATCTGGTCTTTAAGGAAGGAAGTGGCTTTCCTCTTGTATTGCGCCACGTTCTCACACTGTTTTTGTCATCATGCATCAGCATCTTGTGTGAAACAAGTGTGTGAAACTATGCTCCTCTGTGATCGTAGTGGTGGTCTAGGTTGATCATCTAAAGAGTATTCGCCTTGTTTATCCGTGGAAACAGCGTAACCTTGATAGAAAGTGTTGAACCAATCATCATTTGTCCCACATGATAATCAATGAAATCTATAGTAAACGTCCAATCAGAACATCTCATCATCTGTCGCTCCCTCCCTTCCTCCCGTAGGTGAGACCATCAAGATAGTAATCGAGGACTATGTGCAGCACCTGAGCGGCTATAACTTCAAGCTGAAGTTCGACCCGCAGCTACTCTTCAACCAGCGCTTCCAGTACCAGAACCGCATCGCCTCAGAGTTCAACACCCTGTACCACTGGCACCCGCTGATGCCCGACACCTTCAACATCGAGGATCAGGAGTATAACCACAAGCAGTTTGTGTTCAACACAACTGTGGTCACAGAGCATGGCATCAACAACCTGGTGGAGGCCTTCTCCAGGCAGGTCGCTGGACGGGTAAGAAGATCTTCTTGCTGTGAGGCAACAGTGCCAACCACTGCCGCCCTATCAGTAGTGGCGATAGTAGTAGTAATGGTAGAGGAGATAGTAAAATACACAATACACAGGACTGTAGATTTTTTGAGGGGACATGAACATTCAAGACAATCAGGGTTTAGAGACAGGGAAATACTTGTAATTGTTTGGGTGAGAGGTGTGCTTTGTTTGGTCAGTGGAGTTGGTCATGGGATAACAGATGGGTGGTTGAGGATAGTATTATTAGTAGTAGTAAGCATTTGTCATCCACTCAAAATGAGGATTTTCTCTCACTATGAAACCGTACAACTGTTAACCTCTTGTCCTCTGTTTAGGTCGCTGGCGGTCGTAACGTCCCCGGTTCGTTGATGTATGTGGCCATGAAGTCCATAGAGAACAGCAGGAAGATGCGCTACCAATCCCTCAACGCCTACAGGAAGCGCTTCTCCATGAAGCCTTACACCTCCTTCGAGGACCTCACAGGTGAGAGAAAGTGGAGATATTTAGGATGACCATCTTTTAGACATTATTACATTGAGACAAGATTAATGTTGTCTCTAAGGATGTGTCAACTGAGGGAGAGCTTGCCTCGCTACTGCAGCACGATACGCTTTTAGAACTGACTGATGATTGATAGATGCATGATGCAAACACGAGTCCAGGCAGTCTTCTTTTATGATGTAACTTTATTAACGCCGACATGTTTACAACGGCAGCACAGAGCACAGCGACATTTAAATATCGGGTGACAGTTGCACTTAGAACTGGTCCGGACACATTTGTATTCCCTGTGGCACTGATTTATAGCTGCAAGCAGCCAGGAATTCTGCACCGTGCCTGCAGGATCCAGATGTTCCCCTCAGCTTCAGATAGTGTAAGCAGTTTACGACGGGGAGGGAGCGAGTTATAAACAGGCGAAGAGAGGGAGACCTCTGTGAGGTCCACTGCGAGGTACTGCCTCAGGAGAAGAGTCTTTGAATTCCTTGGGAAGAGGCGACTCGAGATTAACGAGTATGTAGATGTTATGAGTTTGTACAAGTGTGTGTGTGTTTGTGACGGTATGAGAGAAACAGAGAGAGAGAGAGAGAGAGAGAGAGAGAGAGAGAGAGAGAGAGAGAGAGAGAGAGAGAGAGAGAGAGAGAGAGCGTGAGCTTAGTATTTATCATTCTCAATGGGTTTGCTTTGCTGGATTCCATTCAGACAAAAACACAGGTGGTCAGATCAGCCACTGAGGCGGCGTGAGACAAGCCAGACTAGAGAGAAACTAATGAACCATGCTTCCTGTTGTGTTTTCTGCCTCAGGGGAGAAAGAGATGGCCGCGGTGCTGGAGGAGCTGTACGGACACGTCGACGCCGTGGAGCTCTACCCCGGCCTGCTGATAGAGAAGCCCAGAACCAACTCCATCTTCGGGGAGACCATGGTGGAGATGGGGGCCCCTTACTCCCTGAAGGGCCTCATGGGAAACCCCATCTGCTCACCAGAGTACTGGAAGCCCAGCACCTTCGGAGGCACCGTGGGCTTTGCCATTGTCAACAGCGCCTCGTTGCAGCGGCTGGTCTGTAACAACGTCAGAGGCCCCTGTCCCGTGGCGTCCTTCCACGTGACGGGCATCAAAGAGACGGGGCCCGTCACCATCAACTCCAGCTCGTCGCACTCCGCCAGGGGTGACATCAACCCCACAGTCATTTTGAAAGAAAGGACTACTGAGCTGTAACTTTTATTTTATATATAA
This sequence comes from Notolepis coatsorum, assembly GCF_963971535.1. Lineage (NCBI taxonomy): Eukaryota > Metazoa > Chordata > Actinopteri > Aulopiformes > Paralepididae > Notolepis > Notolepis coatsorum. The sequence continues at coordinate 59,853,990 of NC_140167.1, forward strand.
TTCTACCCCCTGTCTTTTTAATTTATTTATTTAATTTATTTATTATATATTTATTATTCTTATTTATTACGTACTGGAAAGAGTGTCAGAGAAATGCCTTTTATATACATACTTTTGGATATTTTTGTAAGGTTATTATTAAGATATCATGTCTTGTTTTGTTGTGTGTATTTATTGAAAGAGCTAATTTAATGTATTTACTTTTATCTGTGACCTCAGCGAGAGTAGCACTGGTGATGATGATGATGATGATGATGATGATGATGATGATGATGATGATGTTATTGTTCTGTACTTCAACAACTCGATACTTGAATAATTTAGTTTACATTTTCTAAAACTACAAAAACTACTTACAACTACCTACTATGCTGTTACATTTAAGTGACTATTTAAAATCCTCCATCAAACTTGACACAACTATACTATAGAGACCTGCATTGACTGTTGTACGTTATTACAGCTAGAATGAGCTACATTCCACCTAGGCTACAGTGAACTACATTCCAACTTAACAGCTATTGTGTTCTGATCTTACTGTATCTATAAAGAGCATCCTAACTTCACTGCTGCTGTTTACCTGTTTATCCTGTATTCTGTTGAGTTAGTGTATGTTCATGGATATAAACCAAACTGGCTTAGGGCAAAGAAATAACGTGTTCCAGACCACCTCTGAAATTTCGTGTTAGGGTTCCAACACTGTTGATTGATAACAAACACGGTTTATATACTGTACTGTATAATATCATGTGTATTGTGATTTGTCTTGTGTTTTTTTTTTTTTTTATTATATTTGCATTTCTTTTACTTGTATTACATCTTTAAATGTTGGAAATAAAATCTTTGTCTACTGGAAATTATGACTCTTGTTTCTATTGACTTGGGGAGCATACAGTAACGTAAGGTTATGTATATAACCAAGTTCTATGAATTATGGCGACGCTCAGCATCAGTTGCATAATATCTCGCTTCAGTGGATATGCACTGAATACATTTCAAAATGTACCTTTACATACCAACATCCGTCTGACCACACCCCCATCTGCTGCCTACATAAGCAGGGGTGGGGCCACACACTCATCTCCTTCCCAACAAATTTCACCACAATGAAAGATCAAGGGCCGCAGCGGCGTCCTGATGCTGAGCGTCGCCATAATTCATAGAACTTGGTTATATACATAACCTTACATTCTATTTCATTATGGCTTTCGCTCAGCATCAGTTGCATAACAGGAGCTGAGCGGGAGCCATAGCTCGACAAATGTACCCCGCTGAGGCCCCCCACAACCATCAGACCGGGGAGGACCGAGCCCCCCGACCCTCCCTAATGGAGGATACCCCCCCTATTGGAGGCTTACGGGAGGGAGACGGATCTGACCGTGCGAAGAGGAACTCAAGCAACTCAACGCACAGGGTGAGCAGACCGTGGCTTGACCCCACGACTACACACACGCACAACCCGCATGCCACCAGGGAACGAACGGAAGGAACAAACCTTGTTACTGCCCCCAAAATCACGGGGTCAAGAGCAAACCCAACCCCGTGGCAAGGCAGTAGATAGCGGAGCGCGAAGGAAGACCCAGACCCACTGAAGGGACTGGATCCCCTGGAAAAAGGGGGCCTGGAGAGGTCAATGACGCCAGGCATCAAGACCCCACCAGGCGGTCACTTAGTGACACCGCCCCCCACATCGCCAGCGTATTCGGATAGGGCCCCTCCAAGAGCGGGCCCTTTCCCCCCAATAGTACACCGCCTGGCACACTGACCCTGCAGAACAGGCAGTCAGCATGGCCGTAAGCACTCAAAAAAGTCCAACCAACGGAAGCAGGCAGCGCACCGGGGAAACCAGGCAGCAGGCTGTAACCTGAGCCTGGAGCACTGCGGACGAGACAGGCGACAAAGGAGTCAACTGAAAACAGCCCCCCCGGCGGAAGGGGCGTATGCTGGCGTTGTTGAGCACCATGACAAAGCCTCCATTAAAAAAAACCCACCCAGAGGGGTCGAGGCAGAGAAGGCTGACACGATTGGCAGACGTCATGAACGTGCAGGGGCACACTCAACCGGGTAACCCGGGAGTTGACTCTGCTCCAACACACCAGGGAATCAACCACCCTCTCGGTACACAGACGGTGGTTGTTCCTATAACCCCGCAAGAAAAAACTTCAAAACACACCTGCGGGTATACACTGGCTATACCGCAGTACAGTTTCCAAAAAAGGGTTATTCCAGGCCTACGGGTCGACGAAACATTACTTCGGACCGGGCCCGGCAGCTCGGGAAGCACACAGGGTTACCAGAGGAGGTCCAAAAGACCACCCCAACAGCCCCCTCTTCGCCACACGTGAGAGAGGAGCGAAAATAATGGAGAACCAGCCCTAAGCTCACTGCACTTGGTATTCCCAGGCGGTCTCCCAACCAAGTACTAACCAGGACCGAACCTGCTTAGCTTCCGAGATCGGATGAGATCGGGCGTGTACAGGTTGGTATGGCCGTAAGCCATTACGATGTGTGCAGAGTACAACATGTACCCAACAAAGGGTCTCCAAAACGCCTAACCCTGTGACACCCGGGCTGACCCGGCATTTTTCCCCCCGAAAAAAGTCCCTCAGGGTACCAGAACAGCAGATCTGCATCCCCGGCGGACAACGGGTTAACTGACCTGGACCAGCGCGACCAGACCAGTCCCGTGCCCTAACCACGCCGACATGCCCACTCCAGAAGAGGGGGTAGGTATGCGTGTCGATCTAAAACATGAAAAGAGGGCGCCACCCAGACGGTCCCATTTGGACCGCGCTCAGTGGCCCACCCCAAGGGCGTGAGACCCCTCTACCTATGTTCTGATCTATTCCGTTAACATCCCCCAGATATGAACGAGAATTCATCGAGACAACCTAGTAAACTGGCGCTCGGAAGAGACAAAACTCCATCCCAGTTGCCCTATAAAAACGCTGTTTTAATAACGAGCAACCAAGGCGCACTTAGCCCCTGCGTGATCCTTAACAGAAACACCCCGAGCCATCACTATGTATGCGTCGAGACCCAAACACATCAATGGATAGTCTAGCAAGACACCAAACATTGTTCCTCCAAGTCGCCTGGGAGAACGACACAGTGCCGTCGTGCTTCATGTTCCTTCCTCTTTTTATTTAAAAAAGAGAAATAAACACAGACTGACATGAATCCCACGTGACGCAGCTGAGGGTAATTTTTTTTAACATTTTTTCATCCCACCACCCTCGCCACAGGGAGGAGACGGAAATCCCCAGAGAGACTTCCCACGCGAGCTGTATAGATTGAAAGAATATATTGCAACATTGAGCTATGTAACACTTGGGTTAGGGCGCTCCGAGGAGGAGGCACTGAACCAATACACACTCAATAATCGAATTGAATCGAATACACACACACAATAGAGCAGAACTCCTTTTTGAAGTTCTACTCACCTTGACAATCTGAGGGGGAGGCTCTGAAACTCTGAGGAGGCTCCCTCACAGGGAAGGAGAGTCCGAACTCACAGAAGGCACTTCTCCCCGAGGAGGAGCTTCGTGAGGAGGAGCTCTGACAACTCCCTGAAACAGATCCATAACATGGACCTGAACAACCCACGTTAGTCTTACCAACAGAGACGCGCTCAGTGACGTTCTCTATGGCGGGGGAATTTCCGCGGTGCACACGCCCAATCTTCCAGGGCGTGGGACCAGGAAACCCCCCCCCCCCCCCCCCTCTTACCCTGTAACGTGCCGAACAGCAACGTGACAGGAATCTTGAAGGACAGGAGGTTTTAACCCCTGACCAATCAGAAAAGGGGAGGAAAGGATTACCAGTTCACCCCTTTATGACCCCACACCCATGATACGATGTAATGACAAGTAGAGCATGACACAGTCATAGCCTGCTACATGAAGCATCGAACAGCCTCACATAGCTCATGTGCTAACCTGCTATCTGATTTTTACTAAGGAAAAAACACAGAACAGAGAGGGCCCCCTTTAAGAGCCCCGGTACCAGACTTACACATGTGCTTCTGTGGGTCAAACCTAACCCAGTTGTAGATCACAAGACACACACAACCCTTCATCACAACAAAAAATGGCAAAGTACACTCTTGCTACAGAATCCTCGATTATGTATTGGCCACAGGCCTTGCTAAGCACACATGGTAAGTGACCAAACAATCTTTTCTTTAGGAAAAAATTGTTTCTCAAGCGGAAAACACAACCCCAGCAATTAAGCTGAGGGTTACATCGTATCCCCACAAACACAGTGACACAATATATTGTAAACAACATGTCTGAGAGGAGGGTGGGGAAGCCCCAGGGAAACCGGGGGGATCACCCCTCCTTCCTTACCCTTGATACGACCAAGTTGAACAGGTAACCCTGTTAATATGTGAACACACTGTTCATTGTCATTACAGGCTGAGAAAAGAATTCATTCCTCAATCACATGTCACTAAGCATAGCTTCATAGGTTAATTAACCCCCTTAGTTGTGAGTTCACATTACATGAACACACATGTTCTCATCACAACAAACCAGATCATTTTTACACATGTAAACAACAACCCGATTTCTATGGAGAGAGAAGCTATACCAGTGACAAGATAATTCACACACAACACGCGTCGTATCCTCAATGTATTGCAGCAACACACATTTTGGAAAACATCGTTATTACAAAACATTTAGAAGGGAAGGAAAGAAGAAGTGTTTAAAGTCCGGTCGGGACTCCTACCCTGAGCGCAGGCCAAGAGAACTGCAATCTGGTTAACGGGACACCGAAGTTGAACACAGCATCTCCTGTGTTGGCGACGAGGGTAACGTCGCTGCGCCACCCAGCCGCTACGTTTCTCCATGTTGACGCAGTCCTCGCTGGCAGGGCTCCCGGTGTAGGTTCGACTAACATCCTTTGTCAAAGATGACGTCGTAGTCAGAGTGTTTTAAGGCATGTTATAGTCACAGTATCGTTTCAACAGTGTAGCATTAAGCTAACAGCCGTCCGACTGATAGCAACAAGCTAACGTTTACTAGCCTGGTAAACACAGCGAGCTAGCGCCGCAGCTAACAGCTGACTGGCTAACACAGTAGGCCACAACTAGCACGCCAGCTAAGCAGCTATCACCTGAACTGTACACAACAGCATAACAAGCCACACTTCAGACAGGCCGCTGTCCCAGTCCCTCCCCATCCTAAGAGGGAAAAGAAAAAGAATGTCAAACACAGTTTTCAACGGTGATCCAGACATACAGCGGGGCCAGCACAATTCCCATTTCGGGCTGCAGCCGACTTTGAGCATGGAACTCCCGATAAAGAAGATCCTATGCCCACATTTCCTCGTTAGGGTGTACTTTCACTTTTATGTGAAAGATGGGGCCTGCACGGGACAGAGAAGCATCCGCTCGAGAATCCTGGGTTCACCAGGTCCTGGACGCGGCCCACTAGATTGACCATCATGGGCGTCAGACCAAGATCTTCTGACCGCCGTTTAAGCCGAGCAGAGGACCCCAGTCTGGAGTCGGCGTTTCGTAAAATTGTCAGCTAACCCCCACAGCATCAACAACAACCAGAGCTTGCAAGCAAAACAGTACGTACCCCATCCTGGAAACAACCGCTTCTCACAACAGTCGGTGCTTCCCACAGTCCAGCTGTATGGCCGGAGGGCCAAACCCATCCAGCCGCAGCAAGGAGGACTGTAGATGGGGAGCATGTCAGCGGCGTGAGCTCCTAATACGAAAAAGCCGTTGAAGGTCAGAATAAGATAAGATAAGATAAGATATTCCTTTATTGATCCCCTTGGGGAAATTCAGGCATCATAGCAGCATGGGGGGGAGGGGGGGAGGGGTACAGGTAGTAAAACAACACAGTATACAGGTAGTAAAAGACAACACAGGCAGTGTAAACAATTTGATCAATATGGTCAATATAATTTACTATCTGACTAGCTGAGGAATATTCACATTATTCACAGTGTCACATGAGGTGCAGTATGCATGAGGTAGTGTTATAATTTACTATCTACTGAGTATACATTAATCAAAGTACCAGGGTAGTCTACTTTGTCCCCCTTGGGTTCCTATAAGTCCCAGGTCAATGTCTGGTAGCAGTCGCTGTCGCTGCCCCCTGTTGTGGGGCCTGGAGGCTGCTAGTCGCTGCCCACTGTTGTGGAGCCTGATGGCCGCTGGTATGAAGGACTGTCCGAGGCGGTTAGTTGAGTGTCGGGGGGGGATGAGTCTGTGGCTGAACGAGCTTCTCATCTTGACTAGCTCGTCGTAGAGGGGGTGGTAGGGGTTCTCCATGATGGCATCCAGCTTCCTTATCATCCCCCTCTCTACCATCACCTCAAGTCTAGGTAGCTCGACTCCCACCACGGAGCTAGCCTTCCTCACCAGCTTGTTGAGCTTGTTGGTGTCCCTTGAGTTGATGTAGCCTCCCCAGCATGCCACAGCATAGAAGAGGATGCTGGCCACAACAGACTGGTAAAAAGACTGCAGCAGTTTGTTGCACACATTGAAGGACCTGAGTCTCCTCAGGAAGAACAGCCTGCTCTGTCCCTTCCTGTAGAGGGCCTCTGTGTTGTCCGACCAGTCCAGTTTATTGTTCAGGTGTACCCCAAGGAACTTGTATGAGTCCACCATCTCCACATCCACCCCTCGGATGGAGATGGGAATCGGGGGGGGCCTCTTCTTGCCCCTCCGGAAGTCCACCACCAGCTCCTTGGTCTTACTGGTGTTGAGTTGGAGGTGGTTGCTGTCGCTCCACCCCACGAAGCTCTCCACCAGGGCTGATCATCATCTTCCAGACACTCCAGTGACGAAGACAATATCGCTGTATTTTCTCGAAAATAGTGAGAGAGAAAATAAAGATATAATGTCAACGTATCTCCTTGTTCTTCTGTTTTCCTTTCTCCAGCTAATACTTTCTTCCTCGCCAAGTGGTGGTATACAGGCGTTATATTGTGGATGCAATTTGAGAAGGAGATGAGTGTGTGGCACCACCCCTGCTTATGTAGGCAGCAGATGGGGGTGTGGTCAGACGGATGTTGGTATGTAAAGGTACATTTTGAAATGTATTCAGTGCATATCCACTGAAGCGAGATATTATGCAACTGATGCTGAGCGAAAGCCATAATGAAATAGAACTACAACTGAGAAGAAAGATACATTGGGTTATTTCAAAGTGCATTCAAAATGCCTGACTTTAATACAGACACTATCTACTACACTATTGCAGTAAACCTCTGTCGTGGATGTCGGAGGCAATAACTCGCTGGTCAGATAGTTTGTTGTTACAAATTTATTAGGTTCAAAACATGAGATTGGCTTAAGAAGACCCAACGGGCCCCTGGCCAGAGGGATCCCGAAATGAGCTCCTCGAATTCACATTGTGACTAGATATTTATGTGGGCTCCGAGGTACTTAAAACTGTTCACTCTCTCAACCGGTGCCCCGTCGATGCTGAGGGGGCTGTAGTCCCTGAGCCCCGACCTCCTAAAGTCCACAATCATCTCCTTTGTTTTGCTGACGTTCAGGGAGAGGCTGTTCTCCTGGCACCATCCCGCCAGGACATTGACCTCTTCCAGGTAGGCCCTCTCGTCGTTTGCAGAGATCAGGCCCACCACTACTGTGTCGTCAGCAAATTTGATGATTGTGTTGTTGTTCTGCTGAGCCACACAGTCATGTGTGTACAGGGAGTAGAGGAGGGGACTCAGAACACAGCCCTGGGGGGCCCCTATGTTGAGGGTGATGGATGAGGAGGTGCAGTTGCCTGCTCTCACCACCTGGGGTCTGCCCGTCAGGAAGTCTAAGACCCACTGGCAGAGGTCATAGTTCAAGCCCAGGTCCCTGAGCTTGGCTATGAGTTTGGAGGGGACTATGGTATTGAATGCTGAGCTGTAGTCGATGAATAGCATTCTCACATAGTTCCCCTGCCTCTTGTCCAGGTGTGATTCTGCTGTGAACTACATTCCAACTTAACAGCTATTGTGTTCTGATCTTACTGTATCTATAAAGAGCATCCTAACTTCACTGCTGCTGTTTACCTGTTTCTCCTGTATTCTTTTGAGTTTGTTCATGGATATAAACCAAACTGGCTTAGGGCAAAGAAATAACGTGTTCCAGACCACCTCTGAAATTTCGTGTTAGGGTTCCAACACTGTTGATTGATAACAAACACGGTTTATATACTGTACTCTATAATATCATGTGTATTGTGATTTGTCTTGTGTTTTTTTTTTATTATATTTGCATTTCTTTTACTTGTATTACATCTTTAAATGTTGGAAATAAAATCTTTGTCTACTGGAAATTATGACTCTTGTTTCTATTGACTTGGGGAGCATACAATAACTACAACTGAGAAGAAAGATACATTGGGTTATTTCAAAGTGCATTCAAAATGCCTGACTTTAATACAGACACTATCTACTACACTATTGCAGTAAACCTCTGTCGTGGATGTCGGAGGCAATAACTCGCTGGTCAGATAGTTTGTTGTTACAAATTTATTAGGTTCAAAACAGGAGATTGGCTTGACCCAACGGGCCCCTGGCCAGAGGGATCCCGAAATGAGCTCCTCGAATTCACATTGTGACTAGATATTTATACATGATAATGTTTACATGATGTCCCATATAGCCCTTATAGACGGTTTCAACTTGACAACATAAACATTCTAAACGGACCCAAGATCCTTTCCTGTTGTAGTGTTTTGCTAATATTAATAAACTTGGGTCCAAGCTGTTGCCCTAGCAACGCCATTTTATTTAAACTATCTATACACTCTAAACCAGGGGTTCTCAAACTTTTTTATACCACGACCCCATTTTATTTAGGAATGTTTTTGGCGACCCCACACTTAATGTATCGCGTAATTTCAACGTGGAAATAAGGAATATCAAAATAAAAGCAGACGTTGTTTCGAAAATGAAATTACAGCACTATCACTATGTTATCAATGAAATGAATGAATATTATCAACAAAAGCAATGGAATTGTTTCTGTATACACATTTATAGAACAAGGCATATTTAGCCAAAATATGTTGCCAGAACATGAAAAGAAAATGCGCTCACATGCGCTTTGGCATGAGATCCGCTTCTACTCTGAAAATCCGCCCTCACAGAGATATGTTGATGCGAAGGGGACACGTCTATTCTTTAACTAACGGATTTCCAGTTCCGCATTCACGTTCTGCGATCTGATTGGCCACTGACGTTTCTGGTGCGATCTGATTGGCCACTGATGTTTCTGGTCATGTGACATGTGCGCCCAATTGCGTGACGCGCCCATTTCCGCCTCGAACAGCAGCAAACTACCTAACGCCTAGTTTATCACTGGTTAAGCTTCAAGTTTCAAGTTTCAAGTTTCTTTAATAGTTGTCATACAGAAGTACAGAATACTTTTATACAAAATGCTTCTTTCTGTTACGCTCCAGAGACTGTGCTAGACAAAAGATAAGTATGAAATAAAATTAAATAGTATAGCATGTAAAAATAGAAGTAAAAATAGAAGTCACGTACGTAGACACAGTGTTCAGTATATACATATGTACAATGTTCGATGCAGAATAGAAGTAACTGAGTTACCATACAATATACAATATACTACTAATATACAATACTATATAGTGCAAAGCAGAAATGGGATGAGGTACAATTTAGGTACAATTTACAGTAAGGTGTACTGAGGTATGGGTTGTAGTGCAAATCCTTTACCAATAAATATAAAGTGTGTTTAGGTGTTCTAAAGTGTGGAGAGTGGGTGCTGCAGTGTGTTGTTTGTTTAAAGTGAGTGTGTGCGTGTGGATGTGTGTGTTGTGAGTGCATTTGATGGTTTTTGCATAGTGTTATTGTTCGTTGAGCAACCTGATGGCCTGGGGATAGAAGCTTCTTCTGAGTCTTTCTGTGCTTGCCATGAGACTCCGGTATCGCTTGCCTGACCGCAGCAGTTCAAAGAGGCAGTTGTTTGGGTGGCTGGAGTCCTTGATAATTCTCTTAGCCTTACCCCTGCACCGCTTGTTGTAAATGTTCTCGAGAGTGGGAAGCCCCCCTCCAATTGTGCGTTCGGCTGAACGTGCCACTCTCTGTAGTCTGCTTCGGTCTTGTGCGGTGCTATTCCCAAACCAGGAGGTGATATTGCCAGTCAGGATGCTCTCTATTGTACATGAGTAGAAGTTCTTAAGGATCTTCTGACTGACTTGGAACTTCCTTAGGCGCCTGAGGAAGTAGAGGCGTTGTCGTGCCTTCTTCACAACACTGTCAATGTGTGTGGTCAATGTCAAGTCCTCGGATATGTGGGCTCCGAGGTACTTAAAACTGTTCACTCTCTCAACCGGTGCCCCGTCGATGCTGAGGGGGCTGTAGTCCCTGAGCCCCGACCTCCTAAAGTCCACAATCATCTCCTTTGTTTTGCTGACGTTCAGGGAGAGGCTGTTCTCCTGGCACCATCCCGCCAGGACCTTGACCTCTTCCAGGTAGGCCCTCTCGTCGTTTGCAGAGATCAGGCCCACCACTACTGTGTCGTCAGCAAATTTGATGATTGTGTTGTTGTTCCGCTGAGCCACACAGTCATGTGTGTACAGGGAGTAGAGGAGGGGACTCAGAACACAGCCCTGGGGGGCCCCCTATGTTGAGGGTGATGGATGAGGAGGTGCAGTTGCCTGCTCTCACCACCTGGGGTCTGCCCGTCAGGAAGTCTAAGACCCACTGGCAGAGGTCATAGTTCAAGCCCAGGTCCCTGAGCTTGGCTATGAGTTTGGAGGGGACTATGGTATTGAATGCTGAGCTGTAGTCGATGAATAGCATTCTCACATAGTTCCCCTGCCTCTTGTCCAGGTGTGATGCTGCTGTGTGCAGCACATGGGCTATGGCGTCCTCCGTGGACCTGTTGGGGCGGTATGCAAATTGCAGGGGGTCCAGGTTGGTGGGGAGGGAGGAGCAGATGTAGCCCTTTACTAGCTTCTCAAAGCACTTCATGGCTATGGAGGTGAGAGCTATTGGGCGGTAGTCGTTGAGGCAAGCAGGCTTGGATTTTTTAGGTACAGGGATGATAGTGGACTTCTTCAGGCAGGTGGGGATGACAGCCTGTTCTAAGGACAGGTTAAATATGTCAGTGAATACCGGGGCCAGTTGGTCGGCACAGACTTTTAGGACGCGGCCGGGGATGCCGTCCGGTCCTGCTGCCTTCCTGATATTCACTTTTTTAAAGGTCCTCCTCACCTCATGCTCTGTTACCCTGAACACTGAGTCTCCATCAGCACACGACCCCCCCCCCCCCCCCCCCCCATTGCCGTGGCTTGTAGGCTGGTGTTGTTATTCCCAGCCTCAAACCTTGCATAGAAGGTATTGAGATCATTTGCTAAGGAGATGTCACTGTTCAGTTTGAGGGAGGTGCCTTTGTAATCTGTCATCGTTTTGAGGCCCTGCCACATAGCTTTGGAGTCAGCCTAGGTGACTCTTTCGAAGTTGGTTAAGGTTAGAGTTTTGAATCAGGGCTGGTGTTCTATCGCCCTGCTCTAAGACAAACTCTAACCTTAACCAACTTCGAAAGAGTGCCTAAGCTTAACCGGTGGCAGAACTTGCCGCCACACGATTGACGCGACCAGAAACGTCAGTGGCCAATCAGAGCGCAGAACGCAAACGCGGAACTGGAAATCCGTTAGTTAAAGAATTCAGGCGAAGGGCGTACGCTTTATCAGCGAAGCAGCGCCTCTACCACCTGAGACAGGTAAGGAAGTTCAGAGTATCTGGGAAGATACTCCAGTCCTTCTACTCCGGAGCTGTAGAGAGCATCTTGACTGGAAACATCACTGCCTGGTATGGAAACAGCACGGCACAGGACAAGAAGGCCCTACAGAGAGTGGTGCACTCAGCCGAGCGTACCACGGGTATTGCACTACCACCCCTGCAGGTCCTATACAACAAGAGGTGCAAATCCAGAGCCTGCAGAATAATGAAAGACCCTCATCACCCCAACAACAGCCTGTTCATGCTGCTGCGGTCAGGCAAACGCCTGCGAACACCAGCAACCAGGACAGAGAGACTTCGGCTCAGCTTCTTCCCCCAGGCCATCAGAGCCTTGAACACTGAACTCTCCACACACAAGCACACATGAGCACACACACAACACACACACACGCTCACACACTAGCAGCCACTTTAACATGAGCACACACACACTCATGCTGCACACGCTCACACTTATGGTCACTTTACAAAAGGAAAGGTCACTTTAAGAATAGTATAGTATAGAGATTGTATAATATAGCATTGTATAGCAGTGTACATAAAGACCCAGTGCCTCAGCTAACAGTGTATTGCACTACCACAGGACTTAGCATGTCCTACCATGCTCTATAAATAACTCATGTACATATACCGATATGCCCTACTTTGTTTACTTGTTTATTGCACAATGTCGTTCTATTGGATTCTTATTATATATTACTATTGTATTATGCACATCGTTGCGGGCAAGACCCCCCGCATTTCATTGTATACTTGTATGCCATGACAAATCAAACTCTTGACTTGAACACTAGGACCGGGTACTCGTTCCGGACGCGTAAAGATTTTGCCCAACCCACTTTCAGTTCCGCATTCGGGATCCGCGATCTGATTGGCCACTGACGTTTCTCTCAGCGGCAATCGCGTTACGCCTAGTTCTCAGTGCGCAGTGTCGGCGCCATGGGGGGGCATTCGTGGGCCATGCCCCCCAGATGGCGCACTGTGCCCCTCCAAACGTCATGGGCAATTGTTATAATTTTTTTTATAATTAAACATTAAATTCTTTTGATTATAGTAAAAGTCAGATGTTTTCCTTTATAAATAGGCTATTTAGCCTATTATTAAACAAAATTAAACAAAAAAAATAAGTGTATGTTTGAGCGCACGCTGATTGGTGTGTGTGTTTGAATTTGTTATTGCGTAATTGGTCACGTTGAGTTGATGGGTAGGGTAGTCAGACTGCGTGACTTGAGTGAGTGTGAAAAGTACAATAGAGTCAGTGGGTAAAATATAACACTTGGAGACGGACATAAAATGGATATACGAAAATGGTTGCATGGTGGGGCAGGGGCACCTAAGGCTTCTTCACGGCATCTCGAGTCCTCCAATGCCTCCTCCTGGTGACGGTCCTCCAACATCTAACGTTGAAGAGCTTTCGGTAAGGTGCCATGAAGACGAAGCCTGCCAAGAAGCGCCCGGTGCTGCCGCTGCAGGTGCATATGTTACAGCAGAAGCTAACGTGGTCTATAATCATAATATGTCATAATAATAATAATGGATAATATAATGGCGTTTGAGAAAGACCTCACGCGAAAGTGGGACCCCGTCCTCACGAGATTCAGTGCCACGACTCGCCGCCTCCAACTCAAGCCGCCTTGCCCCTTGTTATTATTATTATTTTTTTTAACAATATATTCATTGGGTTTTAGTTTGCAAATTACAACATGTATATCAGCAGAGCAGTATTCAGCAAACATTTTCACCCCGTTCTCCCTCCCCTAACCCCACCCCACACAAAATAATAATTAACTTCAAAAACAGGTTCACATAGGAAGGATACAGATTTAAATAAAAAATAAACATAAATAAATAATAATACAACCAAAATGTTTTACACATTAAGTAAAGGGTGTTTCTTGTCGTTTTTACACAATAATAAGAGTTGTCCCACAGTACTCCCCCTAATCCCGTTCTTGTTGAAGCAAGTTCCCAACATTCGTATTATGCTTTAAGAAGTACACAAATGGTCCCCAGGCATTATCAAAAATGTTTTGTTTACGTCTAACAATATACACCATCTTTTCCATTGACATATTTGAAGCCATTTCTTTAATCCACATACCAATTCTTGGTCCATCAACATTTTTCCAATTAAGAGCTATTACACGTTTTGCTTGTAATATGCACATATCTATAAATCTAAACTCTTTGCGTTGTAGATGTGGGGTGGTAGGATATAAACCAAGAATAAAAAGCTTGGGATTCAATGGCAACTTCTTTGATAAGATTTGATCGATCAGATCAATAACATCTTGCCAGAAGGTTTTCACTTTCACACATTCCCATATGCAGTGGAACAGTGTCCCCCTTTCCTCACTACACTTAATACAAGTATCTGGAATATTATCATTAAACTTATGCAATTTAACAGGAGTTATATATGTACGCATCAGCCATTTATATTGTATAAGTTTTAGGTTGCTACTGACTGTCTGACTCTGTGCCTCTTTACATGCCACGCTCCATTCTTCTAAAGATATTTCCTCCTCCATGTCTTCGTTCCATTGATTCAGTTTTGATTCAGATCCCTTGTTATTATTAATAATAATTTCACTTGTTAATGAATTTAAGCCCAGCCTCGGGTTATTTCATACTGTTTAATTTGTGTGTGTGTGTGCGCGAGACGCAGTGTGTTTGTGACGTGAGAGAGAGAAAGAGAGAGAGACTGTCTTATCTCTTATGCGCACTCATTTTCTGAAGCCTATATTTTATTTATGTATGCCCCCCCCGCTGTTACAATATGCCCCCCCCCCCCCCCCGTTAAGTTGGTTCTGGCGCCGACTCTGTCAGTGCGGTAAGTTTTCAGTCACTTTCAACTGGGTTAGGGTTAGGGTTAGGGTTGGGTTAGGGTTAGGGTTAGGGTTAGGGTTAGGGTTAGGGTTAGAGGCAGAACTAGGCGTAAGGCGATTGGCGCTGAGAGAAACGTCAGTGGCCAATTAGATCGCGGATCCCGAACGCGGAACTGAAAGTGGGTTGGGCAAAATCTTTACGCGTTCTGGACTGATATCCAGAACATTGCGAGGGCCTGTCCAGTGAAATTGACTTTCAGTAGCTCGTCACACGAAAGATCATTGAGCGCCTCCTGCATTAATTCCTACAAGCCATCAAGCTGAGAAAATACCACCAAATCTCCGCTGATTATCCTGGAGTGTCACTAACGGAGTTTCCAGTTCATTATCAGCACATTTCTCTGCCAATGTGTTGTTTTTGTCTGCAAGGAAAATCCGCGCTTCTTCTCCGAGTTAACAAAGGCGAATACTCTGCCACCTCACTTCAGTGTGGTATAGCAGCTGATTATGCACAGAGCCCATTTCATCGCGGCCAACCAGCAATGCTTCTGAGAACAAACCTATCCATTGCGAGTCCAGGTTACACACAAAAGACCAGACCCCCCCCCCCCCGCGATTATAAATGCGTTAATGCGCAGGGTGTAGTGAGATGTGTATTGGAATACGTGTGTCGGCCTCCATTGATGAAGGGGCGAGACATGGCACACAGCTGCCGGGTGGAAAACTCTATCTGAGTTTTCTTTTCTTTTTTGCCACTGTCACCTACCCGCGACCCCACTTTGGTCGCGACCCGTAGTTTGAGAACTGCTGCTCTAAACACATCACACTCATATGACATATCAGCAGAAACTACTTTAGGACCATATCAGTCGATATGGTCAGACTTTGTTACACAATTAGTCATTTAATTAAATATGTATTTTCAATAATTAATAAATAGATCTATATATAGCACCTATAGACATGCATGCCTCTCTGTCTCTGACAGGAGCTGTGGCTGCTCAGTGATTTACCTTTTTAGCTGCCTGTTTAATATCTAATTCAACTTACAATAAAAGAGCTGCCAAATATCTACAGTATATTTACACACACACACACACACACACACACACACACACACACACACACACACACACACACACACACACACACACACACACACACACACACACACACACACACACACACACCTCTCTCTCCCTCTCTCTCTCTCCCTCTCTCTCTCTCTCTCTCTCTCTCTCTCTCTCTCTCTCTCTCTCTCTCTCTCTCTCTCTCTCTCTCTCTCTCTCTCCCTCTCTTTCTCTCTCTCTCTCTCTCTCTCTCTCTCTCTCTCTCTCTCTCTCTCTCTCTCTCTCTCTCTCTCTCTCTCTCTCTCTCTCTTAGAAGACATGTGTCGACTGGTCTGGTCGGCCCCCGGAGGAGCTCCTCTAGGCTCTGGTCCCGGATGAAGTGATAAAGCAGGCCCAGGACAGATAAACCCGCTCTAGGAAACATACCAGAGCCCTCCAAATTATCCTACAAAGTTTTCCCTTCCCTCGAGAGACACAATCTCCAGATGTCATCTACCTGGTTTGCTATGCGGAGCATTTGAGTCATCAAGAAGAGACACCAAGAGAAGTCTAATGGCTTGTCTCCATTAGCTCTGTTCAGCCCGGCTGCGGCCCGCCATGGTCTAGCACGGTATGGTATGGTTAGGTTTGTGTCTCCATTCTGTTTCTTCTTTTTCCTGTTTCTCTATTGTGTAAACTCTGCGTTGCTAGGCAACCTTTCAAAATTCACACCACCAACGATGGTACACAAGCTAAACGGTGATGATACAACAGTCCCGGCCGGCTTTGGCTCCGGTCTGGCCAGGTTGTGAGAGCTGGCTGTCTCAGTCTGGGTTTGGTCAGGTTCTAAAGACAACGGAGATGCTCAATGCAAGCCAGACAGGCCACAGCACGGCTAAACCCTGGCTAGTGGAGACAAGACATAAGTGGTCAAACATTCTCAGAGCTTCAGACCATGTTACAGGTCACGCCTGAAATTCAGAGAATGTTGACCTGTTAGATGTGAATAGTGTTGCCCAAGGCATCTGGTAGCTGCACTATTTCTCTCTCTCTCTCTCTCTCTCTCTCTCTCTCTCTCTCTCTCTCTCTCTCTCTCTCTCTCTCTCTCTCTCTCTCTCTCTCCGCGCTCTCTCTCTCTCTCACTCTCTCTCTCTCTCTCTCGCCCCCATCAGTACTGGTTCTAATTTATTAATGAATTATCTGTTGGAGGAGGAGGACTATAGAGACTAGCAGTCTTGTGTTACCTGTGTTAGGGTTCATTCACATCTAATCAGACAATACAGCGCCACACCGTGGGGTGGTGCGTCAGTGTGGATGGGCCATTTTGGGTGACATCATGCTGGGTGGATGATGTGTGGGTGATGGATGGGTGACATCTTCTGCTGCGGTCGATTGGCCACTGCAGCGTGGGGAGAGCTTGCGTTGCAGCAAACGTTTACTCTGGAATTATGAAGAGCCTGTTTAGGCTTGTTGATCTGAAGACTTCAAACCCCTGACCAAAAGTACACAAACCGTTACGGCCGTCACAAACTCTTAAAAATTATTCTAGAAAATTCTAGAATAGGTTGAAACATTAGATATTGTGTCCTATTAGATTTCTTGTGATAAAAACACAGTATTGTCTACAGTTTGTAAAACATGAAGTAAAGTCCCACTCTACTGCTCAGACACAGTCTATTGACAGATGTATCCAAATACAACAAGATCCAATACCCACACTGTGTATGTGCTTCTCAGCCTAGGGGTTGGAACCCCCAAAGGGGTAGCTAGATGAGGAGGGGTCTTGTAAAATAAAACTATATTTGAAGTCTAAACCTCCTCCACTCATTAATCAAGTCGAATAATGTCAGGGAATGAATGTAAGTCTGTGACACTTGACGCGTGTGTGTGTGTGTATAGAAAGAGAGATAGCGAGAGATAGATAGTAATGTATATAGTTTGTCCGTATGTACTGTATGTGAGGTCACTGTGTGTTCGTTGTGCCGAGGTCAGTGTAGGCTACGTACTGTGGACTGTTACGACCCAAGGTGTTGATCGTTATTAATTAGTGATGGTATTTAGGTGTCTGTTTGTTCCTCACTTCCTTGTGGCGACATTCCGCCAGTATCCTGTGTGTTCCCCGTGTCGTGCCTGCCTTCTCCGTCGTTGTGTTATTAGTAGTGTTGTTTTGTATTTACGTTTGGATAAGAAGTAAACACCCTTCTTCAAGCATCGCTCCTCGTCTCTGCCTACGTTCATTCTCCCTTGTCTGCTAACTGTGCTCTCATCTTCAATAGCACACCAAGCGTTACAGTGGACCTCTGATGTGTGAGGGAAGGGTTTCTTATTCGGAGTGTGTTTAACTGTGTGTATTAACTGTGTGTATTAACTGGGGGACAGGCTAAGTCTTCCTAACCTGCAGTAAAACACAGCTATGGTGGAATTACCGCTGTATATGAAAAGAGGGCAGTCGCACACTTTGTCGCCACGATGCAAAGAATATTTGTTTTTATTTCAAGATATATGAGATACATACGGAAACGTTTGCATCGTGGTTACAAATCGTGACTGCCCTCTTTTCATATACGTGAACCTTTTCGCTGTCAACCCCTTTCTGGCTCTGGCGTGCGCTCCCCCACCTCTACTGTCCTTTAAGGGAACACTGCTGCGTGCCAACATCAACTCTTACTGTATGCAGGGATTGTTTTGCTATTCCTTTCATGTCTTTGGATCACTGACATTCAAAACAGATGCTACACAGCTATGCAGAAGAAATGACGAGGTGGACATGGGAAATCACGAAACCGCACACATGGGACGCGCGCCTACGGACTGTACACACACACGACACGCACGCACACACACACACACACTTCTCAGGGCTAAAATGAGTTGTGCTAAAATATTCCATAGTTCTGACGTCTTAGTCGGGAATACAGTGAAGCCACAGAGATAAAATATACGAGGTGAGAAAAGGTTTGTCCAGCAGTGAGACACTGCACCAGAGCACACTACACTGAGACACATTGACACACAAATCAAATCAAATCAAATTTATTTATAGGGCCCGACAACACACGTTAATGTCCCCATGGGCCGTACAGGTCTTCTTTAAACAAGTCAAGAAGAAAACATAACAATAAGTCAAGAACAGAACAAGAACACCATAAGGTCCAAACATTTTTAGATGAATGCAAATAAAAGAAAGAATGCAAGCACTCCCAGACATACCCCACGCGAAGGTAAGGAAAAACTCACTAAAACCTAACAATAGGGAAAAAAGCTCCACAGGCAGTGTGGAGGAGAGAAACCTTAGAAGGGCCATTCAAGGGGGGATCTCCCTTCTTAGATGTTGGTGATAATAGTGTTGCAGACGGACAGTTGGTAAGCATGCACTCATGTGTGTGGTGAAACACAGATGAGTGCATGCAATAGCAACTGTACATTTTGAAAGATTAAAGATAGAGCTAATAGCGATAGCAACTGAACATTTTGAAAGATTAAAGATAGAGTTGATAGCGGATCTATTTGAGGCACAGGGGCGGCGCAAAGAGGGTCACGTCCTCCCCGTCTTAGTCACGGGACATTCAACACTCCGGTCGTTGCTCAGGGACAGCCGGAGACAGGGAGATAGGGGGTGGCGCAGGGAGGGTCGCGAACTCCCCGACATCATCGCGGGACATCCGGCACTCCGGTCACCACTACGAGACCTCCGGAGACAGGGGGGCACGCAGAGGGGGTCGCAATCTCCCGGCCTTCGTCACGGGACGTCCAACACTCCGGTCAACACTCCAGGACAGCAAGTCATAGGGAGACAGGGAGACGGGACAGGCGTTAGACAGCTCATGAGATTGTAGTAGGCGGACATAGCAATAGATACAAGTGGTAGGCATATATGTGAATGGAGTAGATATATGAAGTAAGCGTATTATGTGAATAGAATAGAAGTACTTAACCCAGCAATGAAACCGCGTTGACTGTTAATCTGTTAACAGTCTGTTAATACTGTTAATCAGTTGACAGGACCACGGACAGACGGCGGTGAATAACTGATCCAAGGCCTCGGAGGTGCATGTAGAGCAGTCACCACAATCTTGGCCAAGACCCCGAGGCATCCATCACCTTAGTCAGCGCCAGGAGACGGGCACTCAGAGAGAAGGGGGAGGGAGGGAGGGGGGGGGAGGGAGGGGGGGG
>NC_140167.1:59876281-59878781 GCF_963971535.1 Notolepis coatsorum
GCATGTCCCTCCACACTGCATCCATATATAGCTTATAGCCAACAAGTACTGTGTGAGATAACAACAAATAGCTGCATCTCACAACACAACAGCATAAACTCACTTTGTTTAATTGAAACGTGGTGGGCTTGATAACGTGTATAATCCGCTGTTGATGATGTATATCCAGACCACTGTCCACTGTCCAGACTGCATCCGCCATATAGCTTGTTAGCTGTTAGCACCACACAACAAGACAGTACTTGATTTCTTTGTCCATTTCCGCGTCGAACAGACTGCAAACTACCTGGCGTTCTAGCGCCATGCTCTAAGACAAACTCTAACCTTAACCAACTTTGAAAGAGTGCCTAAGCTTAACCGTCGAAAGAACTTGCAGTCACGCTCTAAGACAAATAGCTGCATCTCAGTCACAACAACACAACTATCTCTACCACCAACCTAGAATAAGCTAGAATTGGAACATAAGGAAGTGGATTCGGCCAATCAGAGATCGTCTCCGCGAAATGCTGCTACGGAAAAAAAAACTGACGTCGGCCAATCAGAGAGCGTCTCCGCGAAATGCGGCTACAGAAATTCTTGACGCTGCTGCCTAGACCGCTTCAAATCGCGCCCGGATTCCAACATAATAGTCATATTTCAACGCACAGCGCGTTACGCACTGATTGGCTGCGACGGATACAGCGATCAAACAGTGACGCGCACTCAGAGCGCTATTGCTTGTGAAGCACTTTGGTGTCAGCTGCCGCTGCCTGGAAATGTGCTATACAAATAAAACTAACTTGACTTGACTATTGCGTCTAGCCCGGGCCGAGAAATACAAAAAAATAAAAAAATTAAAAAAAAGTTAGTCACTTCCTGTTCAGGAAAACGAGTATTTTTTTTTTATATATTAACGTTATATTGTGCATTGGAAACACAAACATACTTAAAATGAGTAAATATTATTCATTTTAAACATGTTTATATTATTTATAGGGCTATAAAACAAAAAACAAAAAAGTTTTTTTTTCTTCTTCTCTGATTTAACAGGTGGGTCGGCGCCCTAGCGCCCCCGGTGGCGAGCCGCCACTGGTCAACGTGAGACCGCGGTCCGTGTACGTTTTGATAGTTGTTTTGGTGGCCAAATAATCCAAAACGAATCCAACGAACAACACACGCGAGCATTCAATGACAGACCGTGGGTCCATGAGCGTTTTTGTTCACTCTAGTCTTGTGTTAGTTGTGTGTTGCACTGCAGTAGTGGAGGCTCTACTCTGCTGACATAGTGCTGCACTTCCTGGTTTAATAGCACAGTCTTCAGGTGCTCAGAGTCAGAGATATATATATCTGTATGTCATGCATGTCTTAAATGTCATGATTAGATTTGTACATAATCCAACTATGTGTAATGAAACAACATATTCCAGTTAACGGTATATTTTTTTAATGATTCGTTACGAGGGGCTTGTCGCGGCTCATGCGCGGGCGTAAGCGATAACTGCCTGCGATAAGGGGGGGCGTAATAGCGTAGGGTCACGTGGGCTTAGTGGCCAATCAGAGGAACCCGGAAACCCAACTGCGTTGTAGAAAGCATACACGCGTCCAGGCTGGTGAAGTCCACGGGTGGGGTATAGGCCGGAGGTGTGCAATCCTACACACAGAAGAGCAGGGTTAGAACGAGGCAGGTACAGAGGTCACGACATACACTATACGTATACAGAAAATGGAAGTCTCAGATAGAGTCCTAGTACCAAGACAGGTGAAACAACACTCGGACGAGGAGTGGCAGGAGTGCAGGCCTCTTATCCTGGCTCGTGATGATGAGATGCGTCTCAGGTGTGTAGACCGGCCCAGGTAGACAGAGTGGTGATGAGGTGGAAACAGGAAGCAGCCCATATAAGGGCGTGGAGACCTGCTGCCAGACAGGGGAGAGGAAAGCCCTGGCTGTGGCTGTAACAAATACCTTATTAATATTTGCCAAAACTGTAGGTTACCCTGTATAGTTCCTTTAGCCATTTTTTATACATATATACAACTATATACCTACATATGCACATATACATATATATACATACATACACATACATACTGCCAATTTAAATCTGTATTACATAACTTCCTACAAGAAGAATGTTGCTGCTTTCTGTAGTCGGGTCCCAACTGAAAAACTGCTAAATTACTGTATTACCCTGTATTTTACTGTCATACACTTTTACTATTATGTAGACTATTCTGTTTTGTGTTTTTGTGTTTACATGTGTATTGTATATTGTATACATGCAGTTTTATTATGTTCTTGTGTGATGTACCGCACATTTTATTGCTGTCTGATATATTGCAAATGTTATTGCTGTCATCTTGGCCAGGTCTCCCTTGCAAGAGAGATCTTGTATATCAATGGGACTTCCTGGTTAAATAAAGGTTAAAGAAAAAAGAAAAAAAAAGTTATCAAACCCCTTCTTCATCTCTGTACCTCTGGAAAACCATTTGACTCTATTTTATTTTAAACTGTTTTATGTTT
>NC_140167.1:59883781-59985280 GCF_963971535.1 Notolepis coatsorum
TTCTACACAAGATACAAGATACAAGATACTTTAATGCCACACAACGATGGTTGGTGGTAATTGATTTCGGTACAGATGTAGTTGAGCACTGGTTATATTAAACATGAAACAGACATCAAACAACGTCAAAACATATATACATAAATAGTAATACATATAGGACAGTCACGGTAACAGTGTCGGTCGGTGACAGATGCTTGCCCGTTTGTGCAAAGGGGGGTGGGCCAGGGTGTTCAGTGTTCGGACTGCTGTGGGGAAAAAACTGTTTGTGAAACGTGTGTGTCTGGTTAGGATGGACCTGTAGCGACCTGAGGGCATGTGCTGGAATAAGTGGTGAGACTGTGCCCAGTGATGGAAAGAGATGAATAGAGACAGGAGTTGAACCACTGGCATGCAGGACAGTTGAAGCAAGGCATGAAAACACATGGAGGGTGGGGGCAACGGGAGGACAGAGAGATAATGGGAGAAACAAAGGCACAGTAGACATAATGAAGTAAGAGGAGGTAAAGAAAAAGTGACTCACCTGTTTACACCTCAGTGACTACACTGCTGCTCATCATGTTTACCTCTGCTTCCGGGCTGACCCCTTCTCCGTCTCATTAACCCTCTCACTACCACGCTACAGAAGGTTAACCCTTTCACTACCACACTACAGACGGTTAACCCTTTCACTACCACACTACACATGGTTAACCCTTTCACTACCACACTACAGAAGGTTAACCCTTTCACTACCACACTACAAAGGGTTAACCCTTTCACTACCACACTACAAAGGGTTAACACTTTCACTACCACACTGCAGAAGGTTAACCCTTTCACTACCACACTACAAAGGGTTAACGCTTTCACTACCACACTCATCATCATCAGGTGGCTTCTTTGTTCCGAAGGTTGCCTATCACTCTCCAACCCATTCTGTCCCCACTTCTTCTCTCCAACTTCGTGACTCCGCCTCTCACTCCGCTCCAATCACAGACGTCGTCTACCCAGCCTCTTCTTGGTCTTCCACTTCCTCTCTTTCCACCCACCTTCCCCATCACCACCTTCTTGAACATCTCCCCGCTGGATCCTCTCAGAACATGCCCGCACAACTCCATCTTTCTCTTTTTCAACCTCTCCAGCAGCTGTCCTCCTTGCATACCCGCTCTTTTCAGTACCTCCTCATTCTTGATCTTATCTTTCCATGTTATCTTCAGCATCTTCCTCAGCATCCACATTTCAAAAGAGTCTATCATCCTCTTTGCCTATTCATTCAGCATCCATGCTTCTGCTCCGTATGAAAAGACTGACATAACATACGTTTCCAAAATCCTGGTCTTCGTTTTCCAACTTACTGTACAGTATTTTTCGTCTCGATAATTCTTTATGGTTCCAGAATGCGCTCTTTGCAATTCCGGTTCTTCTCTTAATGTCCATGTTAGCTCTTCCACCTTCACTGATCCAGCTTCCAATGTACATGTACTCCTTCACTTGTTCAAGTTTTTCTCCATCCACCTGTATTTTACAAACAGTTCCTGGTGTTTTTTCAATGATCATTACTTTTGTTTTCTTTGTGTTTAGCGACATTCCATAGTTTTTACAATAGACATTCAGCTTATTCATCATGTCCTGTAGATCTTCTTGACAGTTACAGACTATAGCAGTGTCATCAGCGTATCTTATATTGGTGATGTTCTCTTCGCCAAGTTTTACTCCTTTCCCTCCTCTCAGACCTTTTTTCATCAGTGATTAACTGTACATATTAAAGAGTACAGGGGACAAGATGCATCCTTGTCTTACACCCTTCTCCACCGGGAAGACTCTTGATTTCTCCTTTCCTATTCTAACATTAGCCTTCTGCCTCCAGTATAAGTTGGCAATTATTCTTCGGTCAGAAACTGGTATTTCAAATTCTTCCTTTGTTCTCATCAATGTTGTATGTTCAACTCTGTCGAAGGCCTTCGTGAAATCGATGAAGCAAATATACAGCTTCTTCTGTTGGTCTATCGATTTTTCGCCAATGATTCTGAGTTGGCAGATTGCATCTCTTGTTCCTTTTCCTTTGCAGAAACCCATTTGGCTATCCGAGAGCTGATTATGGGTTCTATTCTGTTCTTGATGATTTTCAGGAGTACTTTTGATGCATGAGATATCAAACTGATAGTCCTGTAATTGTTGCATTCTGTGGCTCTTCCGGTCTTTGGGATCGGAATGAACATTGATTTTAGAAAATCATTTGGAATATTTCCTGAGTTATAGATGTTGTTTATCAGTTTCACAAGGAGCTCGATGCATCTGTCACCAGAGTTCTTAATCAGTTCAGCAGGGATCTCATCCTTGCCGGGCGATCTGTCCGTGGCCAGTGACTTCACAGCCTCTTCAACTTCTTTTTTCGTGATCTGGACTTTTTCTCTTCTAGACTAATTCCTTTACATTTTTTTAACTTTTTCTCCTCTTTTTTTCTATTTTTCTCCCATCCCAATTACCCGCTGTGCCAATTCTCCCCTCCCCTGTCTTGAACGTTGCTCGCATATGCCCCCCACTGGCCGGTTGTAGGCTCACACTACCCTCGCCATTTCCTGTCTCTGCTGTGCAGGCGTCCCCAACCGACCTGTAGGAGTCGCTGTCCACAACGTCCAGATTACCACCCATCGACTTCCACCCGCTAACTCTGCCAATTGAGTTAGTATGACGATTGGCCCAAGCCGGAGGCAACGCCGACAGCCGGAGTCGTCTTCTAGACTAATTCCTGTGTCTAATGTTCTGTTCTGGTCTTCATATAGTGTTTCCACATACTCTGCCCATCTATTGATTATTTCCTTCTCGTCAAGGAGCAGTTTTCCTTCTTTGTCTCTGACACCTTGGTTTTTATTTATTTATTTCTTTTAGTTGTTGGATCTTGTTGTACATGAGAGGGTTGTGCTTCTTGTCTAGATCTTCAATTTCTTTGAATTTTTCTTTGTAATACTTCTCTTTTGCATCTCTACACATCTTCTGTACTTTTAATTTTGCTCTGTTGTATTCAGTTTTTCTGTCTGCATTCTTCATGTCTGCTCTCTTTTTCATCTCATCCAGAACGTCTTTCGTCATCCACTCTTGTTTTTTCACCTTTTTCTGGTTTACCACAGATTATGTCTGCAACGCTTCCCAGTTTTTCTTTCAGTTTTGTCCATAGTTCTTGTGGTCTCTTCATGGTTTCTCCTTTCAGACTCTTCACGTCCCATCTTTTGTGTGTCGTTTTCTTTTTCTTGATGGTTTTCAGTTTGATCTTCATTTTCTACAGAAGGTTAACCCTTTCACTACCACACTACAAAGGGTTAACACTTTCACTACCACACTACAAAGGGTTAATGCTTTCACTACCACACTACAGGCGGTTAACCCTTTCACTGCCGCACTACAGGCGGTTAACCCTTTCACTACCACACTACAGGCAGTTCTATTTCATACTGGCTGCCGCTCAGCGTCATCTGCACGCACTTCACTTCGTGCACGAGCACTGAATAAAAAATTCCACAATGTACCTTTACATCCCAACATTCGTCTGGCCACACCCCTATCCGCTTACCTTCATAAGCAGGTGTGTGGTCACCTACTCGCCTCCATCTTCACTTTCCCCACAAGGAAGTGCCTTCGGTAGATCCCACACTTGACGAGGTTGTTAGCTGAAGAAAGTTGAGACGTGTTTACATTTTTTCTTGCTTTTTTCTTCTCTCATATATTTCGAAATAAAAAAAGCTAAGTCATAATGTCTACTTCGGAGGGTCGCGCTCGCAACGCTACTCTTCACCAGCGGTTCTCCATTGCCGCCTCTGTTGTGCGTCTTGGAGCGGGGTTGAGGCCTCTCTCGTGGTCGGCAGCCACGCCCGGTAGGCGTCCGGTAGTTTGCCTCTCCAAGGAGCTAGTGCACCAGTGCCGTCTCCTGTGCGATGGCCTGGTTCCGGCTCTTGTTCCTCTGCTTCCGGGGAGTCATCCGCTGTTGGGCGGCCGGCTCCTTTGGTTGCGGGGGATTTGATACGCAAACTTTTTGCGTCAGCTCGCTCCCGTCGCAAGATGGTGGCTTGCAGACGCGAACGGCCTGGTTTTGGTGAGTTGCTGGAGCCGGATGAGGATGCGTCGGTCTCTACATGCCCGATGGAGACAGAGGACTACATGATAGAGGCGGACGGGTTCTTGTTTGAAGGCCCGGTGGAGACATGTCCCCTGCCTGTCCAGGTAACACTGGAGGGGGGTAAGATGTCTCCTTGGGGTTCCTCGTCCGCAGATGTTGGGTTAGAACCTCCGACTCGGCGGCGGGATGCCCTGCTATCAGCCATCAGAATGTGGCTCCTTAACCAGTAGTCTGCTGTATGTGAGGGACGCGGGCTCGGAGGAGGAAAGTATGCAGGGGGAACTGCATGCTTTGTTCCCCGAGCTCATGGCGGCGGCGGCAGTCGCAAATGGCGTGCCGCTGCCGCAGCCACTGCCTGTTCCTGTCCCTGACGATCTCATAGGTCATCTATGGCAACGTCGCCCGGTGAGAGGGGTGGACGTTGTCTACCCATTTTTCCCCTCAATGGCGGCCTACGTCCGCCAGGGCCAGGTGGTCTCCCACATCATGGGCCTTACTCCCGCCTACGTGCAAGTCACGCGGGTGGCGGGTTTGGTAGACGGCATGAAGGAGGGCGTGCCACGGCTTGATAGGCCGATGGCGGCGCTCCTTTGTCCTGAGGTGGTGTGGGAGCCGTTACGGAAGCCGGTTCCCCAAGGGAAATCGGCGAGGCGGTTGGCATTTTGGAGCGACCAGTCATTTATCACCGGAACACAATCTCTAGCTGCCACTTCTAACATTGCGCAGCTGGCGAGATTCATGTCCGGGATATTGACGGGCGGCACGGAGCTGACTGATTTACAGCATGATCAGCTCGCCCAGTCGGCAGGAGCCATCCTGCATCTGATTCAGCCGCAGGCTATAGCCGCTGGGAAAGTGCGCGCCCTGGCCACTCTGATCCAGCGCCACCTTTGGCTGGAGCAGGCGCGTGTGCCGGAGAAGAAGAGGACTCCCCTTCTGACGGCACCCCTCTCCGAGGCTGGACTATTCGGGTCGGCACTGCAGCTGATGACCTCAACCTGCAGGGAGATGCAGGAGGAGCGCTCCATGCTCCAGCCTCATTTCCCCCCGCCCGATGTTGCCGGTGGAGTCAGACAGCCGCCACGTCGTCGAGGTTCCTCCGCCGTGGCCGCCGCTGTTACCACCGCCACTGCTGGACCTTCGGCGAAGAAGGCCAGGAGGAGAGAGGGCGCCTCCGCCACTGCAGCCGGCCCATCTACGCCCGGAGGTGAAGGTAGGGATCGTCGAGACCAGCCGCCGATCGTTTACCTTCCCTCCGGGGCTCCACGGGGTGGGAAGCCCCGAGCGGCTCGTGGCAGGCGTCGCTAACTTCATGATGACTTTTTCCCTCTGTGGTCCCCCTCTGTTCCCTTCCCGGCCCCTCTATGATTTTTGTTCGAAAATAAAGAGTCCCTCCTAAAGGGGGCCTGTGTTTTTTGTTAACAAACTGTGTGTTTATTCACCAAACATATGATGGGGATGCAACGTGTGAATCTTTCGCTAGTATGGGTTTGATAGGAGGGCTAGACGTTGCTTTCATGTTAGAGCTTAAGCAAGGCCTGCAGCCTACACTCGGTTGAAAAAGGGGTTTTTCTGCCTCTACCTGAATCTCCACATAAAGGTAGAGGTTAGTTGTGTGCTCTGTTGCTTAAACAGTGATATTGAGCTGCAACACTATTGTGTTGGTTTGCAGTAATGCTCGTATGAAAACGTACCGCGGCTCAGCCGCTCTCTCTCTCTATCAGATTTTTTCTGTGTCTTACAACATAGATACGGGTGTCGGGTTCACACACACACAACTTGGCCTTGCTATAAACCCTGTTCACAGATGTGTCTGTGGCTAGCGTGCATTGGATTAGCTTGCGCTATTCATTGGCATTGCTACTGAAGGTATCATATGGCTGTTGTTGTTGTCATATGCAAGGGTTGGGCTTGCGAGGGGGTACCGGATAAACCCCTCCTTCCCTCTTCTGATTGGTCAGGGGGTTTCTGTGACTCTCTTTTCATTCGGTCAGGGTCAAGCTGTTAGGCAGCTTGGCACGGGGGGGGGAGGGTTTCCCAGACTCCGCACCTATCACAGGCGATTGAGTCTTGGGTTTCCCCCCGTCATGGCAAACGTCACTAGGCACGTTTCTATTAGACGACGGCTTCCGTGAGTTTAGACCCGTATGTAGGGTCTGTTGTTGTCAAGTTGTCGGGGCAGAGCGTAGGAACTTACTGTTCTACTACGCTCGATATAAGTGTAACTTGAGTCGGTTGGTCACATGACTCAATGTTACAGTGACTTTTCAATCTATGGCTCACGTGGGAAGTCTTGCTGAGGAGTTCCGTCTCCCCTCTGTAGTGAAGGTGGCGGGATTTAAAAATGTTTTACCCTCGGCTGCGTCACGTGGGATTCATGTCAGTCGGTGTTTCTTTCTTTTTTAATAAAAAAGAGTGGAGAATATGAAGCACGACAACCTTCTTGTCGTTCTCCAAGGCGCCTTGAAGGATCAATGTGGGGTCTGGTCAGACTGTCCATTGATATGTTTTGGGTCCCGACGCATACATAGTGCTGGCTCGGGGTGTTTCTGTTAAGAATCATGCAGGAGGCTAGTACGCCTTGGTTGCCCGTTCTTAAAACAGCGTTTTTATAGGGCAACTGGGATGGGTTTTTTTCCCTTTTCCGAGAGCCTGTTACTGGGTCTCGACGGATTCTCGTTCATATCTGGGGGATGTTAACGGAATAGATCAGAACATAGGTAGAGGGGTCTCACGCCCTTGGGGTGGGCCACTGAGCGCGGTATAAATAGGACCGTCTGGGTGGCGCCCTCTTTCCATGTTTTAGATCAACACGCATTCCTGCCCCCTCTCCTGGAGTGGGCATGTCGGCGTGGTTAGGGCACGGGACTGGTTCTGGTCACGCTGGTCCAGGTCAGTTAACCCGTTGTCCGCCGGGGATGCAGATCTGCTGTTCTGGTACCCTGAGGGACTTGTGCTTTTTTCAGGGGGAAAAATGCCGGGTCGGCCCGGGTGTCACTGGGTTAGGCGTTATGGAGACCCTTTGTTGGGTACACTTTGTACCTGGCACTTTTATAAGGGGCTGGTTCTCCTTTCTTTCGCTCCTCTCTCACGCATGGCGAAGAGGGGGCTGTTGGGGTGGTCTTCTGGACCTCCTATGGTAACCCTGTGTGCTTCCCGAGCCGCCAGGCCCGGTCCGAAGTAATGTTTCGTTGAAACCGTAGGCCTGGGATAACCCTTTTTCTTGAGGGGTTATAGGAACAACCACCGTCTGTGTACCGAGAGGGTGGTTGATTCCCTGGTGTGTTGGAGCAGAGTCAACTCCCGGGTTACCCGGTTGAGGGTGCCCCTGCACGTTCATGACGTCTGCCAATCGTGTCAGCCTTCTCTGCCTCGACCCCTCTGGGTGGTTTTTTTTGATGGAGGCTTTGTCATGGTGCTCAACAACGCCAGCATACGCCCCTTCCGCCGGGGGGGCTGTTTTCAATTGACCCCTTTGGCGCCTGTCTCGTCCGCAGTGCTCCAGGCTCAGGTCTACAGCCTGCTGCCTGGTTTCCCCGGTGCGCTGCCTGCTTCCGTTGGTTAACCTTTTTTGAGTGCTTTACGGCCATGCTGACTGCCTGTGTTGCAGGGTCAGTGTGCCAGGCGGTGTACTATTGGGGGGAAAGGGCCTGCTCTTGGAGGGGCCCTATCCGAATACGCTGGCGATGTGGGGGGCGGTGTCACTAAGTGACCGCCTGGTGGGGTCTTGATGCCTGGCGTCATTGACCTCTCCGGGCCCCCCTTTTTCCAGGGGATCCAGTCCCTTCAGTGGGTCTGGGTCTTCCTTCGCGCTCTGCTGCTACGGCCTTGCCACGGGGTTGAGTTTGCTCTTGACTCCGTGATTTTGGGGGCAGTAACGAGGGTTGTTCCTTCCGTTCGTTCCCTGGTGGCATGCGGGTTGTGCGTGTGCGTAGTCGTGGGGTCAAACCACGATCTGCTCACCCTGTGCGTTGAGTTGCTGGAGTTCCTCTTCGCACACTCGGATCCGTCTCCCTCCCGTCCTCCAATTGGGAGGGTATCCTCCATTAGGGAGGGTCGGGGGTAGGCCTGCCACGATAACACATTTTGCTGGGCGATTAATTGCCCCCGAAAATATCGCGATAAGCGATATTATTGCGACCGGTTAGAGAATTTTTTTGAGAAATTTATTTCCCAAAACTTTTATTTTGAAGCCCACCGCTCCGTCTTTTCCGGTGTTTAAACTTTTATTTTGAAGCCCACCGACCGGACCGGAAGTATTGTTGCGATTATCCTAGCCGACAACTTGACTCGTCCGGTTGTGTTTTTTAGTTTTAACGTTAGCTACTAACGTTAGATGCAGCTACTACAGGCAATCAACGATGAGGAGGAAGCGTCAAAGCAGTATTATAATAGAATAGCTGTGGTGCGTAGGCACTGCAGCACGACTCGAAAACGACCCGTTATAATAAATTAATTCATGTTTAACTTATCCCCGTCTCCAGTCCTTTGACTAGCCCCACCCGTTCATTGTAAACAATGATGCATGTAATTGTATTAACGTTATTCTGTGTTATTCTAACGTTACACTACAAATAACGCTACTTGGTTAAAAGGAGCAACACTATTGAGAAATGTAGTTAAGCTATGTGGTGTTGCCCCACGGAGCTCCTGTGCTGTGCTGTAGTAAAGCCAGCGGCCCGCCTCCCAACACGGACAGTGACTGACAAGGGGCACTGGTTCCGCCTCATTAAAACAAACGCGCAAATAGCAATTAATCGCGTCCGTCAAAATCATTGCATTCATTTAAATTATCGCGGCAATTAATCGATTTATTGCTTATCGCGGCAGGCCTAGTCGGGGGGCTCGGTCCTCCCCGGTCTGATGGTTGTGGGGGGCCTCAGTGGGGTACATTTGTCGAGCTTCAGGCTCCCGCTCAGCTCCTGTAGTGCAGATGACGCTGAGCGGCAGCCAGTATGAAATAGAACGGAAGGTTATGTATATAACCAAGTTCTATGAATACTGGTTACGCTCAGCGTCAGGACGCCACTGCGGCCCTTGATCTTGCCTTGTGGTGAAAGTTTGGGAAGGAGGCGAGTAGGTGACCACACACCTGCTTATGAAGGTAAGCGGATAGGGGTGTGGCCAGACGAATGTTGGGATGTAAAGGTACATTGTGGAATTTTTTATTCAATGCTCGTGCACGAAGTGAAGTGCGTGCAGATGACGCTGAGCGTCACCAGTATTCATAGAACTTGGTTATATACATAACCTTACGTTAACCATCGGGTAATCGAGTCGTTTGGTCTCAGAAAAATTACAAGCACACCTCTGGTACATTGGTCGAGCTTTTTTAATAGTATTCTTCCCATAATGTATAATCTGTTTACATTCTTATATACTATTTCTTTATTATCTGTTTACGTTTGTTATCTTACAATGCTGCTGTGATGCCCTGATTTCCCTAAAGGATTAATAATATACGGTATCTGTCTGTCTGTCTGTCTGTCTGTCTGTCTGTCTGTCTGTCTGTCTGTCTGTCTGTCTGTCTGTCTGTCTTGTCTGTCTGTCTGTCTGTCTGTCTGTCTGTCTGTCTGTCTGTCTGTCTGTCTGTCTGTCTGTCTGTCTGTCTGTCTGTCTGTCTGTCTGCCTGCCTGCCTGCCTGCCTGTCTGCTTGCCTGTCTGTCTGCTTGTCTGTCTGTCTGCCTTCCTGTCTGTATGTCTATCTACAACACACTACTTTATCCTATGCTACTCATTGTATTCAGTAAAACCAATTTTTTTTTCATATCTTCCTCCATAACCGTTATGCCCAATAACTTTGGGTGTGTGTAAATGTTAGGACGATCCCTGTAACTATGGCAACATATGACAACTCACTGTAGATGAGTACATGAGTACCACGGTCTGTGTACGAGGCGAGACGATGACTTCCTGTGAACAAGAAAGCGTTCACGGTGATCCTAAAATCTGTGAATTCTAGGCTGAGCTGGTAGGTCAGGGGAAAGTCAACATGTGGGTCAGTGTGTATCATCTCCTAAAAGAGAACACTCACTATCTAAAAGTGTGAGTGAGTGAGTCAGTATCTGAGTGAGTGAGTGAGTGAGTGAGTGAGTGTGCAGGTGTGTGTGTAAGGAAACCATACCTGTATGGCTGCGTTCATCGCCTTTTCCATGGACACAGTGAATAAACAAGGCTGCACAGACACTGTGAAATAAAATTATTAAACTTTTTTCAACTCATTGTCTTGCTTATAAAAGAGACAAATTTTTTTTTATTCGTTCAAATATTCATTCAAATATTATGAGGATAGGTAGTAATGGTGAGTTTACTTCCTGTTTGGGCAGAGATGTCTGACAGTGGAAAGTCATCCAACTCTCTGTGTAGGAGTGTGAGAGAGATGTGTGTGTGTGTGTGTGTGTGTGTGTGTGTGTGTGTGTGTGTGTGTGTGTGTGTGTGTGTGTGTGTGTGTGTGTGTGTGTGTGTGTGTGTGTGTGTGTGTGTGTGTGTGTGTGTGTGTGTGTGTGTGTGCGTGCGTGCGTGCGTGCGTGCGTGTGTGTGTGTGTGTGAAACAGAGATTGTGTGTGTGTGTGTGTGTGTGTGTGTGTGTGTGCGTGTGCACATGATCCATGGAGCACATGACTGGTAGATAAGGGTGGACCCGGGAAACGAAGTCAGATTCCCTGAAGACATCGTGGAGACCAGCCTCAGACCAGACATGGTGCTGGTCTCTGAAACATCTAAACAGGTGGTCATGCTGGTGGAGGAGACGGGGGCTGCGTGCTGCAAGGTGCTTTGAACATTGAAGTGGGAGGTAGGGGCTTTGTGGGAGAATCGCTGTGCAAAGCCTACAGATTCCTGGGCATCCCAGGTGCGTTTAAAAGAAAAGCCACAGGCAGAGGTTCAGAAGCAGCAGAGAAAGCTTCAAGGCGGCTGTGGGTCAGGAGGGATAAACTGCTTGGACAACAGGAACTCATGACTCCCGGCCGGGGAGTGTCTCTGTGTCTGAAGTTGAAAGAATAAAAATATACAGAAAATGTCTTTATTTTTCTTTGACAATGTGGTCAAATCCGTCACCACGGCAAGCGTGAGGAGGTATTGGTACATAATGTTCATTGAGACTGGGATGTCTACATGACTGAGTCACTTTCCTTCACAAAGTGTTGTGTTTGTTTGAAATAAATAAAAACTAAACTAAAACTAAACATCTTTAAACTATTAAAAACTCAATTGAAACGAGCAAACCCACTCTGGAAACTAAATGAAATAAAACTGAATTGAAAAATGTTTAAAACGTTTAAAATGTTTGTTCTTCAAAATTAAAATAAAAACAAATTAAAAATACAGAACTATAATAACCCTGGTGTGCTTGTCTGTCTGTATGTCTGAGTCAGAGAGAGGCGTGAGAAACAGAACTGAACTGTGTTTATTTCAGATTGCGCGTGCATGTGTGTGTGTGTGTAGAATTCCTTGTACATCTGTTGTATGTCTAATGAAGATAAACAGACTGACACGTTGCCAATGTTTTTAGATTATTAATAATGCTATTATTTATATAATATTTATATTATTATAGTGTGTCGAGCCTCGCCTTCCATTCTGCAGTGTCTACTATTTCAAGGTAGACAGACAGACAGACAGACAGACAGACAGACAGACAGACAGACAGACAGACAGACAGACAGACAGACAGACAGACAGACAGACAGACAGACAGACAGACAGACAGACAGACAGACAGACAGACAGACAGACAGACAGACAGACAGACAGACAGACAGACAGACAGACTGGCAAACTGAATGACAGACAGACAGAACAGACAGATGGATAGACACTAGACAGACAGAACAACAGACAGACAAACAGACAAATCTTCTCTCTTTGTATGCTAGCCGGACTGTGACAGTGCTTGGTATAGGCTAATGCTGTCTTCTTAACTCATTCTGCGCCACGGGTCGGGGCGCCAGAGGGCGCTATTACGCCAGCACTGTAAGTCAATGGGGTGCTTTGTTCACTTGCGAGTGCTTAAAATATATCTTATATTATATCTATGGGTCTAATACACCAGTCAATTGTCAGTGAGTTGCTTCCAGTCAACATGTACAAAACGGGTTGTTTTTTCATCGGTACATTTCCGTTTTATACCGTTTTGAATACGGGTATAATTTTGGTGATTTCTAGTAATCCCAGGAAAAGACGCGATAATAGCCCTTTAGTGGAATACACAAAATACGTTGTAATTTTTCGCCTGATTATTGAATCTTCCTGAAATCAACGCTAGATCATCATTATTATCCTTCCTCGTGCAAGAATGAAAAGAGCCCTGGACCGCGGGGGCTCCCCCCCCCCCCCCCCAGCCACACATACACACACAGAGACAGAGTCGATCGGGGTAGAAATAAATATCAGATCAACAATCAAATTTATATATATATATTACCTTGTAGCTGATGTAATGCAAAAGAAATAATCCAATTATCTGATCGCCATTCCAAATACTGCTCGTGGAGGTCCGTACCACATTACCGACAGTTACACACTGACGGGCGGGCAGGGTTACTGTTCCATGCCATCGTTGTTGAGGCCTACATTTGCCAACTATGCCCCAAAACTATGGAACACACTACCAACACACATCAGAAACGCCAGCTCCATACACATTTTTAAAGGAAAATTAAAAACGTACCTATACAGTTTAGCTTACAAATAGTGTACCATGCCTTAGGGCAGTGCTTCTCAAACTTTTTCTGTCAGGCCCCCCTTTGGCGGACCAAAATATTTTGGGCCCCCCCTCGCCCCAACAAAATAGTCATGAAATGGGCCATGTTTAAATTTATTGAAATAACACCAATATCGTGACCTTTCAAATTGGCCCTATATTTTGTTTTCAGAGCTGTCATGGATGAAAAGCCAGCTTCACACAGATACTGTATGTGGTGCTGAATGGTATCAACACCTTAACTGCTGCATCATGAGATACTTGGTACTCAGCACCACACTCTCAGGTCGCTTTCACACAGGGGCTGTTTGGTCCAGACTTTCGGACCAGAATTCGATAGTCCGGTTTTTCGGGTTTGTGTGAATGCGTGTCGAACTCGGTCCGCCAGACCAAACAGGCGAACTCTGGTCCGCCTGAAAACGTCGCTTCATCGGACCAAACGCGAACCAAATATAGGAAGTGATTATTATTACCACTGCTCGCAGCACTCACTGCAAAACAAGCACACTGCATCTATCTATCTATCTATCTATCTATCTATCTATCTATCTATCTATCTATCTATCTATCTATCTATCTATCTATCTATCTATCTATCTATCTATCTATCTATCTATCTATCTATCTATCTATCTATCTATCTATCTATCTATCTATCTATCTATCTATCTATCTATCTATCTATCTATCTATCTATCTATCTATCTATCTATCTATCTATCTATCTATCTATCTATCTATCTATCTATCTATCTATCTATCTATCTATCTATCTATCTATCTATCTATCTATCTATCTATCTATCTATCTATCTATCTATCTATCTATCTATGCATCTTGGGAAGAAGGAAGAAAAAACGCGGCTTATTATTATTACCGAGGCGCACGGCATTAGATCAATGGATCAATGCCACATCAATACTCGCCTCCGCTGATCTGGAGGGCTCGCAGTCCACACACAGACACACACACACGCGCGCGCGCACGCACACACGGGCTCGCAGCCACACACACATTTCCACAGCCCAATAGACGAGCGCCCTTTTCGACCGTGTGACATTGTTCAGATAGTTCGGTGCGCCTTTGTCTCAATGTTGTCTGTAAAGTTTTTTTTTATCCAGAGTAACTTGGTGATCCTTTTCTGTGTTTTATTAATTAAATAATGATTTTCAGATTTTGAGAAATGGTATTTTCATGGAGAACAGTGCAGCTGCAACAGATAGCACTTTAGTGATAATTTTCTGTAATAAAAAAAAAAAAAAAAAAAAAAAATTTGTTTAAAAAAAAAAAAAAATCTCAGGCCCCCCCTGTCATGCCTCTGCGCCCCCCCTGGGGGGCGCGCCCCCCACTTTGAGAAACACTGCCTTAGGGAAAGCGAGTATCTTATTGAAATGTTTTTATTATTGTTTTTATTTTTTATGTACTGATCTTTTACTGAAACGTTATTTTACTGTACTTTGCCTATTGCCGTACTTTTATTACTGTTGTCTTACTAATGTGATGCTTTTATTTTATTTTACTTTTATCTTTATTTTTTATTTATTTATTTCTATTTTTATTTTTTATTTTATTTTAAACATTGATCTTAACTGATCACTGTGACTTTATTACTTTTATCGTTATATATGCCTATGTTTGTGTACAGCACTTTGAGCTACATAACATGTATGAAAGGTGCTTTATAAATACTTACTTACTTACTTACTTACTTACTACCTCGCCTGAGTATTTAAACCCCGCCCGCACGGCTCGGATCGTCCCAGAAAAGAAACTACACCATTTCTAATAGAGTGCAATACCAGCTGGAAGGCGTAGGCGGCGGTATTTGCCCTTTTGCGAGCTCAGACCCATTCCCAACGATAACATCAGGCTGGATGGATTAAAATGACTGTATATCGCTAATAAAAGAAATAACGATTAAAACCCGACTATACTCGTGATTGGCGCTCAAGCGATGGCGAGTTAACCCGACTATCATCGGGTCTGGCGCTGAATGAGTTAATGCCCTGCCCAGTGCTGTACTCTGAGGAGGAATGCCTGGTGCCTGATTCTGTGTTTACACTTCTGATCCGACTTGCGTGTCTTCTTGCCTGGCGTGTACATCGTGGGAACATTCCTCAGACAGAACCTACCTTTCCGACTGAACCATATAAGGCCAAACAGTGTGACAAAGCCTTCCACAGATCTGTTCACAGTAGGCTAATCTTGATGGAATTCTTTTATCGAAATGTATTTGGAAACTGTAATTCATTGCAGGTACCGAAAACACAGTTATTCATTGTACACACATTTGAAAAGATACTCAGTTGTTTATTGCATTAGTCAAAAACGTATTTGGTGAAAAGGTATTTACTGTTGACCAATGGTTCTCAAACCTTTTTTTTTTACCACCAAATGAATACACATCAGGGTAGAACCATGGACCCCCGTTTGGATCTAACTTCTGGTCAATGAATAGTGAATATTCAAATATTCTTTGTTCCGCTGTGGACCCCCGGGGACCCCCCAAGGACCCCTAGTGGTCCCCTGACCCCTGGTTGAGAACCACTGGTGTAGACAATGTGAGTTTATGAACACTCACATTTTGAAGAATAGTATACAAAGTATTTCTGTGACGATGCATTACCCCAACTGGTGAAGACTGGAACAGTAGCTGAACTGTTGCTGTAACATTGTCATACAAGAGGGATATATGAGGGAGTGGCTATTATTATTCCTAGCCAGCTTCTCCAGCCGCCAGATGGTCTATTACAAAGAACCAAAGGTTGGAACTGGAACTGGGCCGACACCTAGTCACCAGTAGTTCCTCAAAGGACGCTGATTGGTCCAAACCACAGTGGTTCAGACACAAGCTCACAACTTGAAGCCTGACAAGATGGATTGCTACGTGATCTCACGAAGCCAGCCGCCATGTAAGTGTAGCAGGGTGGATTATCCCTGCTTCGTGGGAACGGGTGTGCACAGCCACTGGGTAGCGAGACACAGTAGAGCTCCGTCTGACTGCACCTTCGTCTTTGGGTCTGGAGCGTCAACTGGAGGCCGGCAGTGGGAGTGGATGGGGCCTGGGATTTACCAACCTGGTCTGGTACTCTGGTCTTCCTCTCCCTTCCAGGGTGGTCAGCAGTACTCCCCAACTCGCTCTCACTTCCCCCAATTCCTCCTTTAACCCTCCCACACCTAGTGACTGAATTGTAAATAAATAACTTAGTTCCCCCCGCAAGCAGTACCCTCCCTCAGTGACATTAGAAACCTTACAGTAAAAAGGGAAGAGTTGGATAGGAAGGGGTTAATGGTATTAACGTTACCTACACCAAAACAGTTGTTTATAGGCTCAGGAAGGGACACGCACACAGAACTCCCATCTAATTCTTCATAGTTAATTGTACTGGTCAGTTACAAAGATTTAACCCTATCCCCCCCCCCTCACAGTGAGCTGTGGTGTTCCACAAGGAAGCATACTAGGACCGCTACTATTCCTAATTTATGCAAATGACATGTCGTCAGCTTGTGACTGCAACTTGTTCCTGTTTGCGGACGACTCAGCCCTGCTGGTCTCTGACAAGAACAAGTTACAGGTTGAAAAAGCCCTCAGCTCGGAACTAGGCAAAATCTGCATATGGCTCGCCGACAACAAACTATCATTACACATGGGCAAAACAGAGTCCATTCTCTTCGGTTCAAATAACAAACTCAGCAAGACCGACGGCTTCTCGGTTGCAGTGGGTGACAATGTTGTCACAAGGAAAGATGAAATTACCTACCTGGGTTCCATCCTAGAGGCTAATCTTTCCTGTGACAGAATGGCATCCAATGTAATAAAAAAAGTCAACCAACGAACGCGATTCTTGTACCGGATCTCCTCTCTGGTAAACAAGATTAGGGCCGTCCTGGGTCAACATTACTATCTTTCAGAGGCTGTAGCGGGCTCAATTGTAAAGCTAGGTGACGGAGCCTCTGATACTCAACACACAATCAGACTGGAGAACACCTGGAGAGCAGCTTAGCACACACACTATACCTCATAAACACATGCACATTACACACAGCTCACACACACACGCACACACACAGAAACATTTACATACATACACACAAACACACATACACACACACACACACACACACATATACACACATATACACACATACACACACTCACATTGTGTATACAGACACAAACACAAACAGACACCCCCCCCACACACACACGCACACACCTATACACACACACACACACACACACACACACACACACACACACACACACACACACACACACACACACACACACACACACACACACACACACACACACACACACACACACACACACATAGACACACACAAAGACACACCACACCCACACTTTCTCTCTCTCACTTATGCATTCCCTCTCACTCACTCACTCTCTCTGTCTGTTTCTTGCAGTCGCTCCAGACACCATAGTTCTTCATGCCAGAGTTGTTAGAGCTACATCTAAACATAGCTACTGTAGCTACTGTAGCACTCTACTGTATCTATAATTACATAATGCTCTACCAGACTAAAACTAATTCTATTCTTGGTTGAGTTGCTTGGAATCCAAAAAGGGGAAACTGAAAGGACAATATATATAGGAGCTGTTACTGTTTCCATACATAGACTTATTTGTGGAGGGCCCACCATGATGTTAGAGAGGCCCACCACCAATAGAATTTCCGAAGTGATGGAATGACAGACTAACAGCGCTTCCTGAATTACACACACAAGGTCCTCTCTGGAACCACCACCACAAGAACAACTCAGGAATAATTCTGCTTATTTTCAACCTAGACCCTTATTATTTCCTTCATCTGTCATCATAATCACCGAAGTGGACGAACCGGTTTATTGAGGAGAGTGGCAAGATGTAACAAGTCAGGAGTAGATAGGAAGTTGTCATGACGAAGGCTCTCTATGTGTGTGTGTGTGTGTGTGTGTGTGTGTGTGTGTGTGTGTGTGTGTGTGTGTGTGTGTGTGTGTGTGTGTGTGTGTGTGTGTGTGTGTGTGTGTGTGTGTGTGTGTGTGTGTGTGTGTGTTATGTGTGTGTGTGTGTGTGTGGGGGGGGGGGGGGGGGGTTAACCTGTGCTCATTGATTGCTCTGATGCAGCCACACCTGCTCCCGGGCTCAAGTAACTCCAGACAGGTGTGGCTCACCACAGCAATGGCAGCATCCGCTGGACCACGAATGAGCAAGTTTTCTGGGTACTTGAGTTACATCATTGCATCCTCAAGTGCAATAGTTAAGGCTCTTACAAAGACTGTGTATAAACTCTGTGGGTGTCCATTCTATGCATCTATATTCTATTTGTATTACTCTCCTATTAATGTATTTCTGAAACCTCTCAGATTCAATTTCTGGTGCTGGCGAAATTGACCACCGTTCTATTGGCACTGGTGTGCTGTTCTATAGTACGATTGTGTCTCCTAATACCTAGTGACCATCGTTCCTTTGACACTGGTGTGCAGATCTACGACTGTGTCTCCTAGTACCTAGTGACCATCATTCCATTGACACTGGTGTGCTGTTCTATAGTACGATTGTGTCTCCTAGTACCTAGTGACCATCGTTCCATTGACACCACTGGTGTGCAGATCTACGACTGTATCTGCTGGTACCTAGTGACCATCATTCCATTGACACCACTGGTGTGCAGATCTACGACTGTATCTGCTGGTACCTAGTGACCATCATTCCATTGACACCACTGGTGTGCAGATCTACGACTGTATCTGCTGGTACCTAGTGACCATCATTCCATTGACACCACTGGTGTGCAGATCTACGACTGTGTCTCCTAGTACCTAGTGACCATCATTCCATTGACACCACTGGTGTGCAGATCTACGACTGTGTCAATAACCACACCGCTTCATCTTGTATGTTACTGAGTGATATCAGACTGCATGATGTCAGGCATACCAGATTATGAAAATAACCAGACTTATAATTTATAATATTGCTGGAAACACTGGTTAGTCAGGGCGGCTGAGTGGCGCAGTGGGCAAGGCGCTCGCCACTAACGCAGGAGATGCTGGTATCGAGCCCAGCTCTCTGCGTTGCTACCGGCTTGGCCGGCCATCATACTAACACAATTGGCAGTGTTAGGGGGTGGGAAAGCCGGTGGGTGGGGATTCGACGTTGTGGACAGCGACTCCTACAGGTCGGTTGGGTGACGCCGGTGCGGTGAAACAGGAAGTATCGGGGGCAGCATGAGCTTCCCACGCGTTACTCCTCGCCACTGAGAGTTCGAGCTTCTGCGGTGAAAAGATGCGATAGGCTGCCTCCTCGTGTACCGGAGAGGACACGTGATGCAAGGCTTAAATCCTCACTACAGCCGACCAGTGAGAGGCATAGTCTAGCAACGTTCAAGACAGGGGAGGGAAGAATTGGAAATACGAAATTGGGATGGGAGAAAAATTTTAAATGGGGAGAAAAAGTGGATAAAAAAAAATAAAAAACACTGGTTAGTCTCCACTCTTAATTGAGCAAAGTCAAAAAGTCCCAAATTTCATATAAACAACAATAGTCAGGAGTGGCACATCCTTATAATTAGAGATGTCCCTATCCGATCACGTGATCGGGATCGGGGGCCGATCACGTGATTTTCAGAAGATCGGGATTGGGAAAGAAAATCTGGATTTTAATTTAATTTTAAATTTTTACATTTATTTTTTATTCAACAAACATGACCATGTTCACGTCTTAAACTCATACCGAGGCCTTAGTTTTGGTTTTAAATTGCATATCATATCATCATTCATTTATTTATTGTCACACAGAGCAGAATAATTTTGCCAAAACAAACGCATTTCCTTTGATTTAATTATACATCCGCATTTCATTGTATACTTGTATGCCGTGACAAATAAAACTCTTGACTTGAAAAATACATCAAATGATTTATGTCAAGGATGAGGGACATCCACTAGTTGCAGAACTTGCAGTCACCTGATTTTTACAGACGATGGCGCCATTGCTCTCATGAAGCAGCAGGTTGGAGGCGGAGTTTTTAGATTACTCCGGTTGCAATGCCTCGCTTGAATGAAGTTAACTTTTCACCTGGATAACGCCAACATTCAGGGTGAATGTAATGGGAGAAATTGGGATGGGATTTTTTTTTTTTTTTTTTTTATATAATTTTTTTTTTTTTTATCTGATCGGGAAAGATCGGTATCGGTAGATACTCAAAATCACATGATCGGGATCGGATCGGGAGCAAAAAAATTTGATCGGGACATCCCCACTTATAATCTACGCTGTTAAGAAGCATGTTGCTGGGAGCTCCAGTAGCTCACCGCGTACCTCGAACGCTATTTCGGCGTCGGGGACAACCGTGCGCGTCACGGATCTGGGGTAGCGAGTTCGACTCCCGGACAACCCGTACTTTCTCAGAGTGTCTTTCCCCCGATCTATACCCCCATTCAACCTGTTTCTGTCGGTCATGCTTGACCAGAAAAAAAGCGATAAACGCTAAAAGAACCAGCTGACTGGTCAAAGTTTAAAAAAAAAGAAGCATGTTGCTTCATATTTACATGACAGTGGGTTAAGAAGCATGTTGCTTCATATTTACACACACACACACACACACACGCACACATGCAGGTGGTACTCATGCTGCCAATAATTCTAGTTTCAGCTGACTTGTGCTGTCAAGAATTCTAATCTTTGCCCCACACACACACACACACACACACACACACACACACACACACACACACACACACACACACACACACACACACACACACACACACACACACACACACACACACACACACACACACACTCCCCCTCGTATGTATATATTTTCTGTTAGGATCTCTGTTTAACAGTACTGTATATTTGCATATTTTGTATGTCACAAATGTAACAATACTGTGTATACCTGTATGTCATGTACCCCTCTGAAAAAAATGTATCCATTATCACGACGAGAAAACGATCTTTGTTATGTCGAGATAACGAAAGAATAAGTCGTTATCACGAGAAAACAGACTTTGTTATCTCGAGATCTCGAGAAAATTATCTCGTTATCACGGGAAAACAGAGTAAATAAAATGTATGAATGTATGGCCTCTTAGGGCTTCCGTAGAGGTGTAGTGGTTACGTCATTGGTTCCACCCTCTGTCCAATGCAATGTATTTCCCCATTGCCCATTGCCCTTTTTTTTTTTTTTTTTTTTTTTTTTCTCCTTTTTCCTCCGATTTTCTCCCATCCCAATGTTAGTCGTTATGCCAATTCCCAATCCCCTTCCTGGTCGCTGCGCACTTACCCCCCACAGTCGGTCTGGGAGAGTGGAGGCTATCACGATCACGTGCTTCCTCCGACACACGTCTAGCCAATCAACCGCTTCTTTTCACCTGGCAGCGCAGACTCTCACTGACTCTCCCCCCCATTGCCCATTTCTAAATAGTCTCGTTTAAATCAATTTTTTTTGTTCTCACTTTTTTCTGTATTTTTCTCCCATCCCAATTTAGTCGTTATGCCAATTCCCTTCCTGGTCGTTGCACGCAGGGAGGGTGAAGACTACCACATGCCTCCTCCGATACATGTGGAGTCAGCCAGCCGCTTCTGGTATTTCCCCCCGATCCCTTCCCTGCTGAACAGGTCCTATTCAGACCGACCAGTAGGAACCGCAGTTTACAATGACCAGGACACACACATACCCCGCCGGCTTCCCACCCGCTAACACTGCCAATTGTGTTAGTAGGGACGACTGACCAAGCCGGAGGTACCACTGACAGCTGGATTTGAACCCAGAGTCTCTGCGGTGGTAGGCGAGTGCATTCTCCACTGCGCTACCCAGCCGCCCCTCATGGTGTAACTTTCTGTGCTTATTCATCCACAATCTATAGCTCAACATGAAAATATTCGCAATTAATCATAAAAGAAATTGACAAATTTTATTTCAACCAAAAATTCTTAAACAATAATGTTAGTGATAGAAGGGAACCCATTTTGTGCAAAAATGGAAAGCTTTTCAATTTCCATGCGGCAGAATTGTTACAATAGCCGATAATCCATTTTCCCAATGATAAATCCCTATACGGGTGGAACAACCAGTGACGTCAGACTACACCGGTCGCGGCTCTCTGACACCGTTATTTCGGGGGTCGCGGCCTGAAAACTTTGGGAACCCCTGATCTAACTGACCTGCATGGTCCTTAATTAGCACAACATTTCTACCAGAGAACGCACGCACGCACGCACGCACGCACGCACGCACGCACGCACGCACGCACGCACACACACACACACACACACACACACACACACACACACACACACACACACACACACACACACACACACACACACACACACACACACACACACACACACACACACACACACACACACAC
This sequence comes from Notolepis coatsorum, assembly GCF_963971535.1. Taxonomy (NCBI): domain Eukaryota; kingdom Metazoa; phylum Chordata; class Actinopteri; order Aulopiformes; family Paralepididae; genus Notolepis; species Notolepis coatsorum. The sequence continues at coordinate 59,905,961 of NC_140167.1, forward strand.
ACACACACACACACACACACACACACACACACACACACACACACACACACACACACACACACACACACACACACACACACACACACACATACACACACACACACACACACACACACACACACACACACACTCAGTGGTGCCCAACCCCTTTTTCACACATGACTAAGTACATAGTACAATAGTCTTATCAGACAGACCATTTGTTATTGTGTCTGAAAGTCTTTCCCATGTTACTAACTAACAAGGTGTCTCTGTCATCCCTTTGGTGACGCTATGGTGACGGGTCACATCACACCTTGAGACGACACATCTGTCACCCTTCCGATCGCCACCACCTCGCTATGACCTCTTCTGTTTATATATCTCCTTTTCTTATCTGCTATGAAATGTCATTCAAAGCCAGTGTCGTGATAATGCCAGGTGTTACATTTTGATGAGTGACCACATTGTACAATGTAGTGCTGGTGCACTATGAATACAACAATACCAAACATCAAACATATCAGGAAAATGTTTGTATGCAGACTAAATGTTATGGTTTGTAACCGACCCCAATCGCACAACACAAGACAGGTATGAGAGTAAGCCAAAACAGGGCATTTATTCATTACATAACAAAAGGCGGCACTGTGCCTTTAAGAGGCGAGCAGGCTAAGGGGCTAAGGCTAAGGGACAGGGCCAGGGCAAAAAGTCAAGGACCAGGACCAGGGGGCACTGGAGAGGGGGACAGGGACAGAGGCCCGGAGAGGCGGGCTGGAGACAGGGACAGAGAACAGGGTTAAGGCCTTGGACAGGGCGAGGGCCAGAGCTGCTTACAGGGATGGCAGGGTTCCGACGGCGGAGGCCTGGCACGGAGATCCTCCTCGGAAGCTGCAGACGGGCAGCGCAGAACACCGGGGTCCCAGAGGACCGGGGCGAAGAGACGCATCCTCCCGTGGAATAGGAAGCGATGCGCGCCGGCTTGACGTCTGGAGTGGGAGCGCGCCGGCTTGACGTCTGGTCTGGAGTGGGAGCGCGCCGGCTTGACGTCTGGAGTGGGAACACCACTCCAGGCCTGGCACGGAGATCCCCCCTCGGATGCTGCAGACGGGCAGCGCGGAACACCGGGGTCCCAGGGGACCGGGGCGAAGAGACGCATCCTCCCGTGGAATAGGAAGCGATGCGCACCGGCTTGACGTCTGGAGTGGGAGCGCGCCGGCTTGACGTCTGGAGTGGGAACACCACTCCAGGCCTGGCACGGAGATCCCCCCTCGGATGCTGCAGACTGGCAGCGCAGAACACCGGGGTCCCAGGGGACCGGGGCGAAGAGACGCATCCTCCCGTGGAATAGGAAGCGATGCGCGCCGGCTTGACGTCTGGAGTGGGAACACTGGAAAACCTCCCGTAGAGGATTAGAGAGCGCAGACGGTGTCCCACTCCAGGCAAACGGCGACAGGTGGTGATGGCTGGCACGTCGTCTCATGCCGGAGACGCGGCAGGTGATGGTAACGTCCAGGACTCCATGAACACTGAACACAGATAAAGATACAGAGTCCAGAACACCGAACCAGCATAGAGAACGACCCGACAAGGACTGGAGGGGAGGTCCAGGTATTTAAAGCCCTCTGGGGCGCTAATCATAACTTATGACAGCTGTGAAAGGTAGTCCAAGGGTGGGGGCTGGTGAAGAGCAGAGGAGAGTAAAACATCGCAAGGGTGGGGGCTGTTGAGGAGAGTAGACAGGGAAAGTCCAAAGGTGGGGGCTGGTGAGGTGAGGAGACAGGGAATTAAAGGTCCAGGGAACAGGCGAAACCTCACACTAAATAGACTCATGGTGGGTACTGATTAACTCCCTATAAATAAACAAGAACAGAGGTCACCAGTAAAACGGAGAATAGTTTAATTTCACTAGAAGTTAGCCCAGTGAGAAAATGCACGTGGATGACTATGCTGCTATTTCCCCCATCTGAAGAAGTCTTTATTTGTTTGCTTCCATACACTCTCTCCTGGGCGCTAGACATTAATGCCTCACTGAGTGGGCGTCACTGCGCAATTCAGCCAATATAAATGGACCAAGCCACTAAATTGAGCCAATCAGCGTCTTCAAATATGATGTCTGAGGGCGCGTTTTTCTAGCGTTCCAAGCAAGCAGAGACACTGGTGTGTTCGTCACTCCCTCGTCAGACAGAATGAACTCAATGGTACACTGGTTGAAGAGACATGGCTTGGTTTCAAAACCAAATTTTCAAAAATACGAAACGACATGGCCCCCCTAAGAACCACCAGGGTAAAAAATCGCGCTGAGCCGTGGATGCACTCCGAAATACTGGCCGCTATGAAAACCAGAGACAAAAAATGCTCTGAGTTTCGTAAAAGTCAGTCAAAGCTTACCAAAAGCACGAGCAGTGAACTCCAAGCCCACGTGACTGAACTCAAACTAGAAAGAAACAGACTAAGAAACGACGTAAACTCGATGATCAAAACTGCAAAAAAGAATTTCATCAATGACAAAACTGAGGAAAACAAAAACAAACCACGTGAACTTTGTAAATTACTCAATAATCAACTAGGATGCAGTAAAAAACTTAAAACCAGATTCTCAAACATAAACATAAAAACGGACAACACGCTCATCACAGACAAGCTGGATGTAGCCAATTACTTAAACATTTTCTTCACAAACATAGCCACAACACTGGTAAACAAACTACCCTCCCACTCAGGGCTTTATGGGGTAGAACACATAGTAGCTTACTACAAAAACCTAGGGGTCCACAAGGACGACTTCAAGCTGGAAATGGTAACAACAGATGAGGTACTCAATAAACTGAGCGCCCTCCAACCTAACAAGGCCACTGGCCATGACAACATCCCCTCCAAATTCCTCAGAGACTCAACAGCCGCCATCACCCCAGTCATCACACACATAATAAACCTCTCCATAAAACAGGGACACGTCCCCAAGGACTTCAAAATTGCGAGGGTGATCCCTCTGCACAGAAAGGGCAGCAAATTAGACCCAGGCAACTACCGCCCTGTTTCTATTCTCACCCCCATCTCGAAAGTCATGGAAAAAATAGTCTACGAACAGGTCGAAAAGTACCAAGCGGAAAAAAAATCTAATCTACGAATTCCAATCTGGCTTCAGAACATCCCACTCCACTGACACATGCCTTCTCTATTTGAATGACCACATCAAACAAGAGGTGGACGCAGGCAAATACTGCGGCATGGTCATGCTGGACCTACAAAAGGCCTTCGACACTGTCAATCACTCCATTCTGATTGACAAGCTAAAAGCAATTGGTTTTGATAGTCTATCAGTGAGCTGGATGCAATCCTACCTTGAGGGGAGGGAACAGATGGTGGAGGTAAACGGTACCCTATCCCCCCCCCTCACAAGCTGTGGTGTTCCACAAGGAAGCATACTAGGACCGCTACTGTTCCTAATTTATGCAAATGACATGTCGTCAGCTTGTGACTGCAACTTGTTCCTGTTTCCGGACGACTCAGCCCTGCTGGTCTCTGACAATAACAAGTTACAGGTTGAAAAAACCCTCAGCTCGGAACTAGGCAAAATCTGCATATGCTCGCTGATAACAAACTATCATTACACATGGGCAAAACAGAGTCCATTCTCTTCAGTTCAAATAACAAACTCAGCAAGACCGACGGCTTCTCAGTTACAGTGGGTGACAATATTGTCACAAGGAAAGATGAAATTACCTACCTGGGTTCCATCCTAGAGGCTAATCTCTCCTGTGACAAAATGGCATCCAATGTAATAAAAAAAGTCAACCAACGAACTCGATTCTTGTACCGGATCTCCTCTCTGGTAAACAAGAATACCCTGAAGACTCTGGCAGGAGCACTCATTCAAGGGTACTACGACTATGCTTGCACCTCATGGTACCAAAGCACCTCAAAGGCGCTAAAAACAAAATTACAAACATCTCAAAACAAACTGGTCAGACTACTGCTTGACCTTACTCCTAGAACCCACCTCACCCCTGCCCACTTTGACAACCTAGGATGGCTTAGAGTAGAGTAGACAGAGTACAGCAACTTGCAATGGGCCTGGTCTACAAGATACACTACACGACCAAGGTACCCATGTACATGTCAAAATACTTCCCAAAGGTCAGTGAATACCACGATCACAACACCAGAGGGAGCGCCACAAATCATGTTAAACCCAGATTCGGCTCAAATAAGGGACTAAACACGCTTCGCAATTATGCCACATCAATGTGGAACGCCCTACCCAAAGCTGTAAAGGAATGTGGATCACTACCCACTTTCAAAACCACTCTCAAGGGACACCTACGGGAGACTGCAATTCAAAACTGGCCCCTGTAAATGTCCTAACCCAACCCCCTCCAATGTACAGTCATTTACCTAGTATGGTTTTGTCAATAGTCCAATGTACAATTTTGCTTGTTTGTACAGTGTCTCCCCCCCCCCCCCCCTCAATGTACAGTTTTGCTTGTTTATACAGTGTTTCTCTCCCCCCCCCCCCAACCACCTTCAATGTAAATTACCCAGTATGGTTGTCAATATCCCAATGTACCCAACCCCCCCAGTGCCCCCACACAACCCCACCCAACCTCCTCCAATGTACAGTTTCTACGTCAAACAGTACTGTATTTGCAAATCTGGTATGTCATAAATGTATAGATGTAGCAGTACTGACTATCTGTATGTCATGTATGTCATATATGTCCTGATGAATTGAAAATGGGGGACCCTGATGTAAACAAGACGAAAGTCTTTCTCTGGTCTGCATCCCCTTAACAATTGTGTGTATTGAGCTGTACTGTATTGTACCCATTCTGCAATCTGTTAATAAACTTTTCAATCAATCAATCAATCAATCAAAGAGAGAGAGAAAGAGAAAGAGAGAGAGAGAGAGAGAGAGAGAGAGAGAGAGAGAGAGAGAGAGAGAGAGAGAGAGAGAGAGAGAGAGAGAGAGAGAGAGAGAGCGTGCGTTTTGAGATCGGGGCGTGTGTGTTTGTGTAGGCGCTATTGGAAACCTGGCTGCATTGACTGTGATCATATATTGATTGATGGCAATGGTGATAGTTGTACTGTACCTACTTAAATATTCGTACACTTGTGGTTTCGCCGACGCTCTGACACACACAGTAGTGTGTGGTTTCGCCGATGCGTGCGTGCGCATGTTTGTGTGTGTGTGTGGCATTGTGATACCTCTGTACATGTTTGCTTAATTTTTGGTATAGCCCCCCCTGGAGAAAAATTCACCAGCCGCCACTGAAATGAACACACAACGGATGATAGTTAAAAAAGAAATAAACTCCACTAAACTTAGACAACACTCTGAGTTTTTAATACATAGGACAAGACTAAATTATTACTTTCATGGTTCTAGACCCAGCCTTTTATTGGCAATGAAAATTTGCGCAAATTATACATTTTCGGATATCCCTTCAATCAGGACACAACAAGGAGTAGTTACTACTGACTCAAAAAAGATCAGTGACACTTTTAGAGAATTGTATTCACAACTGTATAGCTCAGAGGTCAACTTTGATCATTCCAAGTTTGAAACGTTTATTGGCGGGCTTAAAATACCAAAATTATGCAAGGAGGAGGCCGGGGAATTGGGGAGACCAATCACTCTTATGGAACTCAGAGAGACAATTGTTGAGATGCAGAGGGGTAAGGCACCAGGCTGGGATGGGATTCCACCTGAATTATACTTAGCATTCTGGGACCAGCTGGGCCCATTTTTGCACATTCTCTTCCAACATGGCGGACAAATTGTAATTTCTAAGCATTCCCGTGAAAGGCCTGTATTGACCGGGGAGGACAAAAGACACAAGGAAACGGTGACATGAGGTCAAGCGAGTTTGAAAGAATATTTTGGCTTGAAGTCTCTCAGTATTTTTCCCCTTCAAAGAGCGAGACATGTGTTTTTGGTTTCAGCTGAACATAATGACGTGTGTGGCTTTGTTAGTAAGTTCAGGGAAACAGTCTCACTGGCACTGCCACCGCATAAAGTAATTGGCTCAGCATCCACGCGTAGCAAACCAGTGCTTAATTGGTGTCCAGACTCTCAGCACATATCTTGGGTTTCAGCTGATGAATGTGTGTGTGTGTGTGCATCGCTCTGTGTGTGTGTGTGTGTGTGTGTGTGTGTGTGTGTGTGTGTGTGTGTGTGTGTGTGTGTGTGTGTGTGTGTGTGTGTGTGTGTGTGTGTGTGTGTGTGTGTGTGTGTGTGTGTGTGTGTGTGTGTGTGTGTGTGTGTGTGTGTGTGTGTGTGTGTGTGTGTGTGTGTGTGAATGCGTGCGTGCATGCTTGCGTGCGTGCATGCGTGCGGGTGTGTGTCAGTGTTTGGACTCTACAACAGTGGGAAACTTTGCTATACTCCAGGATTTGAAGTTATCAATATCTGAATGCATTACTCATGCATTGTCATTCATGAATAGCAATATAGTCCACTAATCAGTCGGTCTGGTCTCAGCTGACTAACATTTTGTTTGACATCCATCATCATTTCCTGAAAAAAACACATCTCTGATAAGCATGTGATTGCATGTAGAGAAATACAGGTTTACAGATTTGTATATATATATATATATATTTTGGACATTTTCCTTATAATCCTGCCATTCTATAGCTTTCAATGACCAGTAGCCATTATATTTATATCATCAGTAGTATGTTCAATTCTCAGAATCCTATTCACACGGGTTTACGGGAAAGAGTTAAATCAACAACTGCAATTGATTAATGGACAATACAATAGTCAACTAAGAATTTAATTAGTTGACGACAGCCCTAGTCATTGATTTAATTGCAGTCAATATTGCAAAAATGTTAAGCTAATTTGTATGACTTTTTTATTACGCATTACGCAACTGTTGAGTTGGAGTGTAGATTTTCCAGTATTCTGCTTTTTCTTTTCTTGAAATATTTGTATTTAACTAGGCCTAAAAGCTTGTATTCTAGAATTGTATACATCAATGCTAAAGCATATTGTAGTACCTTGTGTGTGTCATGTGCCATGAAGAAGATGGTTAGAGCTATTTTGAGTTGGAACTTGTTGCCTTATAATATAAAGAATGGCTGTTCCAAGTACCTTTTTAAAAGGCTACTGAAAAATAGTATGTTGAATTATGGTTAGGTGTGGGTGTTTCTACCTTGTTATGCAGGTAATAACAGGGCATAAACAGGTAATAACCTGTTTAAATGACAATGTGTAAATAACTAGGAGATGATGATCCCATTCAACTCAATGTTAGCCAAACTGAAAGTTTCCACACTTGGCACTATACAGTGATATAATGACTCTTCCTTCTTTTATAGTTTCATTGACCAATACCAGGATATATAAACTTGCAAGGATGATTATAAGTCATTTTGTGACAAAGTGGTTCCCACAGCTGAGGGGATTTCACAAGCTAGGATTGGAAATAATATAAAATACACCATTGAGTAATGTCCACCAAGCAAGACGTGATATTGTTGTTATTGTCAGGGAAATTAATTTGTGATGTTTGAGGTGGGTAGTGACAAATAAATAGGTTAGTGGACTGACGTGATGCAAACCAGGGGTTTCCAAACTTCTTCATGTCAAGAATCCCCAAATAGATTTAAATGGACCCCCATTTGATAATATTGGATCCTAGGGGCCGCCACCTGAGAAGGCTTGTTGTTAGATATGATTGAGTGCAAATTTGACCAACTGTCTTCATTTTTCTGGGGGCCCATAAGGCTGTCCTCAATTCAATTCAATAAAAAAACGTTATTAGTCCCGCAAGGGGCAATTTTCTAAAGGATCCATAGGGGTCCATAGGGGTGTGCAGACCCCATGTTGGGATCCACTGATTTAATCAGTTTGTGGCTGGGGAGCACGTTTTGAAACAGTATGCCCATTCTCTATTCACATCAGGGCCCAAACACTCAAATCAATTAACTACAGTTAGTCACTAGTATAAAACAATACTAAACAAACAAACAATTCATAATAATTAATAAACAAACAAACAATATTATGTACCGACTGTTTTCATGCAATGCAGTACAGATTTTCTCATGCAAGATAATGAACACTTTTAGTACTATTACTACTTACCCTATCATTTGCTCTCGTGCCACGACCAGCACAACCCATTCACTGGGAATTCCACCAGGCATCGTTTAACCCGGAATTCTATTGATGCACAAGATGAGGGTGAGTACACACGACATGCTACGTACACAAAGACGTCACTAGATGTCGCACCTCATGGTACCAAAGCACCTCAAAGCACTAAAAACACTAAAAACAAGACTACAAACATCACAAAACAAACTGGTCAGACTACTGCTTGACCTTACTCCTAAAACCCACCTCACCCCTGCCCATTTTGACATCCTAGGATGGCTTAGAGTAGACGACAGAGTACAGCAACTTGCAATGGGCCTGGTCTACAAGATACACTACACCACTAAGATACCCATGTACATGTCTAAATACTTCCCAAAGGTCCACGACCACAACACCAGAGGGAGTTCCACAAATCATGTTCAACTCAGATTCGGCTCAAACAAGGGACTAAACACGTTTTGCAAATTATGCCACAACAATGTGGAACGCCCTACCCACAGCCGTAAAATAATGTGAATCCCTACCCACCTTCAAAACCGCCCTCAAAGAGCACCTACGGGAGGCTGCAATTCGAAACTGGCCCCGGTAAATGGCCAACCCCCCCCCCCCGAACAAACCACCATTTCATAAATGTCATGATATATATCTGTATGTATGTCATAAATGTCATGATGAATTGAAAGTCTTTCTCTGGTTTGCATCCCCTTAACAATTGTGTGGGAGTGTTACATTTATTTATTAAAAAATTGTTGGACTTTATGGTGTTCTTGTTTTGTTCTTGACTTATTGTGATGTTTCTTCTTGACGTGTTTAAAGAAGACGTGTCCGGCCCATAGGGACATTAATGTGTGACCTTGTTGTATTTTGTGTGTTGAGGCTTCCTAACTGAAAAGCCACAAGTTAAATCCCTATTATTACTCAACATGTAATAAGGTCACCAAGGGGTCCTTGAGGGGGTTCCAGGGGGTTCCAGGAGACATTGGGAATTGTTCTTGAATTATTGTGATGTTTCTTCTTGACTTGTTTAAAGAAGACGTGTACGGCCCATGGGGACATTAAATACGTCAATTGTGTTCACGTTAGTCATGCGTTAGCTCAGCAGCTAACGCACCGCAGCCTGGGTGAAGATAGTAGCCCACAGCGGTACTTTTTAAAACAAGCTTTTTGATTGGAAAATATGACCAGAATATCTGGAAAAACATCTCACAAACACTATAGACGGTCATAAACGTTAACAAATGCTATAATAAGTCCAACAAATTACTATAAACAGTACTTACACGGTAGTTTCGAAATGCGCGAACACGCTCCGATTCCCCGGAGAAATTAATTCTATGACCGAACGCTCTGGAAAAATCTACAAAAAAACCCGCCTGTCGTGTCGGGGGCCATTTATATAGTTCCTCTAAGACCTGCAGACTAATACTTGGTGTGCTGGTAGTGGTAGGTCTTCCATATAAGGCCTGAAAAGATGGTGTCCTTCCGCCCAAAACTCGACAAATAGGACCTGAATCCCCGGCCGCTCCCCTTTTATCGCGCCTGCGATATCAGCGACTCGGAACCGTTTTGTCGGGCCTTACAAATAAATTTGATTTGATTTTGATTTGATTAAACTAACCAGGTACTACCTTTACTCAAATAATTTTCCTTTACAGTAACATATTGAATAAATAATATTACATTATTGTTCCCCCCATAGTTTTTAGTGTATTTTGTGAAATAGTTGAATTTCACAGCATCTGTGCAGCCTTGTTTATGGAAACAACGATGAATGCAGCCATAAAGGTATGGTTTCCTTACACAGAAAAGACATATCACTATAGTCTGTTTACTTTTCTGTTAACTACATCACTGCAGAATTGATGGTAACTTGGATGTTTTACTTTCCAGGAAGGAACACTAATGGATCCACCATCTGAGAACACTGTCACCCCATGAATTGAAAATAGATTATGACTTGAAGTGTTTTTTTTTGTAATCTACCTCTATTTATTTATTTAGATTGAGTTGTTTAGGATGTTATGATGAACTACTATGTCTCATACCACATAGATATTTAAATTGTACATATTCAAAATAGTGTCACTTTGTTTGAAGTGATTTGATTGGCTGTAGTTCCTGTTTGTTCTCACATGGAATACTTGTGTATAGACACGTAATACTCGTGTATAGACACCTAATACTCCTGTATAGACACAGAGCAGGCAACTGCACCTTCTCATCCATCACCCTCAACATAGGGGCCCCACAGGGCTGTGTTCTGAGTCCCCTCCTCTACTCCCTGTACACACATGACTGTGTGGCTCAGCGGAGCAACAACACAATCATCAAATTTGCTGACGACACAGTAGTGGTGGGCCTGATCTCTGCAAACGAGGAGAGGGCCTACCTGGAAGAGGTCAAGGTCCTGGCGGGATGGTGCCAGGAGAACAGACTCTCCCTGAACGTCAGCAAAACAAAGGAGATGATTGTGGACTTTAGGAGGTCAGGGGTCAAGGACTACAGCCCCCTCAGCATCGACGGGGCACCGGTTGAGAGAGTGAACAGTTTTAAGTACCTCGGAGCCCACATATCCGAGGACTTGACATGGATCACACACATTGACAGTGTTGTGAAGAAGGCACGACAACGCCTCTACTTCCTCAGGCGCCTAAGGAAGTTCCAAGTCAGTCAGAAGATCCTTAAGAACTTCTACTCATGTACAATAGAGAGCATCCTGACTGGCAACATCACCTCCTGGTTTGGGAATAGCACTGCACAAGACCGAAGCAGACTACAAAGAGTGACACGTTCAGCGGAACGCACAATTGGAGGGGGGCTTCCCACCCTCCAGAACATTTACAACAAGCGGTGCAGGGGTAAGGCTAAGAGAATCATCAAGGACTCCAGCCACCCGAACAACTGCCTCTTGCTGCGGTCAGGCAAGCGATACCGGAGTCTCAAGGCGAGCACAGAAAGACTCAGAAGAAGCTTCTATCCCCAGGCCATCAGGCTGCTCAACGAACAATAAACACTATGCAACAACCATCAAATGCACACAGCACACACATCCACACGCACACACTCACTTTAAACAAACAACACACTGCAGCACCCACTCTCCACACTTTAGATCACCTAAACACACTTTATATTTATTGATAAAGGATTTGCACTACAACTCGTACACCTTACTGTAAATTGTACCTAAATTGTACCTCATCCCATTTCTGCTTTGCACTATATAGTATTGTATATTAGTATATTGCATAGTATATTGTATATTGTATGGTAACTCAGTTACTTCTAGTCTGCATCGAACATTGTACATATGTCTATACTGAACACTGGGACCTCTATTTTTACTTCTTTTTACATGCTACTTTATTTTATTTCATACTTATCTTGTCTAGCACAGTCTCTGGAGCGTAACAGTAAGAAGCATTTTGTATAAAAGTATTCTGTACTTCTGTATGACAACTATTAAAGAAACTTGAAACTTGAAACAGAATACTCCTGTATAGACACATAATACTCCTGTATAGACACATAATACTCCTGTATAGACATATAATACTCCTGTATAGACACATAATACTCCTGTATAGACGCATAATACTCCTGTATATACGTATAATACTCCTGTATAGACACCTAATACTCCTGTATAGACAGATAATACTCCTGTATAGACACATAATACCCCTCTATAGACACACTTGTATTTTATTTTAACTCTTTAAAAGCCTCCATTGGACAGGTGTTGTAACTTAGTGTTTACTAGAAACACTAAATACAGTGCCTCTGGTGCTTGTGCATAATTGTATGTTGCAGTTCCAATATGCTATTGTGACGTCCAGGTCTAATAGAATTAAATAAACTTAACTAAACTAAAGTCCCAATGAAAACTAGTCCCCATTACTCCTTATGTCTAAACACATCCAGCTCAGAGGTGTTTACTGAGCCCCATCTCTGGCTAAGGTTCCTCTTACCATTACGTATGTCAACAGTAACCATGTCTGAATTAATGTTCTTATTTTGAGCCTTGTTGCATGTCTGCTATGGCACCTCTCTGTTTAGTTTCAAGTTTCAAGTTTGTTTATTATTTGTCACAATAAAATACATGTACTTTACGGTGAAATGCTTGGTTCTGTATGAGCCCCTGAGAGTGTGCTTCATACAGTAAAAAAGTAAGTAAAAAAAGTAAGTAAAAGAGGAATATACAATATACAATACAATATACAATCTAAAGTACAACCTAAGTACAATCTAACGCACAAATTATATTATCTGATATCTGCTTGGAGAATGGCATTCTGTCTTAAACTCTAAAGCGTGTTCCCGTTCAGCTCATTTGCATACAAAACAACGCCTCCATAGCTCCTTATAAGGCAACTGGTGACGCAGCTGTGTGAAATGGAATGGCGGAAGTGCTTTGCGAGCCGCGTGATTACGAAACCTAGCGTCAGTCAGTGCCAATCAGAGAGCGTCTCCGAGAAATGCGGCTAGGTTTCGTAATCACGCTTGCGCCCATCAAAACTAGATTAGATTAATGTATTGGCATCATATACAGCTCGCGGTACACACCTGCCGCAGCGCGCGCGCACACACAGACACACACACACGCGCGCGCGCAGTACTGTATATGAATGAATGAATGACATATAATATATATAGCCTACGGCGGGCGTAATGAATGAACGCAGTATGGCTTATTAATCCATAATTAAGCCTATAGGCTACTGTTCATTCGTAGGCGCACACAATACTTGTTATGGAATATTAATGCGGTCTATTTCCACCGATTAGCTTTAGTTCTTATTTATATATCCACTGTCATTTCAGTGTTGGTGTATAGGCTATATAGTGTATTTCAATATAAGTTTAATTGATTAATGATATATTCGAAGGAATGCAGGTTTATAGCTATATCAACCCCTCCAATGTACAGTAAATGACCAAGTATGGTTTTGTCAATATTCCAATGTACAGTTTTGCTTGTACAGTGTAAGTCTACCACCCCTCCAACCTCCTCCAACAGTTTCTACGTCAAATGTACTCTCTTTTCTGGACTCTTTTTGTATCACAAACAGTACTGTATTTGCAAATCTGGTATGTCATAAATGTATAGATGTAGCAGATGTAGCAGTACTGTCTATCTGTGTCATGTGTGTCATATATGTTATGATGAATTGAAAATGGGGGACCCTGATGTAAACAAGACGAAATTCTTTCTCTGGTCTGCATCCCCTTATGTAATTGAGCTGTACTGTACCCATTCTGCAATCTGTTAATAAAGTTTTCAATCAATCAATCAAACAAAGGTCTGTCCCATTGTATACCAATCAATGGGATACATTGCATGTTGACCTGCATTCTTTCAAATGTATATAATTAATCATTAAAACAGATGTGTAACAAATAAGAAATACAAATTCCACAGAAGGCATTAAATTATTATTATTTTCAATCATTTCACAATAATTGCATAATTGTGTTTGAATATCTGAGTAATTATTTGTCCAAAATAGCTGGTTCAGATATGGTTAATCCAGCTGCCCTGTGATCAGATGAATCCATATTATTTATTTTTCCGACATCAAATGTGTAATTTCTTATCGTACAAATATTGTCATATTTATTTTAATTATGATTAAGTAATTAATTCCAAGGAGGCCTGTAGTGTTGACGTGAAGGAATCACTATGAGAACACAGTCTGTCAAGTTATAATAACATTTTAAATTAGTCAATCAATCATGAGATTTGATCGTGGGCTGAGAGCATATTTAAGTGTGCTCCTCAGCACTCTTAAATCTGCTCTCAGCCACGATCAAATAAGATCTCAACTTTCGGGGACTCCCACTCCCAGCCCTAATATGTCTTAAATGGGCCAAAATCTGGCTAAGACGAAATATTTTGTCGTAACTTCGTTCGGGAATGAGACCCATTGAGCATCCTGATGGCCTCGGGATAGAAGCTCCTTCTGAGTCTCTCTGTACTGGCAATGAGACGAGTAAATTATTTTAAAAAGTATTTCACATTAATAGCAGGGACTTGCTTTATTTTTATTAGAGGGAAAGAAATCTTACTCTGGGATAAAAAAAAAAAAAAAAAAAGGTCTTTATTCCCAGAGTAGATTCACCTGCTCAAGGGCACTTCAGTGGTGGGTTGTTCTTCACTTCTCTATAGTTCATATTTTCCTACTGGTCCAGAGGTCCAGTCACAAGCCTGGACATGAAAACTCAAAGTCGCTTTACATTAGGTTTAGGTTTACTTTATTTGTTCAAGGGGGACAGTGTACATTAATAAAACATTTAAATGCACCCAATTTTAGCCAAAAGGCTAATTTCCATTGGTAGTCCCCCTGCCAGAAGGTACAGGCTAAAATCCTGTGTAAAAAAAGGGTTAGCAATAAAAACAGAATCAAATCAAGATAAATAACATTAGAATAAATACACAACAAAAGCACATAGACATAGTAGGGATACAGGTCACAATACAGTCATGGACACAAGGACAGAGTACATCATGACATATTAAGAAACGGACGCACCATATCCACACACACATACACACACAGACACCTCAGTGTTGACAGTTCATGAGCCATTCCCTAACCCTGCACTTGAATGAATGGTATGATGTGGACACTCTAATTGTTTGAGGAATTGAGTTCCATTGGTGGGATGCTCTGTATGAGAAGACGGCCTGGCCAAATACACTTTTTTTTTAAAGGGATTGTACCTTTAGTGTTCCTGGTTGAGGCAGACTTGAGGTTGATGAAACCGGACAAAGGAGGAGGAGCCAATCCACACTTTATTTTAAAAACTAGGCAGACGTTTTGATATAGAGTCAGGTTTTCCCAACTGAGTAGATTATATTTTTTTAGAATGCAACAATGATGGTACCTGAATGGTTTCTTGTCTAGAATTTGTATTGCTTGTTTGTATAGTGATTGAAGTGGTTTCAGAATGGTGGAATGTGAATTGGACCAGGTTATCAAACAGTATGTGATGTGGGAAAGAACCATTGAATGAAAATATAGCTTTGCTGCCTCGGTTGAAAGGAAGTTTCTTATGTACCTGAAGTTTGATAGGCTGAACTTTACCTTATTGTAGACTTTTTTTATGTGATTTTTGAAGCTAAGGTTTGGGTCTATGTGTAATCCTAAATACTTATATTCTGATACTACCTGTAATTTCTGACCGGAGATGAAGATATCCTGCTCTGCAACTTCTCTGTGGCCCTTGGAGAAGAACATACAGACAGTCTTAGAGACATTCAATTGTAAACAGCTGTTCTTAAGCCAGGATGTGACATTCACCATGACATTAGACAATTTTGTTGCAACCTCTTCTGTGGTTTTACCGTGTGTATGTAAATATCACTGTATCACATTAAGCCTAGGGGTGGTGGTAGTGAGACAAGCAACAGACAATCACACAAGGAGGGATAATAATAATATAACCATATTATTATGTTGCATAATATGATTTGGGAGTAAATTCCATTTCAGCATTGCTCTGTATATCACTGTACGTTGAAATTATTAGTGTTGAATTTTGACTAAGTGAAACAGCCTCATTTTAGCAACATTTGTTCTTAATCCACAAGAAAGAGCAACACATGCTGCTTTATTTTTGGCTAGTTACAATTTTATTATATTAAGTATTGGACCAAACTACTGAGCAGTAATCCAAATGAGACCAAACCAAAGCTTGAATGACTTGTTTGATCATTTGTTGTGTCAGATATTTTGCACACCTCTTACACCTCGTACAATTACAGATAAAATGTTTCCAATTTTCTTACTACACTCTGTATATGTTTGTTGCATGATAATTTATCCTAAAAGTTTGGCTTCTTCCTCTTGCTTCATTAACATATTATTTATCCTAAGATCGAGCTTTGGCTTTGAGCGTAAAGAGTAGTTAGTTCCAATTACAATACTGGTTGTTTTAGACACATTTTAAAACAGTTCATTACTTTCAATCAAATCTACTACCAACTCCTAACATTGATTTGTATTTAAATGACTAATTGTTGTTTCTCCTAGATATATTGTGGAATCATCGGCATGCATTGAAATATGAACCTTTTTTTAATACCAAAGGAAGACAACTTCCTTGAGGCACCCCTTGTGTCATGGTTTTTGCCTTATATTTCACCTTTCTGTGAGGGACAGCTGTCTATTTTTGCTTTATTTCACCTCTCTGTGAGGGTTAGCTGTCAATCCCTGTTCCCTGTGGTTAATTGCCTCATGGGTCGGCAGGTGTGTGGGCTTGATTGCACCTGATGCAGTCCAGCTGTGCCTATGGCCATGTGGAGTCTATTTAAGTTTGGAGATCGCAGTGTCAACTGCTTTTTCATTTCCTAGTGTTGGTTGTCCTTTTGGTCACGCTCATTAATCAAATCAAATCAAATCAAATCAAATTTATTTATAGGGCCCGACAACACACGTTAATGTCCCCATGGGCCGTACAGATCTTCTTTAAACAAGTCAAGAAGAAAACATAACAATAAGTCAAGAACAGAACAAGAACACCATAAGGTGCAAACATTTTTAGATGGATGCAAATAAATGAAAGAATGCAAGCACTCCCAGACATACCCCACGCGAAGGTAAGGAAAAACTCACTAAAACCTAATGTAGCAGGGTGGATTATCCCTGCTTCGTGGGAACTGTGGGGTGCGGTCAATAGGTAGCGAGACACAGTAGCACCCTGGCCAGCTGCACCTCCGTCTTTGGGGTCCGGGGCGTCAACTGGAGGCTGGTAGTGGGGGTGAATGAGGCCCAGGGTTTACAAACCTGGTCCGGTACTCTGGTCTTCCTCCCTCTCTCTGGAGTAGTCCGCAGTACTCCCCAACACACCCTCACCCTCCACAGTTGCCCCTTTTTCCCTCCCACACCTACTGACCGGATGGTAGAGAAATAACTGGGTTCCCCCCGCAAGCAGTACCCTCCCTTAGTGAGACGACCAGAACCCTTACAATGGAAAAGGTAGAATAGCAAGGGGTTACGATTACATATATTACCCGTAGCAAAGGGTTAGGGTTAGGGTTAGAAATAATGAAAGACACACACAGTGTTCCCGCTCTGGATGACTGTATTGTAACTCAGCCTGGTTACAACAAAGCTACGGCTGGTGATTACTGCACCATGGGTATCCATACAATAATTACTGGCATGAATTATTAGCATAAGTCAATTACAGTATCACACACAGGCACCAAGTGCTCTCAGGTACCCAGACTAAACGCTGCCCACGTCTGGGCGGACCACAGTATTCACCTTCTTTAAGGAATTACACTCTTACTGTCCCCGGTTGAGAATATGGGGAAGGAAGGGGGAAGCATAGGGAAGAGAATAAAGGGATTCACAGAACGGGAATTATTTAGGAAATACACGCCTTATCACGCTCAAAGAAAAGGAATAAAATAAAAGAGTGAGCCCACAAAATACCTTGCAAAAGTCCTATGCTAATACCGGTATATATTGTCTGGGGTACCCCTATTGAACTGTGGTTAACAACGTTAACTTCGCCCGCGGGCAGCACCACACTGTATACTGTATATGGAGTCGGGAGCATCAATGCTCGTTTGTACTCATCCGAAATGGCCGCCTCGTCACTCCACTGTTGTCCGGGAGGCAAGATGGCGTCGAACACTCGCGCCGCAGGGGCTAGCAGGCGGAGCTATAGCAGAGAGGCAGTGCTGGCTGAGCTGGTGCTGGGCGAACTCTGCTGGTGGTAAAGAACTCCCCGTGTCCTGCAGGCAGCCTGGAGCAGGGGTGCTGCTGCTCTCCGGTGCAGACAGCTGTTGACGCCCGGGCAGACTGCTTGGATGTCCCGTACGTCTCTGGCACGCAGACTATACCGTCACTGTAACTAGGTATAACACGAGCAATGCTACTGTGAACCTTAGCCGCACGCTACTTATACCGCTCACTGTAACTAGGTATAACTCGACTCTTAGTGCCCGACTCTGCACTTAATGTTCATAATATCATAACACTGGTACTGCTAGGATATCGTCTCCACTAGCCAGTACTTCCTATCACCCGTCTCTGTTCCACGGGGCACTCCGGCATAAACGTCAGCAACGGGGCTGTCTAGAGCTCCCCCGTTAGACGTGACTTCTCGTGGTCAAGTTCACTGCCGAGAAGAGAGCGACTTCCGCTGCACTCCTCTCTTTATCATCTCTCAGCTCTCTCCGCCACTCTCTGCCTGCTACTGCCCCCTGCTGGTCCCGCCTGCCAGTCACACGGGGAGACGCACTGTAAAATATGAATCAATACTGTCATTTATGATCCGTATTCACATGCTCTTGGGACAGGGACGTTTGTGTCATTGTTCGTGTGAATCAATGACACTAGTTAGAATGTCTTTGTGTACAAAAAGGGATATAAACACAGTCAGCAGTTCTGAATAATATACCATATTTTCCAGACTGCTACATTTCCCCCCACTTTGAACTTGCTAAGTCCTCTGCAAGTTAACAACAAAACAACAAAACAAACGCATGCATGAAAACGGTCCTGAGACCAACAGTTTCACACATCGGTTGACAATTACACATTATGCCAACAGTTTTACACATCGGTTGACAATTACACATTATGCCAACAGTTTTACACACTCCCTCAGGAGTTGGACACACTGTTCCGCGAACACGCTCTTGAGCACGTAGTCCTGGCGATACCGAGCGGGTAGCCGACCTCTGGTGCTCCTCTGGGGCCGAGCGGCCTCCACTCTGGGGGGTTCCACCTCCCCCGCCTCCGACTCCGTGTCGGATTCCTCAGTGTCCGTCGGCGGGTCACGGACCACGGCCTCACCCTCCGGGGCCATCGGTGGACCGCCCGCGGCCTCCTCTTCGACTCCGTCTCCGCCGCCTTCCCCCTCCTCTCCTGAAGGGGTCGACTCCACCTCTGACTCGGCGCTTACGGCCTCCTCAGGGGCGTCCCGCAGGGGACCGGGGTGGTTACACGCCCTAGGATGCGGTTCCCGCCGGTGCCCGAAAGCACCTCCGATGTCTGATTCGGACGAGCTCCGCGGTGCCACCGGGATCTGTCGAGGGGCCCTCCCCCGCACTTCCGGGTCAGAAGCCGGGAAGGGACAGGTCTTGAGCTGGTCTCGATGCACGGTCCTTTCTGGACCCCCTGCTTCGGGCCTGACCGTGAACACGGGCGTCCCTTCGTGGCTCTGCTTAACCACCACATATGACGTAGGCTCCCACTTGTCTTGTATCTTATTACGGCCCCGGATTCGGTGGTCGCGTATCAGGACCCGGTCTCCGGCCCGCAGGAGTGCACCTCTGCTCTTCCTGTCGTAAATTCTCTTGCGTCGATGGGATGCCTGCTTCGCCGTGGCCTCAGCGGCCTCCGCGGCGGCCTTTAGTCGCTCGTGGTGACTCTGCACCCACTCATCTAGGTCCGCCGCCCCCTCCTCAATGACGTCTCTGCCCCCTAGGACATCTCGGGGCATCCTAGCGTCCCTCCCGAAGAGCAGGTAGAAGGGAGAGTATCCAGTGGAGGAGTGCTCGTGGCAATTGTATGTAAGTACCAACTCGGGTAGGTGCTCCTTCCAGTCCCGCTTCTTCTCTGCGGGCAGACTACGCAGCATGTCGTGCATTGTCCGATTGAATCTCTCGCACTGCCCATTCCCCTGGGGATGATAGGGCGTGGTGCGGCTCTTTGAAATCCCATACAGTCGGCAGAGCTCCTTGATGACGCTCGACTCGAAATTTCGCCCTTGATCAGCATGGAGTCGGGCAGGGCAACCGTAGTACACGAACCAATACTTGATGATGGCAGCGGCGGTGGTCTTCGCAGTCTGGTCTTTGGTCGGTACGGCAATAGTGAATCTGGTGAACATATCGGTCAGCACCAGTACGTTCTCATAGCCACCCACCGACCTCTCCAACACGGTGAAGTCCATGGCCAGGACCTCCATGGGTGCCGTCACGTTAGTGCAGGTCATCTGTGCCTGGGCTTTAGGGAACACGTCGCGGGCTAATGCACATCGCTTGCATTGCTTCACCCATTGCTTCACCTCTTCTGCCATTCCGATCCAGTAGTAACCTCGCCTCATCAGGACCACCGTCCCTTGTCCCCCGTAGTGTCCCGCGTCTTCGTGCTGGGTCTCGTAGATCCTCCTTCGCAGGGCTGTGGGCACCACCAGCTGGAGAACCTCCTCTCCATCCCGGGGATCGCTTACGCGCCGAAACAGCACTTGCTGGTGCAGACGGAATCGTTCCCACTGCCCGTATAACTTGCGGAGTTTCGGGTCTCCTTCCTTCAGCTGTACTTTAGTGGGGGGGACCCCCTGTGCCACCGCCCGCCACACCGGACCCAACTCGGGATCGTCCGCCTGGAGCTGTCGCATTTCCGCCCAGTCATATCCGCTGTTCCCCTTCTGTGCCGCTATCCGTCGTGCGCCGACACTCGAGACCTCCCGCGTCTCTGTCGGTCTCCCAGGGCACAGCAGGGCCCGCACTTCCTCCGCTGGGACCATGACGTAGCCCTCGCGGGCGACTGGGGCGGGGACGGACAATGGAACGGCCCGTTCTTGGAGACCCTGACGGGTGTGGGTGCCAGCCGCGGCTATCATTAGGAAGTCTTTCTCAGTGTCTTCCACTTCAGGTTCTGATCGCATCGGCATGCGAGACAGAGCGTCTGCGTTCTGGTTGAGTCGACCAGGTTTGTAGTGCACCACGAAGTCATACTCCGCGAGCTGAGCGTTCCACCGCTGCTCCACTGCTCCCAGGTTGGCCGTGCCGAGGTGTCTCAACGGGTTGTGGTCGGTGATCACGGTGAACTGGGCGTACATCAGGAGGTCTCTGAACTTCTCGGTGACCGCCCACTTCAGGGCGAGGAGTTCCAGCTTGAACGCACTATAATTTTGGTCATTCCTTTCGGACCCACGCAGGCCTCGGCTCGCAAAGGCGATGACTCGCTCCACGCCCTCCTGTTCCTGACTGAGTACCGCTCCCAGTCCCAAGTAACTCCCGTCGGTGGTCACTATGAAGGGGAGCTGGAGGTCGGGGTAGGCCAGCACCGGGGGTGTCAAGAGGCACTGCCGCAGATGATCGAAGGCCGTCTGACACTGCGGCGTCCACTTGAAGGCCTCGGGCCGGCCCTTGGCGAACCCCTTTTTTTCTTTCCCCATCAGGGCGTGCAGTGGCTGGGCCACCTGGGCGAAGTGGGGCACGAACCGCCGATAATAGGACAGGAACCCGATCACCTGCCTCACTTCCTTCGCTGAGCGTGGCGCCGGCCAGTCCTCCAACGCCTTCACTTTGTCGGTGTCGACCTGTATGCCGGCCGCGGAGACGACGTGTCCCAGGAACTTGACTTCGGTCTTCAGAAGGAAGCACTTCCGGGGCTTGAGTTTGAGTCCATGCTCCCGAAGCCGTCCAAACACCAGGTCCAGCTTCTGACAGTGGCTCTCGAAGTCGCTGGCGAACACCAAGACGTCGTCTAGGTAGACGAGTAGGACGTCGAAGGCCAGGTCCCCCAGCACGGCGGTCATCAACCGCTGGAACGTCGCTGGTGCGTTACACAGTCCGAAGGGCATACGAGTCCACTGGTAGAGGCCGAAGGGCGTCGTGACAGCCGTCTTCTCTTGGTCTTCCTCTTTCACCGCCACCTGGAAGTAGCCGGCGGTGAGATCGAGCGAGGAGAAGATCTTGGCCTGCCCCAAGGCGTCTAGGGACTCCTCGATACGAGGTAGGGGGTAGGCATCCCGGTGTGTCACGTTATTTAGGCGGCGGTAATCGCAGCAGAACCGCACGGAGCCGTCTTTCTTTATGACGATCACGGCTGGTGACGCCCACGGACTGCAGCTCTCTACCAGGACACCCAGGTCCACCAGATCTTGCACGTGTCTCTTTACTTCTTGGAACACGTGGGGCGGTATTCGGCGGTGCCGTTGCTTGACCGGGTGTGCGTCACCAGTGGGAACGTAGTGTGTGACCGTGGTTGTGTAACCATAGTCCCCGTCGTCAACGGAGAACACCGCCTTGTGTTTCTCCAATACTTGATTCAGCCGACTCACTTGGGCCGGTGTGAGATCCTGCAGGTTCGCCTGTACGTCCACGGCGAGCCCGCGGGTCTTCCCGTCCGGCTCCGCCTCTGGCGGGCGGTCCCGAGTCTGAATCGCCGTCACTCGGACGCCTCCTTCCACTTCCTCCACGGTCACTCTCTCCTTAGGCCGTACCTGACGGGGGCAGTGGATCTCTGCCAACCTGGCCCGGGGTCGGAGCACCATCTCGACGTTGGTCGGGTTCAACACCCGCACAGGCACTCTCCCCTGTCGGGCGTATGCCACCACGTTCGCCACCAATAGTCCGGGAGGCAGGTTGGCCCTCGGCGTGTGCTCTATCATCACGGGACGCCGCATCCCCGCTGTCGTCTCACAACGGCCTGGGACGACCACTTCGCTGTGCGGGGGAATGACCACTGGTTCCCTGCCGGCCACTTTGACGTACCCCATCCTTCCCGGGGCGATACACTCTCGGGCTTCCTGGGCCATGGCGGCGACCACACGGCGGATGGCGACGCTCCCCGCGTCGACACGTCTTCGGCTCGCCGGCCGCATCCCCTTGATCCCCTTGAACAGGCCATCTACCCCGCCGAGCACGTTCATGCCCAGAAGTCCCGGGATAGCGTCTCCTGTGGCCACTCGGCCTGGATCGTCTTTTAGTATGAATATGCATTTCCCCGGAAATGTCATATCCAGGCACTTCACTTCGGCGTAGAGACACCCCACCACTGGGATCTCCAACCCGTTGGCGGCGAAGAGAGTGATCCAGTTGGAGGGGGTCAACCGCGACCGCGGGAAGTGTCTGCGGAAGTGGCTTTCGGTCATGGTGGTGACTTCGGCGCCGGTGTCGAAGAGGCAGCAGGTCTCGACCCCGTCAATCTGGACGTCTAAGGTGAGACATTCCCCCATGTCTTGCGTCTTAGTGCCCCCTGCGGCCGAGTCGGCGACTCCGGTTACGACGCCGTTGACTGCCCTTCGGGATCCGGGTCGGTCCCCTGACGAGCCCGGAACTTCGGGGGTGGGGGCAGGGGCTGGGTGGGGCTCGCTGGCGTGGCGGGGGCACTCCCTGCTGATGTGGCCCGGCTGATTGCAGGCATAGCAAATCAACCTGCCCTCTTCGTCCCGGCGGGGCAGTTCCCGCTTAGCGGCGGGCGCGTCGTCTCTGCGTCGCCGTCCGGGGCCGCCTCTCTGGGTCGCGTCCCGCGTCTGTTGGACGGCCTGGAAGAGTTGCTCCTGACGTGCGTCCAGCCGCTCTTGCCCTGCGAAGAGCCGCTTAAAAGCTCCCTGTATTGCGTCTCCGCTCATCGGGGCCTCTCGTCCTTCTGCGGCTGCGGCGTGGACCAGGGCCTGGGCGCCACCCCTATTGGGGGGCAGGACCATCTCCTCCTCCGACCAGTCTATCGCCGCCATCATCAATTCGAGAAACGTCTGCTCTCCGTTCTCTTTTATGGACTTCTTCATCTCCCGTCGCAGCATCCCATCCTTCAGGCCTACCACAAACTGCTCCTGCAGCCGGGCGGCAGGATCCGCGACTCGTTGGGGTTCCCGGCCCTGTATGCGACGCATCTGTTCCTGTAGATCATACGCAAACTCCCTCACGGTCTCGCCATCTCCTTGTCGGCGGTCGAGGAACTCTCTCAGGCGTTCACTGACCGAGGTCTTGTCTCCGTACGTCTCCTGCAGCACCCGGAACACGGCGTCCGGCTCCGGGGCGGTCCCTTCTAGCACGAAGCGCACTGTCCGTTTAGCCGCGCCCTTTAGATGCTGCTGTACGAACTCCGCCTGTTCGTCACCGGGCACTCTGCTGCTCCGAAAATGCACCTTCATGTCTCGGATCCAGTCGTCCACCAGCGGCTCTCCTCTCTCTTTCCCCCCTCCAAATTCGCTGCACTTCCGCTCTCGTTGGACGTACACCACTGGGAGGGGCGCTGGAGGAAGCTGTTGGATCATGGCTTGGGCCAAGGCACGCGACTCTCTGTGCCTGGCCTGCTCCAGTTGTTCGTGTTGGTGGTCTAGGGCTTCCGCCTGGTCTTGGAGTTGACCCTTTAGGAACTCCACTTCGGCGGTCAAGGTCTGCACCGTCTCGGCTCCCCCCTCTTCCTCTTTGAGCGGGGGCGGCGAGTCACCTCCTTGCGTCACCCGGGACGGCCCGGCTTTGGCATCGGGCTTCGGGGTGTCGTGGTCCGACATCTCAGGTCTCTGGGTCGTCACTTACAAGGGAGTGGAGTAGGATGTTGATCCTGTTCGTGACGCCAAATGTAGCAGGGTGGATTATCCCTGCTTCGTGGGAACTGTGGGGTGCGGTCAATAGGTAGCGAGACACAGTAGCACCCTGGCCAGCTGCACCTCCGTCTTTGGGGTCCGGGGCGTCAACTGGAGGCTGGTAGTGGGGGTGAATGAGGCCCAGGGTTTACAAACCTGGTCCGGTACTCTGGTCTTCCTCCCTCTCTCTGGAGTAGTCCGCAGTACTCCCCAACACACCCTCACCCTCCACAGTTGCCCCTTTTTCCCTCCCACACCTACTGACCGGATGGTAGAGAAATAACTGGGTTCCCCCCGCAAGCAGTACCCTCCCTTAGTGAGACGACCAGAACCCTTACAATGGAAAAGGTAGAATAGCAAGGGGTTACGATTACATATATTACCCGTAGCAAAGGGTTAGGGTTAGGGTTAGAAATAATGAAAGACACACACAGTGTTCCCGCTCTGGATGACTGTATTGTAACTCAGCCTGGTTACAACAAAGCTACGGCTGGTGATTACTGCACCATGGGTATCCATACAATAATTACTGGCATGAATTATTAGCATAAGTCAATTACAGTATCACACACAGGCACCAAGTGCTCTCAGGTACCCAGACTAAACGCTGCCCACGTCTGGGCGGACCACAGTATTCACCTTCTTTAAGGAATTACACTCTTACTGTCCCCGGTTGAGAATATGGGGAAGGAAGGGGGAAGCATAGGGAAGAGAATAAAGGGATTCACAGAACGGGAATTATTTAGGAAATACACGCCTTATCACGCTCAAAGAAAAGGAATAAAATAAAAGAGTGAGCCCACAAAATACCTTGCAAAAGTCCTATGCTAATACCGGTATATATTGTCTGGGGTACCCCTATTGAACTGTGGTTAACAACGTTAACTTCGCCCGCGGGCAGCACCACACTGTATACTGTATATGGAGTCGGGAGCATCAATGCTCGTTTGTACTCATCCGAAATGGCCGCCTCGTCACTCCACTGTTGTCCGGGAGGCAAGATGGCGTCGAACACTCGCGCCGCAGGGGCTAGCAGGCGGAGCTATAGCAGAGAGGCAGTGCTGGCTGAGCTGGTGCTGGGCGAACTCTGCTGGTGGTAAAGAACTCCCCGTGTCCTGCAGGCAGCCTGGAGCAGGGGTGCTGCTGCTCTCCGGTGCAGACAGCTGTTGACGCCCGGGCAGACTGCTTGGATGTCCCGTACGTCTCTGGCACGCAGACTATACCGTCACTGTAACTAGGTATAACACGAGCAATGCTACTGTGAACCTTAGCCGCACGCTACTTATACCGCTCACTGTAACTAGGTATAACTCGACTCTTAGTGCCCGACTCTGCACTTAATGTTCATAATATCATAACACTGGTACTGCTAGGATATCGTCTCCACTAGCCAGTACTTCCTATCACCCGTCTCTGTTCCACGGGGCACTCCGGCATAAACGTCAGCAACGGGGCTGTCTAGAGCTCCCCCGTTAGACGTGACTTCTCGTGGTCAAGTTCACTGCCGAGAAGAGAGCGACTTCCGCTGCACTCCTCTCTTTATCATCTCTCAGCTCTCTCCGCCACTCTCTGCCTGCTACTGCCCCCTGCTGGTCCCGCCTGCCAGTCACACGGGGAGACGCACTGTAAAATATGAATCAATACTGTCATTTATGATCCGTATTCACATGCTCTTGGGACAGGGACGTTTGTGTCATTGTTCGTGTGAATCAATGACACTAGTTAGAATGTCTTTGTGTACAAAAAGGGATATAAACACAGTCAGCAGTTCTGAATAATATACCATATTTTCCAGACTGCTACACTAACAATAGGGAAAAAAGCTCCACAGGCAGTGTGGAGGAGAGAAACCTTAGAAGGGCCATTCAAGGGGGGATCTCCCTTCTTAGATGTTGGTGATAGTAGTGTTGCAGACGGACAGTTGGTAAGCATGCACTCATGTGTGTAGTGGAACACAGATGAGTGCATGCAATAGCAACTGTACATTTTGAAAAATTAAAGATAGAGCTAATAGCGATAGCAACTGAACATTTTGAAAGATTAAAGATAGAGCTGATAGCAATCTATTTGAGGCACAGGGGCGGCGCAAGGAGGGTCACGTCCTCCCCGTCTTTTTTAACACTCCGGTCGTTGCTCAGGGACAGCCGGAGACAGGGAGATAGGGGGCGGCGCAGAGAGGGTCACGAACTCCCCGACATCATCGCGGGACATCCGGCACTCCGGTCACCACTACGAGACCTCCGGAGACAGGGGGGCACGCAGAGGGGGTCGCAACCTCCCGGCCTTCGTCACGGGACGTCCAACACTCCGGTCAACACTCCAGGACAGCAAGTCATAGGGAGACAGGGAGACGGGACAGGCGTTAGACAGCTCATGAGATTGTAGTAGGCGGACATAGCAATAGATACAAGTGGTAGGCATATATGTGAATGGAGTAGATATATGAAGTAGGCGTATTATGTGAATAGAAATGGAAGTACTTAACCCAGCAATGAAACCGCATTGACTGTTAATCTGTTAACAGTCTGTTAATACTGTTAATCAGTTGACAGGACCACGGACAGACGGCGGTGAATAACTGATCCAAGGCCTCGGAGGTGCATGTAGAGCAGTCACTACAATCTTGGCCAAGACCCCGAGGCATCCATCACCTTAGTCAGAGACGGGCACTCAGAAAGGGGGGGGGGGGGGGGGGGGGGGGGAAGGGGGGGGGGAAGAGGGGGGGGGGGGGGGAGAGTTAGAGAGTTCCCATGTTTGTGGTGCTGCAAAGGAGCAGACATGTAGTACCCTGTAGTGCCATGTAGTACCATGTAGTACCCCGTAGTGCCATGTAGTGCCCTATAGTACCCTGTAGTGCCATGTAGTGCCATTATATTGAAGTGTAGTCTGATCTCTGATTCAGAATTGAGCTTTATGGTAGTCATTCTTATTTTAGGCTACTCATGTGATTCTACACATAAACTCCCTTAGTGGAGGTTTATTGTTTAACTTTTTCAAATATAAACTCCTTTATTAGGAGGTATCCTTGTGGCTTATTTACTTTTATACTATACCTCTTTATTGAGAGTAGTCCTGTTTTTTGGGACTTGATTTCTTTTCTTAATTACTCACTTTGAGATTTCCACCTGTAAAGGTTGTTTTCTGTTGTTTAATTTTTCCCCTCTCCTAAAATATCTGCGTAAGCAGTCTAGTGGTTGTCCATGTCACGGATAACTTTAAGAGTCCCTGTTATCTGCTCATGACCCACACACACACACACACACAGCCCTCACACCTTGAGTATCAGTCAATAACGTTTAGGATAGTTTCAGCAGGAGGAAGAGGTATCGGTGCCTTGTAAAAACTGGGAACACAAGAAGCATATAAAGCATGAAACACCCATTACTCTGAAAGGATGACTCAGACCTGTAACTCACAGCCCAGGAAGTCCTCACTTACGTGACCATATCATCTCAGTAGAACCATCAAGCATCCTTTAAAAAATACATATAGACATATGTTTAACAGTGTATTGAGAAAATGTTCACAACCTAAGCATTTACAGTTTACAATCACAGTTACACATGCACAACGGTGTACTGAGAGAGCGAGATCATTCCTACTACCAAGTGACGAAATGTTTTTGGTGAAATGGATACATATGTTATTGTACTGTAACTAGTGTGATGGTCGAGCAATAAACCCATTGACATGCTTAATCTATGGTACCATCATCTGAAACATACCAGTATTCGAAAGCTGAGATAAAGACACAATGGCATTTAAAAACAAACACCTTAAGATAACATACTCTAAGGGGAAACCCTTCTAATTCTGCAGCTAGATGAGTCATTAGAAGAAAAGGCGTTAGTAGTATATATATCCCCCCTGCGTGTGTGGAGGCGAGAAATAACCGTTATTGCGTGTACATGTTCAGACATGTGCACGCGTGCCTGTATGTTCTGTATGGCCTTGTGTGCCCAAGCTGGCGCCGTGTTTGGAGGGAGAGATGATCCTCTGTCAAGCTGACAGCCGTTTCCAGATCCACCGGCCACATCCCTCAGCTGCAGGCTGTAGGCAAAGGGCCGGTCCATGGGCCCCAGTTTGATTTGTCAGAACCGTCATCGGTGGTCCTCTGGTGTGTGACCTTTCCGATCAAAAACCGGCCTCTTCGACCGAACGAAGTTCCCTCAAGCATCAGCTGGAAAAGTGTGCGCCACTCGCTGTGCCTCTCCGGTGAGTATATGAGCGGCAACCGCACCGCCCACATGCTCTGGCTGTTGCTTCAGACATCTCAACACAAGCCTGGGAATCATCCTCCATTGTCATCTCTTCAATAGCTATCTGCATACGGGTCTGTGCAGTCTGGGATGAGGGCGCCTCACAAAACAAGCAAAAACCTTGTTGTATTAATGGTGCTGTCTGCTGTTTTATAGTGGTTAGTGTCAAAATGTGTGGAGTGATCCTCTGGTGGCTAATAACAGATGTCACAGGAGCCCCTTGTGGGGTCATAGCAGATGTTGGTGTGAGTCGGTGGATGTGAGTTGGTTGAGGGTGCCGCAAGAGTGTTATTAATCTTTTTAGGGATGACTTGCTGCAACCACAGATTTTAAACCATTATACAAAGTTTGAAGGGATTTTGCATGCCAGTAGATGGAAAAAGGTTAAAGCAGAATTTTCTTTGTCTATGGTTTTGTCATTTTCTTCATTGATTCCATAGTGCTACTGAAGTAATAATCAATAATGATATATACAACAAATAATTTTCAATCACCTAGAGAACTGGGGAAATACTGGCAATGGTCTGTAATTACTTGGTGTCGTCTTCGACCAGTTGAACTTCTCTGCTCACATCGCAGCGACAACCAGAACCTGCAGATTCCTCCTGAGCAACGTCAGAAGGATCCGCCCCTTCCTGACAAAAGAAGCCACCCAACTCCTCGTCCAATCAACAGTCATCTCCCGCCTTGACTACTGCAACGCACTGCTCGCTGGCCTCCCGGCCACCGCCACCAAGCCTCTTCAACTCGTTCAAAACGCAGTGGCCCACCTGATCTCAAACCTACCGAAGTTGGCCCATGTCACCCCACTTCTTAGGGACCTGCACTGGCTCCCCATTGCTGCACGTATCCGCTTCAAGGCCCTCGACCTAGCATACCGTGCGGCAAAGGGAACCGCTCCCCCCTACCTCCGGTCAATGGTCTCTAACTACACACCCTCAAGACCCCTACGCTCTGCATCTTCTGGCCGCCTCAGACCTACTCCTATCCAAGCTCCGGGAGGGTCATCAAAGAGAAGCCGCCTATTCTCAGTCCTTGCCCCACAATGGTGGAATGAACTACCCACCCCAGTTAGGACAGCCGAATCCCGTCCAATCTTTCGCCGTCGACTAAAGACGCACTTCTTCAACCATTATCTGAAATAATGAAAGTAAGAAATAAAAAAAATATAACCCTAACTAACCTTACCCTAATGCACTTGTCCTAATAAACTAACCTACACTGTAACACGCAACACTTTGACGAACATTGTTACTCAGCTGATAGTTGTACCCTTCCTGATGACTTGTTGTACAGAACTTGTAAATCGCTTTGGATAAAAGCGTCAGCTAAATGACTAAATGTAAATGTAATTAGTAAAACTGTTTCATCTCAATTTCTTTTTTAAATGGGGTGACTTTGGCAATACCCATTTTATCTGGAAAATGTAACTGTTTGAAAGGATTGATTATTGTACATATTATGAGGTTAGAGGTCTGTTTATGTAATGAATTGTCTTTTTGATATTATAGTCCTATCAATATAATTTTAGTCTGTGTAAAATGTTGACAGTTCTTAAAAAAAATTACAGTATCAATAACTTAGTTCCAACTAATAATCGCAGCACAAGGCATGGTTATATATAGCACCTCCATTTTATGGGTACACAGGTAATTGTATAAATTCACATACACATATATAAAGTTGTCATATTTGTTTGTCAGTTCATGATTGATTTGTTGGAGAAATGCATGTTAAAATGGTGTTGGCATTTTCCATTAAAATGGCTCCTCCCCTTAAATAGGAGCTGACAACAAGGTTTTTACAATCATCTGAACTAATTTATTTACAATCATCTCTGAGGCTCAAAGGGCCGTTTTCCATGGTTGATTATAGCCGGATCAAGTGATTACAGGAAGTTGTGGTAACAAAATTATATATTTTTTTATTTCACCACTAAAAACTAACATTTAGATTTTTGTATGTTGTAGACCATCTCACAGAGATGGAATATGCTATTTAAATAAATATTGGCTGTACCACCAATTTAAAAAGATATATATATATATATTTCCTGTGACAAAATGGCAACCAATGTAATCAAAAAAGTCAACCAACGAACAAGAGTCTCCTCTCTGGTAACTGTAAGCAAGAATACCCGAAGACTCTAACATGCGCAAGTAACAAGTAACAAGGGTACTACGACTATGTTTGCACCGTACAAGCACCTCAAAGGCACTAAAAACAAGACAAACATCACAAAACAAACTGGTCAGACTACTGCTTGACCTTACTCCTAAAACCCACCTCACCCCTGCCCATTTTGACATCCTAGGATGGCTTAGAGTAGACGACAGAGTACAGCAGCTTGCAATGGGCCTGGTCTGCAAGATACACTACACCACTAAGATACCCATGTACATGTCGAAATACTTCCCATTATGTATTGAGATGAATGTGTTTTATTTATCTGTTCATCTGTTTTATTTCTGTTGCATTATTATCCAGTATCAATATGTCTTGTGCAACAGGAGTTGCCAAATAAACCAGCGTGGATGATAGCAGCCTCTCAGGCAGCCAGGTTTACTTTCTGTTCCTACAGCACCCCCTAGTGGCAATTTAAGGCACAATAAAACAACACTCAAAGCCCGGGTCAAATATACACGCGGGTCACTGTTTCCCTAGAAACAAAAGCGAGGGGCCCCCGTTCGCAAGGAAAACAACAACATCACAGCCACATGACTAATGTTATGAATGAAAATAGAAATATGCATTGATGTCACAGTAGCGGGGGTGGAGTTGGGGGGTCCGTTGCCACGTCACTCTCTCCGCCCCCTCTTACGCACTCACTACTGTTGCGTAAGAGCTGCGCCACACACACAAGAGACGTGAATCAATGGTCCATTACGGTCTGAGGGAGATCCTGAGCCAACACCACTAAGCCACAAAAGTGGAGACTTTCCTGCTGCGAAACGCATATCCTGTTCGTCCCTCCGTGGACTTTAAATGTTTTCCCAACCGCACGTCTGACCATGGTGATGATGATGATGATGATGATGATGATGATGATGATGATGATGATGATGATGAAGAAGAAGAAGAAGAGGAAAACGGAGGAAAAAATGTGTGAGCCTACTGTATCCCCTATGTCTGGTCCTCTGTGCCTGGCAGTGTGTGTGTGTGTGTGTGTGTGTGTGGGGGGGGGGGGGGGTCCATATCAACATAAGATCTCTATGGTCATTGGTCATACCATCATACCTACTCTCTCCTCTTACCCAACTGCATTTAATCATCATCGTCATCATCATCACCATTATCATCATGATGAGGAAGGAATGTCTGACCCCACTATATCCCCATTGTCTGATCCTCTGTGACGGATAATGATGCTGATGATGTTGATGATGATGGTGATGTTGATGATTTATGAATGAATGAATGAATGAATGAATGAATGAATGAATGAATGAATGAATGAATGAATGAATGAATGAATGAATGATGAATGGATGAATGAATGTATGAATGAAAAGTTAAACTTTATTTAACAGACAATGATGCTGATGATGATGATGTTGATGGGGTAGTGGTGGGATGGTAAAATTAAGTTTAGCTCTAAAATTAAATATAAAATGCTGTTGAATATTACTGACGTTATGAAAGACACTTTTAGTAGCATGTTAGAGGTTGTAACCATCCCTATTTTTTAGACATTGAGCCATGAACATCAGGTATTTTCTTGTCTTGGATGAATATGTAGTGATGTGGAAACCCTTCATAATTAAGATAAGATAACCAGATAAGATAAACCCTTATTAATCCCCTTAGGGAAATGCAGGTGTCAAAGCGGTAATAGCAAAGAGAATAAAGCACAGGAGCGGTACAGGTCAGAATAAGAATCCAAACAAGTGGTGCCACACCGCCTGGCTAGAGTGATGCCACACCGCCTGGCTAGAGTGCTGCCACACCGCCTGGCTAGAGTGATGCCACACCACCTGGCTAGAGTGATGCCACACCGCCTGGTGCCACACCGCCTGGCTAGAGTGATGCCACACCGCCTGCTGCCACACCGCCTGGCTAGAGTGATGCCACACCGCCTGGTGCCACACCGCCTGGCTAGAGTGATGCCACACCGCCTGGTGCCACACCGCCTGGCTAGAGTGATGCCACACCGCCTGGTGCCACACCGCCTGGCTAGAGTGATGCCACACCGCCTGGTGCCACACCGCCTGGCTAGAGTGATGCCACACCGCCTGGCTAGAGTGATGCCACACCGCCTGGCTAGAGTGCTGCCACACCGCCTGGCTAGAGTGCTGCCACACCACCTGGCTAGAGTGATGCCACACCGCCTGGCTAGAGTGATGCCACACCGCCTGGCTAGAGTGGTGCCACACCGCCTGGCTAGAGTGATGCCACACCGCCTGGTGCCACACCACCTGGCTAGAGTGATGCCACACCGCCTGGCTAGAGTGATGCCACACCACCTGGCTAGAGTGATGCCACACCACCTGGCTAGAGTGATGCCACACCGCCTGGCTAGAGTGATGCCACACCACCTGGCTAGAGTGATGCCACACCGCCTGGCTAGAGTGATGCCACACCACCTGGCTAGAGTGATGCCACACCGCCTGGCTAGAGTGATGCCACACCGCCTGGCTAGAGTGATGCCACACCGCCTGGCTAGAGTGATGCCACACCGCCTGGCTAGAGTGATGCCACACCGCCTGGCTAGAGTGATGCCACACCACCTGGCTAGAGTGGTGCCACACCGCCTGGCTAGAGTGATGCCACACCGCCTGGCTAGAGTGATGCCACACCGCCTGGCTAGAGTGATGCCACACCGCCTGGTGCCACACCACCTGGCTAGAGTGATGCCACACCGCCTGGCTAGAGTGATGCCACACCGCCTGGCTAGAGTGATGCCACACCGCCTGGCTAGAGTGATGCCACACCATCTGGCTAGAGTGATGCCACACCGCCTGGCTAGAGTGATGCCACACCGCCTGGCTAGAGTGATGCCACACCGCCTGGCTAGAGTGATGCCACACCGCCTAGCTAGAGTGATGCCACACCACCTGGCTAGAGTGATGCCACACCGCCTGGCTAGAGTGATGCCACACCACCTGGCTAGAGTGATGCCACACCACCTGGCTAGAGTGATGCCACACCGCCTGGTGCCACACCACCTGGCTAGAGTGATGCCACACCGCCTGGCTAGAGTGATGCCACACCGCCTGGCTAGAGTGATGCCACACCGCCTGGTGCCACACCACCTGGCTAGAGTGATGCCACACCGCCTGGATAGAGTGATGCCACACCACCTGGCTAGAGTGGTGCCACACCGCCTGGCTAGAGTGATGCCACACCACCTGGCTAGAGTGATGCCACACCGCCTGGCTAGAGTGATGCCACACCACCTGGCTAGAGTGATGCCACACCGCCTGGCTAGAGTGATGCCACACCACCTGGCTAGAGTGGTGCCACACCGCCTGGCTAGAGTGATGCCACACCGCCTAGCTAGAGTGATGCCACACCACCTGGCTAGAGTGATGCCACACCACCTGGCTAGAGTGGTGCCACACCGCCTGGCTAGAGTGATGCCACACCACCTGGCTAGAGTGATGCCACACCACCTGGCTAGAGTGATGCCACACCGCCTGGCTAGAGTGATGCCACACCGCCTGGCTAGAGTGATGCCACACCGCCTGGCTAGAGTGGTGCCACACCGCCTGGCTAGAGTGATGCCACACCGCCTGGCTAGAGTGATGCCACACCGCCTGGCTAGAGTGATGCCACACCGCCTGGCTAGAGTGATGCCACACCACCTGGCTAGAGTGATGCCACACCGCCTGGCTAGAGTGATGCCACACCGCCTGGCTAGAGTGGTGCCACACCGCCTGGCTAGAGTGATGCCACACCGCCTAGCTAGAGTGATGCCACACCACCTGGCTAGAGTGATGCCACACCACCTGGCTAGAGTGGTGCCACACCGCCTGGCTAGAGTGATGCCACACCACCTGGCTAGAGTGATGCCACACCGCCTGGCTAGAGTGATGCCACACCACCTGGCTAGAGTGATGCCACACCGCCTGGCTAGAGTGATGCCACACCACCTGGCTAGAGTGGTGCCACACCGCCTGGCTAGAGTGATGCCACACCGCCTAGCTAGAGTGATGCCACACCACCTGGCTAGAGTGATGCCACACCACCTGGCTAGAGTGGTGCCACACCGCCTGGCTAGAGTGATGCCACACCACCTGGCTAGAGTGATGCCACACCACCTGGCTAGAGTGATGCCACACCGCCTGGCTAGAGTGGTGCCACACCACCTGGCTAGAGTGATGCCACACCGCCTAGCTAGAGTGATGCCACACCACCTGGCTAGAGTGATGCCACACCGCCTGGCTAGAGTGATGCCACACCACCTGGCTAGAGTGATGCCACACCGCCTAGCTAGAGTGATGCCACACCGCCTGGCTAGAGTGATGCCACACCACCTGGTGCCACACCGCCTGGCTAGAGTGATGCCACACCGCCTGGCTAGAGTGGTGCCACACCACCTGGCTAGAGTGATGCCACACCGCCTGGCTAGAGTGATGCCACACCACCTGGCTAGAGTGATGCCACACCACCTGGTGCCACACCGCCTGGCTAGAGTGATGCCACACCGCCTGGCTAGAGTGATGCCACACCGCCTGGCTAGAGTGGTGCCACACCGCCTGGCTAGAGTGATGCCACACCGCCTGGCTAGAGTGATGCCACACCGCCTGGCTAGAGTGATGCCACACCGCCTGGCTAGAGTGATGCCACACCGCCTGGCTAGAGTGATGCCACACCGCCTGGCTAGAGTGATGCCACACCGCCTGGCTAGAGTGATGCCACACCACCTGGCTAGAGTGATGCCACACCGCCTGGTGCCACACCACCTGGCTAGAGTGATGCCACACCGCCTGGCTAGAGTGATGCCACACCGCCTGGCTAGAGTGATGCCACACCGCCTGGTGCCACACCACCTGGCTAGAGTGATGCCACACCGCCTGGATAGAGTGATGCCACACCGCCTGGTGCCACACCGCCTGGCTAGAGTGATGCCACACCGCCTGGCTAGAGTGATGCCACACCACCTGGCTAGAGTGATGCCACACCGCCTGGCTAGAGTGATGCCACACCGCCTGGCTAGAGTGATGCCACACCGCCTGGCTAGAGTGATGCCACACCGCCTGGCTAGAGTGGTGCCACACCGCCTGGCTAGAGTGATGCCACACCGCCTGGCTAGAGTGATGCCACACCGCCTGGCTAGAGTGATGCCACACCGCCTGGCTAGAGTGATGCCACACCACCTGGCTAGAGTGATGCCACACCGCCTGGCTAGAGTGATGCCACACCACCTGGCTAGAGTGGTGCCACACCGCCTGGCTAGAGTGATGCCACACCGCCTAGCTAGAGTGATGCCACACCACCTGGCTAGAGTGATGCCACACCACCTGGCTAGAGTGGTGCCACACCGCCTGGCTAGAGTGATGCCACACCACCTGGCTAGAGTGATGCCACACCACCTGGCTAGAGTGATGCCACACCACCTGGCTAGAGTGGTGCCACACCACCTGGCTAGAGTGATGCCACACCGCCTAGCTAGAGTGATGCCACACCACCTGGCTAGAGTGATGCCACACCGCCTGGCTAGAGTGATGCCACACCACCTGGCTAGAGTGATGCCACACCGCCTAGCTAGAGTGATGCCACACCGCCTGGCTAGAGTGATGCCACACCACCTGGTGCCACACCGCCTGGCTAGAGTGATGCCACACCGCCTGGCTAGAGTGGTGCCACACCACCTGGCTAGAGTGATGCCACACCGCCTGGCTAGAGTGATGCCACACCACCTGGCTAGAGTGATGCCACACCACCTGGTGCCACACCGCCTGGCTAGAGTGATGCCACACCGCCTGGCTAGAGTGCTGCCACACCGCCTGGTGCCACACCGCCTGGCTAGAGTGATGCCACACCGCCTGGCTAGAGTGATGCCACACCGCCTGGCTAGAGTGGTGCCACACCGCCTGGCTAGAGTGATGCCACACCGCCTGGCTAGAGTGATGCCACACCGCCTGGCTAGAGTGATGCCACACCGCCTGGCTAGAGTGATGCCACACCGCCTGGCTAGAGTGATGCCACACCGCCTGGCTAGAGTGATGCCACACCGCCTGGCTAGAGTGATGCCACACCACCTACACTAAACCTTCTGCAACCCATTGAGAAAGGACTTCTGGGTGAAACACTAGACACAATAGATAGAGACATGTGGGACTGAGAAGCTACTGCTGCCTGTTGTTTGCTTCTGTTTGAATACGCTGGCCTCTCCAGACTCCTCCAGGGGAGAGAATACAGCAGGCTACAGTAAAGTAACCCCACCATGTTAATACTCTGTTAGGTCAATGCTACAGTAAAGTAACCCCACCATGTTAATACTCTGTTAGGTCAATGCTACAGTAAAGTAACCCCACCCTGTTAATACTCTGTTAGGTCAATGCTACAGTAAAGTAACCCCACCCTGTTAATACTCTGTTAGGTCAATGCTACAGTAAAGTAACCCCACCCTGTTAATACTCTGTTAGGTCAATGCTACAATAAAGCAAACCCACCCTGTTAAGGTTAGGTCAATCAATGCTGGATTCAAAGCCAGATGTTCATCAAAGAACTACTGCATCTTCAAAACCAGATGTGGCAAGCAACATACATTGTTGGGGAGTAGTTAAATACATGTAGTACAATTACTAGTTGAACTACTTTTTACAGTAGTTGGATAGTAGTTTAACTACATTCAAAGCATGGGTCATGTAGTTTAGGTAATTAATTACAAACTAAACATTCTCTTCATCATCTCCTTAAAAGGGCATTTCACAGATTTGATCAGAATACTAACTATTGGTTTTAGTGCTTGAAATGGTTGCGGCCAAGAAAATTATTTTAATGGGCTGGAAATAACCTAATTGTAATGCAATTCTTGTAAAGGCTTAATTCATATATTGTCTGGCAGCTACTGTGTGGTTTTTCTTCTTCTTCTTCTTCTTCTTCTTCTTCTTCTTCTTCTTCTTCTTCTTCTTCTTCTTCTTCTTCTTCTTCTTCTTCTTCTTCTTCTTCTTCTTCTTCTTCTTCTTCTTCTTCTTCTTCTTCTTCTTCTTCTTCTTCTTCTTCTTCTTCTTCTTCTTCTTCTTCTTCTTCTTCTTCTTCTTCTTCTTCTTCTTCTTCTTCTTCTTCTTCTTCTTCTTCTTCTTCTTCTTCTTCTTGTTTTTTAATTTTTTTTTACTTATTTTGTATGTGTACTTTATAAAATAAAAAAGGAGATATACTGTATACATAAAGATAGTTATGTAGGAGGACTTGATAATCGGACATAAGGCTTACTGTGTTCTGTGTCTCGAAAGCTCCATATATTAAATTCTCGACTTTTTCCGCAATGTAATTTCGATGTAGTTGAGTTACTTTTTCAAAGCGGTATTAGTTTGACATATCAGTATCTGCCGATATCGCCTTTATAAACCACAATTGGTATCGGTCCGATTGTACTTTTACAGACGATATTTGGCTGATTTTATGATTGGCATTGTTGTGACCTTGATGCAGATATAATTTATCTTAACGTGCAGAGTGAACAAAGTAGTACACTGACAAGGACTTTCCTTTAGAGAACAAACACATTGTTCTTGTTGTAAGATTCTCCGGCGTCTTAAATGAAAGGTTTTAATGAATGAATGATTTCCCCATGTTCATGGCATGTTTCACAAGTCACAACCTATAATATAGCATAATGTAGCCTAATATAACAAACAATATACTATCTACCTATAGCGGTGACAGGAGATAAACCTTCAAGTCATATTTCTCTGTTTCTCTCCTCACACAATTACTATTGTTTGCCTTTGTAGGACAGTCATGTATACTGTCAGATGCTGGCATCAACAAAGTCTTTAATTTGATGGAGTGATGGGAAATGATTTATTTATGCATGATAGGTTGCAGGCTGTGACAGGAACTAAAAGTTCATCTTTCCAAACGTGCATGCGTGAGTGCCGGTAATTAAATGTACAGTGGATTGTCAAGAGGTTGCACAAAGGTCATACGAATCACGACATGGGTTTTTTTGTGCGTTATTTTGCACGAGAGGTATATGCTCTGTTTTCTTTCAACCCTTTGTGTTGCTTTGGTGGAGGCTTCGTGTGTTTTTTGCCCGGGATGGAAAATAACTTGTTATCCTCCTAGGTGTGGATCCAGACCTTGCGTGCCCGTTACCACGCAGTAGGAACACTTGAACATCGCCCGGCAAGGGGAACAATAGTTCAATAGAAGAATGAACGTTTAGGAGACCGCAGTGAATCACGTTAAGGTCATGTTTAATTTGCTCCATATAGGCCAGAGCACATCGGTCCTCTGTAGTCACACACACACACACAGACACACACGCAGACACACATGCAGACAACACACACGCGAAGACCTAGACATGCCGTCATACACGTAATATGTGCATGCATACATGCACACACAGATATGTAAAAAGACAATACACCATCGCCACCCATACACATCCGCTATCATGCACGTACAGTACACACACACACACACGCGCGCGCACACACACACACACACACACACACACACACACACACACACACACACACACACACACACACACACACACACACACACACACACACACATACAGGTATACAAACACATACACGCACACATACTTTTACTTAGGCATTTTACTTGCATTGACTGACATTCATTCTCTAACCATAACCATAACAACCACAAGCCTATTCCTAACCCTAACCTTAACCACTACCCCAAAAGTCTTCCTTTTCCCAAATTGGGTACGGCGCTTTTGCCCCGAGTTGGACAAGCTGTCCTCAATCAAGTGCGTTGCAGTCTGAAATACAATCCCTGGTTTTTAGGTTGTCAGGAATGCACACAAGTGACAAATTGACAAATTGACAGACACAAACCAGACAGGCGAGGAGCAGCAACACAGTCAGATATTGAGATTCTTTTCTCTCATAATATTAAGTTCCTTCCTTCATCTCTTAGATCTGAGATGATCCATCACTATTAACGTCTAATCGCTACAGAGAGCACGCACACCGCTGCTGCCCCGGGCTGCCAGCCCCAGACAGCCACCCACACTTATCTGCCTATTTTGGCAGGGCTGGAGCGGGTTACTTTCTACAACTATCAACTATGATCCATCAGGGGTGTAATGATATGCACGTATTCAGATTTTATACAAATAACAATGTCAAGGTCACGTTTTTTTGTTGTTAAATGTTCAAATGTATTCGTAGCTACAGAGCTCTAATTATGGTTCTATATCATACTAGCTTCCGCTCAGCGTCATCTGCACTAATCTCACTTCGTGCATATGCACTGAATAAAAACTCACAATGTACCTTTACATACTGTTACAAAGGGTCAGATTAAACCGAATATATGTATTTATTGATTGATATATATTGCATAGGATTTGTATATCGTCTGATATCCCTTGTGTATTCTTTGTACATATACACGGAATATCCCTTTAACCTAGTACAGACCATAATATTTCGTTCTCCTATTGGAAGCGATCCCCTAGGCGCCAACGGCCATACCCCCAATGCCGAGTTCAAAGTCACCGCGAAGACATGTCTGTACATGCCCGGCTTTGCCCAGGAATACGAGACAGAAATAAGGTTGGCACTAGATTATTCACCGTACGTATAAATACGGCGCAGGTGGATACAGATGCACTTAGTAACTAAAAGCAGAAGCCTTCACCACGATACAACGTGCTGTGAAGTGGGCCCGTTTTGCCCCGAAATAGAGTCTTGTCTTATCCTAATACGTTCGTTCAACGTATCGTTCGCTCCTTACTAGTAAAGCCTTCATCACGAGTCAACGACCAAGTGAAGTGAGCAACCGTGCATCTAAATAGAGCACTTATAACCGCGTGCGAATAGGATAGTAAAGTGTCAGAGCTTAGTGGAATAACGTCAAGTTCGACCTAGTTAATGTGAAGTACCGCGCACCGGAGAATCTACACCGGTGAATGCAGAGCCCTTTTCCGGCTGGATTATTATTATTATTGCTTTGGTCCTGTGGATGTTGGAGCGGAGAAGAATCGTCTACACCCCACTACTGTGTGGGATTTACCCGTGACGTGAGGAACATCACTCGAGCCCGTCTCTTGGAGAGGCTGGCCGGCTTTCACCTATGCTGCACGCATACTTGGATTACAGCTGCTGCTTTTCGTCTGCTGATCCAGGGAGTAATATACCGCCTCCCATAGCAGGAGCTTATTGAGTCCCCGTTGATCCAGACTTTGCATTCGAACATTTCCTCCCCCTGCTGGCTTACAACCGGTGGGAACCCTACTAGTATTTCCCGCTGCCTACCAGTGTACCATAGATATAATTCCTAAGATTCAGGTTGTATTATTATCTCCTGATATGAGAATGGACATACGTTATTGATTTGCCTACGCACATTCCTTTGCCTTATAAGCGCATCCAAAGTAAAGTATATTATGTACTATCATTGCTGCTAATAAATACTTAAATCCAGCTTTGTGTGGAACCGAGTCATTGTGGGAAGTGTTCATCATAAGATACCTGTGTACTGTATGGCCAGTAGTAATGTACATAAGACAGTAGTGGTTTAATGATACCATACTTATTAATACAGTCAGGGAATTGTACCCCTCAGTTACACATACCAACATTCGTCTGGCCACACCCCTATCCGCTACCTTCATAAGCAGGTGTGTGGCCCCACACTCGCCTCCTTCTTCACTTTCACCACAAGAAAGTGCCTGTATACCAATCACTTGACAAGGGTATTAAGCTGAAGAAAGTGGAGTTACGTGTTTACATTTTTTCTTGCTTTTTTCTTTCTCTCATACTTTTACAAAGAAAAAAGCTAAGTCATAATGTTTACTTCGGAGGGTCGCGCTAGCAACGTTACCCTTCACTAGCGGTTCTTCATTTCCTCCTCTGCCGTATGTCTTGGAGCGGGGTTGACGCCACTGTCGTGGATGGCATCCGGGCCCGGTAGGCGTCCGGTGGGTAGTTTGCCTCTCCAAGGAGCTGGTGCACCCGTCGTAAGATGGTGGCTTGTAGACGCGAACGGCCTGGTTTTGGGGAGTTGCTGGAGCCGGATGAGGATGCGTCTGTTTCTCCGTGGCCGATGGAAACTGAGGACTACATGGTAGGGGCAGACGGGTTCTTGTTTGACGCCCCGGTGTAGACATGTCCGCCTCCCGTCCAGGTTACACTGGCGGGGGGTGATAGGTCTCCTTGGGGTCCCTCGTACGCTGATGTTGGGTTAGAACCTCCGACTCAGCGGCGGGATGCCCTGGTATCAGCCACATCGGTATGTGGCTCTGCGATGTCTGCCGCATGTGAGGGACGCAAGCTCGGTGGG
The DNA here is from genome assembly GCF_963971535.1 of Notolepis coatsorum. Taxonomy (NCBI): domain Eukaryota; kingdom Metazoa; phylum Chordata; class Actinopteri; order Aulopiformes; family Paralepididae; genus Notolepis; species Notolepis coatsorum. Next base: position 59,948,033 of record NC_140167.1, read on the forward strand.
GGAAAGTGTGCAGGGGGAACTGCGTGCTTTGTTCCCCGAGCTCATGGCGGCGGCGGCAGTCGCAAACGGCGTGCCGCAGCCACTGCCTGTTCCTGTCCCTGATGATCTCATAGGTCATCTATGGCAACGTCGTCCTGTGAGAGAGACGGGCGTTGTCTGCCCATTTTCCCCCTCAATGGAGGCCTACGTCCGTCAGGGACAGGTGGTCTCCCACATCACGGGCCTCACCCCCGCCTACGTGTGAGTCACGAGGGTGGTGGGTTTGGTAGAAGGTATGAAGGAGGGGGTGCCTCGGCTTGATAGGCCAATGGCAGCTCTCCTTTGTCCTGAGGTGGTGTGGGAGCCTTTACGGAAGCCGGTTCCCCACGGGAAATCGGCGAGGCGGTTGGCTTACTGGAGTGACCAGTCATTCATCTCCGCGACTCAATCTCTGGCTGCCACGTCTAACATCGCGCAGCTGGCGAGATTCATGTCCGGGATAATGACGGGCGGTACGGAGCTGACCGAAGTGCAACGTGATCAGCTCGCCCAGGCGGCAGGAGCCATCCTGCATCTGATCCAGCTGCAGGCCGTCGCCACTGCTGGTCCTTCAGCGAAGAAGGCCAGGAGGAGAGAGCGCGCCTCGGCCACTGCAGCCGGCCCATCCACGCTCTGAGGTGACGGTAGGGATCGTCGAGACCAGCCTCCAGTCCTTTACCGTCCCTCCGGGGCTCCCCGGGGTGGCAAACCCCGAGCGGCTCGTGGCAGGCGTCGCTAGTGACTTTTTCCCTCTATTGGTTCCCCCTGTTCCCTTCCCGGCCCAACATATGATTTTTGTCTAAAATAAAAGGTCACTCCTAGGAGGGACTGTATTTTGTTACAAACTGTGTGTTTATTCACTACATATGATGGGGATACGATGTGTGAACCTTCGCTAGTGTGGGTTTGATAGAAGGGCTAGACTTATAGTCTTGTTGGTCGCTACATTTCATGTTATAGAGCTTAAGCAAGGCCTGCAGCTTACACTCGGTTGAAAAAGGTTTTTTCTGCCTCGACCTGAAGATTAGGTTCTTCACATAAAGGTAGAGGTTAGTTGTGTGCTCTGTTGCTTAAACAGTGATATTGAGCCGCAACACTGTTGTGTTGGTCTGCAGTAATGCTCGTGTGTGTAAAGGTACCGCGGTCTTTCAGGCCGCTCTCTCTCTCTATCAAATCTTCTGTGTCTTGCAACATAAACACGGGTGTCGGGTTCACACATATAAAACTTTGGCCTTGTTATAAACCCTGTTCACAGACTTGTCTGTGGCTAGCGTGCATTGAGTTAGCTTTGCGCTGTTCATTAGCATACTGGCTACTTAAGGTATCATATGGCTATTTGTTGTTGTCGTATTCGAGGGTTGGGCTTGCGAGGGGGTACCGGATAAACCCCTCCTTCCCTCTTCTGATTGGTTGGTTTTTTTTTTACCCTCTTTTTCATTCGGTCCGGCCAAGCTGGCACGGGGGGGGGGGGGGTTTCCCTGACTCCGCACCTATCACGGGCAGTTGAGTCATGGGATTCCCCCGTCATAGAATACGTCACTGGGCACATTTCTATTGGATGACGGCTTCCATGAGTTTTTTTCAGACCCATGTATGGTTCTGTTATTGTCAAGTTGTCGGGGCAGAGCGTAGGAACTTGGTGTTCTGCTACGCTCGATATATGTGTAACTTGAGTCTGTTGGTCACATGGCTCAATGTTACCGTGACTTTTCAATTCATGGCTCACGTGGGAAGTCTCTCTGAGGATTCCCGTCTCCTCCCTGTAGTGAGGGTGGCGGGATGTAAAAATGAAAAAAAATTTACCCTCAGCCGCGTCACGTGGGATTCATGTCAGTCTGTGTTTTCTTTCCTTTTTAATAAAAAGAGGAAAGAACATGAAGCATGACGGCTCCTTGTCATTCTCCCAGGCGACTTGGAGGAACAATGTCTGGTGTCTTGTTAGACTATCCATTGATGTGTTTGGGTCTCGACGCGTACATAGTGCTGGCTCGGGGTGTTTCTGATAAGAATCACGCATGAGGCTGGTACGCCTTGGTTGCTCGTTATTAAAGCAGCGTTTTTATAGGGCAACTGGGATGGACGTTTTCTCTTCCGAGCGCCTGTTACTAGGTCTCGACGAATTCTCGTTCATATCTGGGGGATGTTAACGGAATAGATCAAAACATAGATAGAGGGGTCTCACGCCCTTGGGGTGGGCCACTGAGCGCGGTACGAATGGGACCGTCTGGGTGGCGCCCTCTTTAATGTTTTAGATCGACACGCGTACCTACCCCCTCTCTTGGAGTGGGGATGTCGGCGTGATTAGGGCACGGGACTGGTTCTGGTCACGCTGGTCCAGGTCAGTTAACCCGTTGTCCGCCGGGGACGCAGATCTTCTGTTCTGGTACCCTGAGGGACTTGTGCTTTTTTCAGGGGGAAAAATGCCGGGTCGGCCCGGGTGTCACAGGGTTGGGCGTTATGGAGACCCTTTGTTGGGTACATGTTGTACCCTGTGCTATCATAAAGGGGCTGGTTCTCCATTATTTTCGCCCCTCTCTTACGCATGGCGAAGAGGGGGCTGTTGGGGTGGTCTTATGGACCTCCTCTGGCATCCCTGTGTGCTTCCCGGTCCGCCGGGCCCGGTCCGAAGTTGTGTTTCGTCGACCCGTTGGCCTGGGATAACCCCTTTTTGAAAACTGAAACACTTGTACTGCGGTATAGCCAGTGTATACCCGCAGGTGTGTTTTGGAGTTTTTTCTTGAGGGGTTATAGGAACAACCACCGCATATGGTACTTAGAGGGTGGTTGATTCCCTGGTGTGTTGGAGCGGAGTCAACTCCCGGGTTACCCGGTTGAGTGTGCCCCTGCACGTTCATGACGTCTGCCAATCGTGTCAGCCTTCTCTGCCTCGACCCCTCTGGGTTGGGTTTCTTTTGGTGGAGGCTTTGTCATGGTGCGCAACAATGCCAGCATACGCCCCTTTCGCCGGGGTGCTATTTTCAGTTGACCTCTTTGGCGCCTGTCTCGTCCGCAGTGCTCCAGGCTCGGGTCAAGTGCCTGCTGCCTGGATTGAGGGATCGACCTCTTCTGGAGGTCGTCTCCCCGGTGCGCTGCCTGCTCCCGCTGTAGTGTAGCCTCTTGAGTGCTTCGAGTTACAGCCATGCTGACTGCCTGAGTATGCCAGGGTCAGTGTGCCAGGCGGCGTGCTAGTGGGGGGAAGGGCCTGCTCTTGGATGGGCCCTGTCCGAATACGCTGGCGATGTGGGGGGCGGTGTCACTAGTGACCGCCTGGTGAGGTCTTGATGCTGTGGTGTCGTTGACCTCTCCGGGCCCCCTTTTTCCGGGGGATCCAGTCCCTTCAGTGGGTCTGGGTCTTCCTTCGCGCTCCGCTGCTACGGCCTTGCCACGGGGTTGAGTTTGCTCTTGACCCCGTGATTTTGGGGGCGGTAACGAGGTTGTTCCTTCCGTTTTTGTTCCCTGGTGGCATGTGGGTTGTGCGTGTGCGTAGTCGTGGGCTCAAGCCACGGTCTGCTCACCCTGTGCGTTGAGTTGCTCGAGTTCCTCTTCGCACGGTCAAATCCGTCTCCCTCCCGTCCTCCAATAGGGAGGGTATCCTCCATTAGGGAGGGTCGGGGGGGGGGGCTCGGTCCTCCCCGGTTCTGATGGTTGTGGGGGGCCTCAGTGGGGTATATTTGTCGAGCTTCAAGCTCCCGCTCAGCTCCCGTTGTGCAGATGACGCTGAGCGGAAGCTAGTATGATATAGAACGATAGGTTATGAATATAACCGTAGTTCTATGAATACTAGTGACGCTCAGCATCTAGACGCCACTGCAGCCTTTGATCTTGCCTTGTGGTGAAAGATTGGGAAGGAGGCGAGTGTGGGGCCACACACACCTGCTTATGAAGGTAGCGGATAGGGGTGTGGCCAGACGAATGTTGGTATGTAAAGGTACATTGTGAGTTTTTATTCAGTGCATATGCACGAAGTGAGATTAGTGCAGATGACGCTGAGCGTCACTAGTATTCATAGAACTACAGTTATATTCATAATCAAATCAAATCAAATCAAATCAAATTTATTTGTAAGGCCCGACAACACACGTTAATGTCCCCATGGGCCGTACATGTCTTCTTTAAACAAGTCAAGAAGAAACATAACAATAAGTCAAGAACAGAACAAGAACACCATAAGGTCCAACAAATTTAAAATAAATGCAAATAAATGAAAGAATGCAAGCACTCCCAGACATACCCCACGCGAAGGTAAGGAAAAACTCACTAAAACCTAACAATAGGGAAAAAATGCTCCACAGGCAGACATCTTAGATGTCTAGTAGTGTTGCAGACTAACAGTTGGTAAGCATGCACTCAAGTGTGTAGTGAAACACAGATGAGTGCATGCAATAGCAACTGAACATTTAGTATTTAGTAGTAGTATAGTAGTAGAAGCAGTAGTAGTAGTAGAAGTAGTAGTAATTAGTAGAAGTAGTAGTAGTAGCAGTAGTAGTAGTACTAGTAGTCGTTTATTTGTCACGTATAAAGTACAGGTATGCTTGGTTCATACACATACAGCTCATTATAGTAATATTCCACAATTATTACATTTGGTAGTAATAATGGTAAATTCACAACAACATGCGCATTTGTTGATACATGCAGGACTAGTCTTCAGACAGATGCATGTGTATCTCTGCTGCCATGTTAGTAGTAGTAGTAGTAGTAGTAGTAGTAGTAGTAGTAGTAGTAGTAGTAGTAGTAGTAGTAGTAGTAGTAGTATAGTATATCGATAATCGTTTATACTACACACAGCTCGGTTTGGCTCAGAAAGATGAAAATGTTATTTGAAAGTTGTAAACAGTGAATATGAACCTTACATGATATGAGAGACCTAGAGAAGAGAACGAGAGGAGAATCGTAAATACAGTTTAAAATTTCAATCACACTGTATTTAATTTTTACTACTGTATGATCTGTTGCAGAGTATTTATTACATGCATAAAATGGTAGTTAGCTAGCCTAGCTTAGCACAAATGAATGGAATCAGATAGCTTGCTGGATAGCTTTCTACTGAACACACAGAGAGGAAATTGGTATCTATCTTCTTGTCTGACTTTGGAGAAGATGGTAAGAGCAGTTCCCATAATGTTGGCATGTACCTTTAAGAACACATTGATGACTGCTACCCTTGCTAACCTAACCTAACAGAGACCATGGATACCACAGCCAGCCCTGCACCAGGCCAAGTTAGTCCATTAGAAGAAGAAGAAGAAGTCTTTATTTGTCATACAGATTTAACACACACACATGCGATGGGCGACCCACAGGAACACACACACATGCACTGAGTCGCTGATGAAATGTTCTCTGCACTTCCTGTCCCGTCGTCCTTCCCCTCAAGGGCAGCCGGGGGCAGACAAGGGCTGCAGCATGGGCCGCGCCTGGGATCCAATCCAAGTGCTCCTGTCCGTCTTCGTCAGGGAGGCGATTGTGCATGTTTTTCCATTGGGTTTATCTTATCGGGAGGGTAAACCCTTGCAAGCACGGGGAGAACATGCAAACTCCACACAGAAAGGCCCGGGAGATACCCCACCTGGGTAACTGGCAACACGACAACCTGGTCCCCAAGCGGGAATCGAACCCAGGACCTTCTAGCTGTGAGGCGACAGTGATAACCACTATACCACCGTGCCACTACGGTAAACATGAACACAATACCGCAACCTACCCAGTTCCATAAACTGCCCAGTATTCTCACACAGCCTTCAACAACTAATCATCATGTCCACTGTCTGATTAAGAAAATCTAAATGTAATGACATTACTTATGCAAGTTCGTCCAGTTGAGTAATTTGCTGAGCAGTCCTGACTCCTTATCCTCGAAAACAATACATAATCTTCCTCGTCTGTCCTCTCCCCTACTCTCTAATCTTTGAGAGTAAAGTTATCACACATTAATCTTAATAAAGTACTTTATAGGGGTGGAACGGTTCACAAAAATCACAGTTTGGTCACGGTTCACGGCAATCACGGTTTTGAGAAAAAATCTATTGTAATTTAAATAGTATTGGTAAAAGAAATTAGAATAAAGTGTTGCCTTCGATGCATTATCAATAAATTATTATGTATAGGTGGCTCTCATAAGTAGGGGTGTCTAAAGAACCATTTCTCATTCTCATTCAAGTGGGCAGTCTGGTAACTTTGCTTTGAAGGTGGGTTAACTGACAATTCTGTGTTGCGTCTGTTCCAAGTTTGGATATTACCTGCTGCTGAAGTGACTATGAGAGGAAATATTCACAAAAATATCAAACTACCCGTGACTGCATCGGGCTGCATATAGTTTTCTATAACATTAAATGTATTGACACTTGCATACACCTTGATCCAGCAGACTTAGATGATGCTGGAGAATATGATGTGATATATGTTGTCCACTTATAGCCATTTCCCAAACAAACTGACTGACAAACCTTGCCTGGACAAAACCAGTTATAATAAAAAAAGAAATTGCCAATCTTAGGTGGCGGAATGCCCACCTTAACCGCTGGGTAAAGTATCTTGCCTCTCACGGGGTACCACCGGTTTAATCCCCAGCAGAGGAGCTTAACTCTTTCTCTGCCAACAACGTTATTGTGCGCCATCCTTTGAACGCCAACCACGTATATATACGTTATTTGATCGTTTTTCCTTTTTTCGATATTTTTATTCATTATTCATCCAGGGACCTTGGTGTTACCATAGGGAATGAGTCTGAGATCGCAAAAGTCCAATACCGCCGCCTGGTAGGATGCGGCCGGTATTGCACATCCTTTGAAACTCTGTGTATTGGGCTGTGCGTCGATTATATTGGTCCGGGCGGACTTTTCTAGTAACCTGAACCTAGGGCTTCACCCAATCGCATTGAATCGTTTTCGGGACCCCCGATTCATTATGCTGTGGTGGGTTATGTCGTGGGCCAAATTGACATACGATTTACCAGATGGCAATCAAATAATTGGAATATTCTTTTTGGAATCCCACCGGCCACAGGTAAGAGCAATTTAACGTCAATTTCAGCTTGATTGTGCCTTGTTTTCATAGCCATCGCCCTGATCAGCGTATGTTGTTGTACTAACGAATGCCGTTATTGACAATCAATCAATCAGAAACACCCCCCCCCCCCCCTTTCATGCATTCATGATGGAACATAATACCGATTATATGCATTTGAATTTTTTATTGTAGCGTGTGTAGGGACGAAATGCCAATTGGATTTAGTATAATATACGTCGCAGGCTATTACTAGCCTCCCAGGAATTACCCTAAACCGCTCTAAAACCATGCTTATATTCACCACGGTATAAAACGGGAATGTATGGATGGAAACACAATTATTTTTCACATCTTGAACGATAGATACTCGATGTCAAATGGGCCATAGTATTGCATCCATAGCTATAATATAGAATATAGTTATTGCCCTGCAAACAAGGTGACCGACTCCATTGGTTTAATGCGTGGCAGCACATAGCCATATCCCGTTCCCAGCGTGGCAGAGAAAGAGTTAATATATTACTATATGGCTACAACATAACATTGATTATGTATCTTTTTTCCTGTGGTCGACCACACTGATACTGAGTAGAGAGAATTCCATAACCAGTGATAGTGGTGGTAAACCAATGCACAGCTATAGTTTATATCTGAACATGTTAAAGATACCCCCTTTTTTGTGACTTACTATTTTTGGACTACGCACCTATCTGAGCGCAGTGGTTACCTTTTCTACTTCCAAAGATACCCTCCACTCATGTCTCCTTGGAGACATGACAACTTTGACTATACAGATTGTTATTATTGGTGCAGAGCCAATCACAATGGTGTCTTTTTCCACATTCTTCACATTCTTCCCCTGGAGAGGGAAATCGGCATTCAGATTACTATGCATCCCTGGTCGCAAGTGTACAAGTCACCTGGCCTCTTTGGCCCACAGGAATCGAGCTGAGAAGGTGCTGCGTTCAAAAGTTCAACAGCCGCTTACAAGACGTTGTTTAGAAGTTGATTGATTCGTTTATCAGTTATGATTGAAGAAGCCGGCATGCACAGCTGTGTCCTCCAGATCACCCCCGTGGTCTCACATTACACACATCACACACACACACACACACACACACACACACACACACACACACACACACACACACACACACACACACACACACACACACACACACACACACACACACAGTGTAAGAGAGAAATAAAGAAGATCGGAAAGAGAGTTGTAGAGAGAGAGGGAAAGAGAAAAAAGGCAGAGCAAGAGAGAGAGGGAGAGGAGAGAGAGAGAGAGGATGAGAGAGTGGTACGCTACTGTCAGAATGTAATGAATTGGTCTAATTATTAACTCCAATGTAAGAGCCAAGGGCCCTAAGGGCCCACAAGAAAAACTAACAACCTCACAAACTAAGCATTTCTCTCTAATCTCTCTCTCTCTGTCTATCTATCTGGACGATCTCTCTAGACCTCTCACGCGTTGTCGTCATTTTGGAAAGAAATTTGTTCCACCTATGGACAAAATGAACGGTATTTTGCTTTACATGAGTCGGATGTTTTGTTTTCAAGAGCCACATTGCTAACACTAAATGACCGGATGTTGATATTTCATGATGACGTCAGGTGACCTAATCTGCAATGCTAAACTAGTGGCTAGCAATTTTAAAGTTTTTTCTTTTCTTTTTTTTAACACATACACAAACACACATAGAACAGTTGGCCTATCGCCCTTCTTTGGAATGCTGGGAGGTCAAACGACCAGACAGAATAAAGCTTTCCCTCCCTGTTCTTCACACGCAGCCCATATAATCAAATATATGGAAGCTGCTCATAATAGTGTGATTTTCTGAGCAGAAAAAGTCTAAGCATGATATATATATATATATATATATATATATATATATATATATATATATATATATATATATATATATATATATATATATATATGGAAGAAATATCTGATCCCGGCAATATTTGTATACAATGTAGAGTATAACTTGGTTTTCCATGATTTGTCAAATGAGTAATTGCATTTCAGTCCACATTTCAGTTTATTCAAACTATGCATATATATATATATATATATATATATATATATATATATATATATATATATATATATATATATATATATATATATATATATATGCATAGTTTGAATAAACTGAAATGTGGACTGAAATGCAATTACTCATTTGACAAATCATGTAAAACCAAGTTATACTCTACATTGTATACAAATATTGCCGGGATCAGATATTTCTTCCTTTCAAATATTCCCCCTGCCCTCTCTCTTTTGAACCCTGCATTAGAGGTCAGTGCATTTTTCTATAGTTTTACAGTCTACTAGTTACTGTAAACAGCTTGTCACTGTGTAAGTAGAACCATCCAGAACCACTGAGGCCAAAAGGCTGCAGGGATATACCCCCCCCCCCCCCCCCCACACACACACACACATGGACACACACACACACACACACACACACACACACACACACACACACACACACACACACACACACACACACACACACACACACACACACACACACACACACACACACACACACACACACACACACACACACACACACACACACACACACACACACACACACACACACTCCCATTATATTAAAAAATAATATATTAAAGAAAACAACCCCCCACACACTCACTCTCTAATTAAAGGGAAGGGTTAGACAATGTCTGTTCTTATTTCAAGTTCAACTGTGAGTAAAGAGGTTTTCCCGATGCCTTGAGTCAGGACTTCCCCATAAATCCATCACTACTGTCTGTATTTGTCAGCCCACAGAACTATGAATACCTTAATTGAATGTATTTTTCTCTCATGCACCAGTATTTCCCTTCTCTGGTTTGACTCTTTTGAATAACTACAGGTCCATATCTAAGTTGCCTGTTCTGGCTAAGGTTCTGGAAATGCTGAAGTTAGCGATCAGGATGTCAGGAGTATCTGACAAATGCTGGTTTATTTAAGTTCCAATCTGGCTTCAGAAAGCAGCACAGTTGGACTCGGTGGCTGAGAGATGTGATCTTGAGAAACTTGAGAAACTCAGACTCATGATAAGAGGCTCCTCAGAGTCCGTTTATGGACTACACTAAAGTTATACCCCCCACCTCAATGTGTAGCTGCTGATGTGTGTTGTTTTTATTTTCTTTCCTGATCTTTTTAGTAGTGTTTTCAGTGTTGGATGTATGTTTTGTGAAACAATTTAATAAAAAAAAAAAAAGCAGCACAGTACTGTTACTGCAGCTATGAAAATAGATTTCATAGATTTTATTGAAGTGTTGGACTGCAAGACATTCTGTGTGGCTCTTTTTATCACACAGTGCACCATTCTTGAAACAAAGACTATTTGATACGGTTTGTCTAACCATGGCTGGTTTGTTAATTACCTTGCTGAGAGAACTGTGTGTTCAGGTCGATGGTGCCAGGTCCACAGTAATGAATGTGTCAAGAGGCGTGCTCCAGGGTTCAGTCCTTGGTCTAATAGTATTCACTGTTTACATCATTAACCTGGGTCAAAATGTAAAATACCTGTCAAGCCTCCTGCTTTTCTCCCATATTTACCCTTCTTTCCCACCGTCCTCCCGTTTCAATATTTTCTTGTAATTTCACGTATTTTGCCCTTCTTACAAAAAAGGCTACATTACCCGCCGTGAAGACAGGCAGCAGCTTGGAGCCCCCGCCAGTAGGTATGTACTCAACAAAAGCGACCGCAATTCTTTCTGCAATCTTCCTTAATGGGTGATATGCAATGAAATGACAGAGGAAGCCCCCTGAGGGGGCTTTCACACTCAGCCTTTTGTACCGAATCACCGTCCCGGAGCACGGGGGGCAGTGTTCTCACTCACCACTTTGGGGTGCGAAACGGCGCTGAATCGTTTCACCCCCCGCTGAACGGGACCAGCTGGCAGAGGTGGTCTCGGGGTCGGTCCCGGGAGAACGGGGGGTGTGGCTTTGCGAGCTTGTACCTTTTCACGGGCGTGGCGCCTGGTGCTGACATAACGTCATAAATTTTGTTTGCCATTGCTATGTCTATAACATTGTTCGAATGCATTTATTTCTATTAGACCAGTGGTGCCCAACAAGTCGGCCGTGGTCGACCAGTAGATCGCTCAAAAGCGGACTCTACAACACCATCCATTCGTGATAAAATATAACTTCATATTTATTGGCAATTTGTTCATTTTATATCAACATCCAGAGTCCGCAGTCGTGTTAAGACATTCCCGTTTACATTTTCGGTCGACCAGTAGATCAATGACATTCAATATAATCGATGCGAGTTACTAGTATGTTGCAGTAACGTTAGCGTTAGCCGTTAGCTTAGCGTTATTGTTAACGCTGCAAAACGATCAAAAGCGGACTCTACAACAGAGTTCCATTCGTGAGAAAATGGGGGTGGGTTATATTGACAAGGCTTGACAACAGAGGTTCAAATATAACTTCATATTTATTAGTTATTTGTATCTTTATATCAACATCCATTCTCCAGTCTCCGTGTGAACACTTCCTGTGTTTACATTTCGAGCGTGACATCATCGACTACGGCAAGCTTACAAGCTCAAAACGCAAACCGTAAACAAAACCCAGAGCGCACCCAGAATGAAGTGTGTACACAAACTAGAGGGGGGAGAGGGGGGGGGGAGAGTTCGGATCAGATCTCGGTACGGGAAGAACGGAACGAAATAGAAACGAATAGAGTGAGTGAGGGCCCTTTCTCACTCACTCTATTCGTTTCTATTTCGTTCCGTTCTTCCCGTACCGAGATCTGATCCGAACTCTCCCCCCCCCCTCTCCCCCCTCTAGTTTGTGTACACACTTCATTCTGGGTGCGCTCTGGGTTTTGTTTACGGTTTGCGTTTTGAGCTTGTAAGCTTGCCGTAGTCGATGATGTCACGCTCGAAATGTAAACACAGGAAGTGTTCACACGGAGACTGGAGAATGGATGTTGATATAAAGATACAAATAACTAATAAATATGAAGTTATATTTGAACCTCTGTTGTCAAGCCTTGTCAATATAACCCACCCCCATTTTCTCACGAATGGAACTCTGTTGTAGAGTCCGCTTTTGATCGTTTTGCAGCGTTAACAATAACGCTAAGCTAACGGCTAACGCTAACGTTACTGCAACATACTAGTAACTCGCATCGATTATATTGAATGTCATTGATCTACTGGTCGACCGAAAATGTAAACGGGAATGTCTTAACACGACTGCGGACTCTGGATGTTGATATAAAATGAACAAATTGCCAATAAATATGAAGTTATATTTTATCACGAATGGATGGTGTTGTAGAGTCCGCTTTTGAGCGATCTACTGGTCGACCACGGCCGACTTGTTGGGCACCACTGGTCTAATAGAAATAAATGCATTCGAACAATGTTATAGACATAGCAATGGCAAACAAAATTTATGACGTTATGTCAGCACCAGGCGCCACGCCCGTGAAAAGGTACAAGCTCGCAAAGCCACACCCCCCGTTCTCCCGGGACCGACCCCGAGACCACCTCTGCCAGCTGGTCCCGTTCAGCGGGGGGTGAAACGATTCAGCGCCGTTTCGCACCCCAAAGTGGTGAGTGAGAACACTGCCCCCCGTGCTCCGGGACGGTGATTCGGTACAAAAGGCTGAGTGTGAAAGCCCCCTGAGAAAGGGCCCTTAGGGGCCCCATGTCACTTGTGTTTGAAAATAACAAAAAAAGAATACTTGACATGAAAATGAAACTTTGAGCTAGCATTAGGACCGACGTATAAACAAGCAAAATGAAGAGGACTTATCCATCTGGAGCAGAAAAAAAGAAAGACAGTGGTAAGTAAAGCAAAAAAGCTATGATGAGGGAACGGGTACATACAATACGCGACCACTAATAAAAACGTAACTATACTAACGTTAACTGGCTAACGTTATGAGACATAACACAAAGACGCTATGGCTTGGAAAAGCCTTATGGACCCAACTCTTTAGATGAGGGAACGGGTACATACAATACGCGACCACTAATAAAAATATAACTATACTAACGTTATGAGAGCTAACATTGCTACCTGCTGTACAAGTGCATTGGTTTAGTGCATTTCCTACTTCCGGTTGCTACTGAACGGACATGTTTGTGCAGACCTGTTCTCCCAAACTGGTCCGCAAATGACTGTTTTCATTTTTACGTTATTTTTTTTTCTTTAAAACATTGATCTTAACTGATCACTGTGACTTTATTGCTTTTATCGTTATATATGCCTATGTTTGTGTACAGCACTTTGAGCTACATGACATGTATGAAAGGTGCTTTATAAATACTTACTTACTTACTAAGCAAATAACCGAATGCTGTTGCTTAGTAATGGTATAGCCTTAATTAATGGGTGAGATACTCTCCAGCTAACGTTAGCTATCTTGCTAGGTCTCACGTTATTTTGTTGGTTATCCTAGCTAGCTAACTGTAAAGGACAGGAACACTCAATTATCATGTTTTTCACACTAACATGCAATCGTCTAGTGTCTCATTGCTTCATTTTGTGAAAAATATGCACTTTGCTTTTCAAAAGCTCATAAACACTGTTGGTGACTTAACACATCCACCGCCATAAACGGCTTACGACGGGTTTGCTGATCATGCGAATTCCGCCAAGCCACGGCGTACGACGTTATTGAGATCATATTTCATTTTTTCACCATGGTATTCATAATTCCGCCACCCAGCCTCGGCTGAGACAGTGGGACTCAGCACAACCTCTGAACACTTGGGATTTAAAGGTACGTTCCGAAAGTAACTGCGAGAATTACATTTGTATCCGAAATAATAGGCGTGTGCAAAGTGTACTATGAGTATGTTGGAAATTACTGCAATAGTCATGCAATAGTCCAGAAATTATGGGTGGGCTAGGTTTTAATATCTTTTAGGCACTGATCTGTTTTTATTTATTTTTTCTCACAAGGAGGCGGGAAGATGACCGTGCGTGAGACATTTTAAATTACTTAGGTCAGTCCCGAAATAAGAGCGTTTAATATCTGTTTAGACACTAATCTGTTTTTATTGATTTTTTTTTTCACAAGGAGGCAGGAAGATGACCGTGCATGAGAAATGCCATAGAGAGAGGACAGTTGTTTTTCTTGTGTGACTTAGTTTCTAAACACCTTACAAATAAATATGATTTGATTTGATCAAGGTCCTAACAAATGGTAAAATGTTTTCATGCATTACATTTAACTGACATTTTTAACCAAAAAGAGACTTTGAAATGTCAGCACTGCTATGTAAACAATACCACTACCCCTAGCAGCCAGAGGTGTAGGCCCCCTGCAGAGTTTGCTGATCCCCTTTTCTAAGTCTCTTTTTGGTTAAAAATGTCAGTTAAATGTAATGCATAAAAACATTTTACCATTTGTTAGGACCTTGATCAAATCAAATCATATTTATTTGTAAGGTCCTACAATACATACATTAATGTCCCCTTGGGTCAAACACATCTTCTTTAAACAATTCAAGAAGAAGTATCACAATAAATCATGAATAAGCCATAAACACCATAAAGTCCACCAAATTTAAAATAAATGAATGCAACACAGTCATACATATCCTTGCAAAGGTATGTAGAAACCTATCAATAGGACGAAAATGCATCTCAGACCCTTTCAAGGGGATCTCCCTTCTTAGATGTTGTTGATAGCAGTGTTGCACTAAAACAACCAAACAGTCAAACAGTTACAATAAAACATACCATCACATTTGTTAAGTATAGAAAAGGTGTAATTCCCATAGCAGGAGTCGAACCCGCGCCTCCCTGTTGAAACCAGGGCATCCTTACCGCTAGACCATATGGGATTTCATGTGGTATACTGTACAAAACCTGTTTACACTCAGACGGGGCTCCGGGGTCGGATATTTATCTTTATGTACACGTTTTTTAAGTGAAATATATTAGTAAAACTCTTTTTACATCATTCTACATAAGAGTTCCATGTTTTGATATTATAAATGAAATGCCTCGTTGTTTTAAGGTGTTTCATACAAAATATAACCGATCCACTATACCTCCTGTAACGGGGTATACTGTATCGCTACCTATAGGGCACTGTGAATCAGTCCAGATATTATACATTATTTTTTCACAAACAGCATCTTTATTGTGTGAACGATGCATAACTTTCATGTAGAAATAAGACAAGTCAACAATAGACCTATCAACCAGGCCATCACTGAAACAATATGAATTGTTTTTGTTAGTAGCCTATGTAAAACCCTGCATAGTGCTGGGAACTTTCGCACACGCATCTGACACATCCTGTATATTTGGATAATTGAATGTGTATGATACATTCCTATCTGTGACCATGATAATCACGGTAAAACCTAACATTGTATTATTTTCATGGTTATAATGAATAAAAATACATATTTGTTTTAAGATGTTTCATGCTAAATGGTTCTTAAAGTGAATTTCCTTCAATAATCGGGACAAGGATCAAACAACCTCCGCCGGTAATACTCTGCATTTAGCTTTTTTCTGCAAATTAATAAATATTTTATTGGTATGTGTAGTCAGGGGTGCAGTGCTGGGCAAACGCGGTCAAACGGCGTTTGGCCTTCGTCACTGAGGCCGAAGTGCGCGCATCCTATTATTATGCAAAGTCTAGGTGATAAAATGACTCGTCGCGCCACTTATCACCTAGACTTTGCATAATAATAGGATACCGACAACCAAATACAAGCCCTGTAGGTGTGGTGGGGGGTTGCTTGATCTCCCGACTTCACTGGAAGGATGAGACAAGGTGTATCATCTGTTTTGTGCGCAACAGAGGGAACATGTATGCGTGTGCGCGTGCACGCGTGCGCGGGCGTTTGGCCTTCGCCCATATTACGACTGCACCCCTGTGTGTAGTATTGTATCAACAACTCTAATAAATAACGGCTTTATGCTACTTTCATACATGTTAACCATACTATACACTAACACATCTATGGTGAGTGAGTTAAAATGTATTTGCCTTAGAACTATCATCTTTGAGCTGTTTGAATATCTCCTATCGTGTGTAACTGTAGGATTTAATGCATATCGAAATATTGAGTATATTACACAATTATTTAGTGTGGCTAAAAAACTATTTTAACTAGACACTGTTCTGCAAAGTAATTCAGAAATGTATTTGTTGTATAATATACCTTAGAACAGCTTAAAGAAAATACCTTTGGGGCTTGATTGTACTAAACTTATAAAAATACATCTGTATTGAAACACTTTGTTTTTACCTTATCATTGTGTAAACGTCTATTTTAACTGTATCGGTCAGTTTCATGGTTTTAGATGTTTATAATTGACACTCAACCAATCAATAAAAAAATCAGAATTCACTAGGATTATGTGATATCATGTTTTTACATTTACCAAAGTACAACGATATAAATACAAACTGTCTATAGTAGATAAAAAAAAAAGGATAAAAGATGTTTGCATTGCTCTGTTTAGAACAATGCTGTTTGCAAATAGTCTGTTTTAGTTGTGTAGCACATTAGAGTTGCATTCTTGCATGACAATTGGTATACCTTTTACCAGGTAGTCATTTGAGATCATAGATCCCCTTTTTCCAAGCTTGACCTGGTCCAAATGACAAATGATAAAACATAAACAAACACCTAAAAATACACAAAAAGCTGATTGATATTAAAAAATATAAACAGGCAAACGAGTCTAATCACTGTAATTACAACACCATACTGCATGTCTTACAAAGGAGGGAGGTGTCATGGGGGGTGATATATGTCAACCCCTGACAAATTAGCATTATCCTCCTACATGCAGAGATCCTTCTGACTATTGATTCAATCTAGTAAAAATAGTTAATTCGCCCTTTTAAAAACACCTCATACAATATCTTGAGTTTTCTTCGACTGTCACTTTTGTGTTGATTGAATATTTCATGCTGTGTGTAACTGTAGTTTGTAATACAGGTCCAAAATATTGAGAGCTTAAAGTTGCAGGGGCTTTCTTATTGTACCTGAAAAAAACTATTTTAACTAGATGCTGTTCTGTAAAGTAATTCATAAATGTATTTGTTGTATACTGTATCTTAGAACAGCCAAATGAGAGAGACCTTTGGGGCTAGATCTTGCTAAACTTCTAAAATACATCTGTAATGAAACACTCAACCAATAAACAAAAAATTCAGAATTCAATAGGATTATGTGTTATCACGTAACAAATAATAACACTATGCAACAACCATCAAATGCACTCACAACACACATACATCCAAACGCACACACTCACTTTAAATAAACAACACATTGCAGCACCCACTCTCCATACTTTAGAACACCTAAACACACTTTATATTTAATGGTAATGGATTTGCACTACACCCCATACCTGTGTACACCTTACTGTAAATTATGCCTAAATTGTACCTCACCCCCATTTCTGCTTTGTACTATATATTATTGTATATTAGTATTGCATAGTATATTGTATATTGTATGGTAACTCATTTACTTCTATTCTGCATCGAACATTGTGTCTACGTGACTTCTAGTTTTACATGCTATACTATTTTATTTCATACTTATCTCTTGCCTAGCACAGTCTCTGGAGCGTAGCAGAAAGAAGCATTTTGTATAAAAGTATTCTATACTTCTGTATGACAACTATTAAAGAAACTTGAAACTCATGTTTTTTACATTTACCGTAGTTTCTGCTAAATATCCTGCAACATGTTTTCAGGTGACAATGATATAATTGCATATTGTCTACAGTAGATAGAAATATTTTTGTAATACATTGTTTAGAACAATACTATTTGCAAATATTATGGCTGATTTACTTGTGTGTACCACAATATAGTTCCAATTCATGCATGAAAGATGCTATACCTTTTACCAAGTAGTCATTTGAGATCATTGACCCCTTTCTTAGCTAGACCTGGCTCCATATGACTGCAACAAGAAAGACCTTAAAATACACAGAACGCATACTGAGACATACACAAGGCAAAGTGGGCCCTGGGGTTACATTTGAGGTACAGCAAACTATATTGAATGGTCTCATTCTTTAAAAGGCCCTTAATATGAACTTTAAAATCAGATAGGGTGGTGAAGGGATGCAGTTTCAAATTATTTTTTTAAAAGTCCTTTACAGACCTAGCTATCAGAGAACATGAAGGCCTTTTCCCCAAACGTTGTGCTATTTTCTGGTTACTGTGACATATAAGTTTGATGTTATGTTGAGGTTTGAACCATGCTAAAAAGGGTAGTTGACCTATAAATGCATTATAAATACAGGTGTACCATTGAAACAGTCTATGGACAATCATGCTTTGAAGGGTGAGTGATCTATATCCAAAAATAAGTCTTAATTTATTAATTTAAGACATATGAAATACCCTATTGAAACAGTTAAAACAGCTTGGGCAGACACATACATATTTTCTGGACTCTTTTTGTTGTTTTGTATCACAAACAGTGCTGTATTTGCAATCTGGTATGTCCTAAATGTATGGATGTAGCAATACTATCTATCTGTATGTCATGTATGTCATATAGGCCCTGATGAATTGAAAATGGGGGGCTCTGATGTAGACAAGACAAAAGTCTTTCTCTGATCTGTAACCTCTTAACCTTGTCAAAGACTCGAATATAGGGTACATTTATATCTTAACACATTGTATTCGTTTTACGAAATAAGAAATAAGAGATAATAACTGCAGTTATCTCTATGGTCACCACTGTGTCCCAAACTGTGAAATAGTTGGTATTACAACTCTGTCAGCTGTGTAACAATATTCATCAAAGTGCTGCATGTTATAGTGTAGGTTAGTTTATTAGGACAAATGCACGACTGTAAGGCTAGTTAGGCAATGGTCAGATTATGTTACAGCGACCCCTTCCATTGTGTGAACTAAAAATATGCTATGAGTATATGGTTCTACTGAGTTTTACTCTAAGTTTGCATGCCTTCCCTAAACTTCACGCCACCATGGGGTGTTTTAACACCTAAGAGGGCCCCAATTCACACCCCCACACACACACACAGACCCTCACAGACAGATTTTTTTTTTTTTTTTTTCAGCACAACTCTATCTCTCTAAACTATCACATATAACTTTTATAATTAATGTGAATAATAATACAAAACACTGTAATGCAACCTTTTTAAAAGAATCTATTTTAAATAGAACGCTTCACCGGTTTTACAACGGTGGTTGTAATCAGTGATGGGCAAGCTACTTGGAAAATGTAGCAAGTTACTCTCGATTAAATATAGCTCAACTACAATGGAAGCTATCCCCAGAGAAATGTAGCAAGCTACACTACAAGAACATGGCAAAAATAGCTAGCTACATCGGCACTACTTTTTTTTTTTTTTTTTTTTTACTTCGTGACCAAGTTTCCACCAAACAAATAGGCAGGAAAAAAAATTCTCAGTTTGATTGTTTATTATAAAACTGAAACAAGCCCTCGGTCTGGCTTTTTGTGTCATCCTTTTAACATGAACTTGTATTATGTACAAAATCCAGGAAGGCAAGTTTAGCTGGGTGCAGCCTCTACAAAAGAAAAGAAAGAGACCATTTGGTTTTATCAGTTTTTATAGTATAGTTTGTTGATTACTTTTGATGCAGTAATGGTCTTTTTCTTTTCTATTCTATCTTTATGTATTATTTATCCCTAAACTCTGCATCTTCTGAAACCTGCCCACTTTATCAACCAAAAACACACTTCTTCAATATCTGAATTGTTTTACTTCATTTTACTAGTATTATGCTACCATGTATATACTACTACCAACTATGCTAATATGTCTATACTACTACAGTATGTACTCAGAGTATAACACTCAAGCTTGACACTGACAAACAATACTACTTATCCTTGGCTGCTAGATATGTACCACTCCTACTGACTTGTTGTACACAATTTGTAAGTTGCTTTGAATGAAAGTGTCAGCTAAATGACCAAATGTATTTAAATATGTAACTCACAAAACATTCCATGGCCCCAAAATAATGTGGGGACCCCCCCTGGGGGTCCTGTCCCACAGGTTGAGAACCACTGCTTTTCCCTCTTTTTTTCTTTTCTCCACCCCAATAATATTGTTCATTTTCTGCCTACAGTGAAACATCATGATAGCAGCTATCTTAGTTAAAGCTGTTGACAAAAAGTGTACTGACTTGTGTGCTGTTTGGGAACAGTTGATTTTCATCAGCTCACCTGAATGTGTTCTCAAGTTAGTGCTGGACGTGTTGAGAGAGCAGCATATGTTTTAGCTGTTTTTTCATTCAAACTCATAAATGTGTCCCAGATAGGGCCATGGAGAGTCATTGTTGTTATTGACATCATCATCTTCATCAATGCCATCGAACCCCTCTGCCATTTCGCGCGGACTGGTTCATGTAATCCGTTAAATTGCATTCATTCAATACGTCTGTGTTTTGATTTTCACTTCCTGCTTTGCGGCTGGAGTCCCGCCCTATCCTGCCTCTGATTGGCCTACCCGTAATGTTTTGGCCTACCATACCCAATCGTGAGTCGTCATACTCATATCTAAACCAACCAACCAATCATAGTGGGTTTTTTACTGGGAGTTTTTTTTTCTCCTCGCAGATCTTCTAGTCTAGACTGTTTCTCCCGAAAGTAGCGTGTAACGTTTCTCGTCGCTACGTCACTACTTCGTTCTATAAATAGCTCCGCTACAGAGATCGCTACTCTGGTTAAAAAGTAGCGACGCTACCAGCACGCTACTGAGAATTGTAGTTAAGCTATGTAGCGTCGCTACTTGTAGCTAGCTACTGCCCATCACTGGTTGTAATCAGCCCCCCACCCTTGAGAGGCAGCCATCTAGCAGAACTTAGCCTCCAAGCATATAACTTAAACACTAGCCCTGTCCCCCATTGGCATTACACCATGCTGTAACAGGTTTCTATGATACTTTTGTTTATCTACACTTATATTTTCCGAACACAAGTGTCTAAAGATTGTGACATTGTATTTTTCTTAAAAAATATTCCCCTAAACATGCATTTGACATTCTCCAAGAAACTTTATTCTGAACATAGACACATTGTATTTTTCTTAAAAAACAATCCTCCACACACACACACACACACACACACACACATACACACACAAACACTACATATTACATACATACATACATACATACACACATACATACATACATACATACATACATACATACATACATACATACATACATACATACATACATACATACATACATACATACATACATACATACATACATACATACATACATACATACATACATACATACATACATACATACATACATACATACATACATACATACATACTTAGTCTGGTTACAAGTTATCACTCCTTTTCAAACAAATCAGCCTATTATTCATTTACATTGTATTTTCTTTTATTTACACATTTGTATTTTCTGAACCTACACACATTGTAATTTTCTGAACACAAGTGTCTTTATCACTTTAACAGAATGTCGTATCAACGCTACAATCAGGCCTATAACCCTTCTGTAAAAACATTATGGATCACCAAGCATGGCACGCTCTAACACCTTTGATCACAAGGGGGGAAACCCTATAATCACACACACACACGCACGCACACATTCTCTAAACAACAGAAAGGGGGGAGATGTACATGGTCGTAAATCTATTGCCCTCTGACTGGACCTGCATACAGAAGAAAAAGGAACTCATACTTAGTCATAAATCTCACCAGGGGGTCTGACAGGAGCTGCATACTTCGCTATCCACATACCCCTCCCTCTATGACAGCGAACGGGGGTGTCACTTCAGAAATTCAGAACCAGTCTAGTGTTTCTGAATGTCATTTCAGAACCCGTCTACTGAGAAACAGCGTGGGGACTCACAGTTTGACAGAAACAGCGGGGGAGATGCATGCCACTTGGGGTTGGAAGAAATCATGCATACCACTTGGAAGAAACCATTTTCTGCTTAAACAGACAGATCCATGCAAGCCACACAGGCATGGGGTTTTAAGAAAACACACATTGTATTTTTCTTAAATCCTCTACACACACACACACACACACACATACACACACACTTATTCTGAAATATTCAGGAACACACACACACACACACACACACACACACACACACACACACACACACACACACACACACACACACACACACACACACACACACACACTTATTCTGAACATATACATATTGTATCTTTCTTAATTCCCCTACACACACACATACACACACTTATTCTGAACATATACACATTGTATTTTTCTTAATTCCCCTACACATACATTCTGAAATGTTTATTCTGAAAATAAAAAAAACGTTTATTTTGAATTTTTATTTTATTTCTGACGATAAAAAAAAAAATTATTTTGAAGAAAAAAAATCAGAAAATTCTGAAAACTCCTCCTCCTCTTCCGAAACCGGATATCGCTCCCCTCCTAAACCGGAAGTCATCGCCCAATCACAGAAGGGGGCGGGACTGAGGGGGCATAAATCATATAAAAAGGGGCGTGGTTACGATCAATCAAACTAAAAGGGGCGTGTTTTGCATAATGTGACAGAAAGTGACTTTGAATACTCTCTCTCTAGAATCATGTGACCTGTGGCGTAGCCTGAGCCTCTCTCACGAGATAAAGCTGGGAACGAGGTTACTGAGCCTCAGACAAGGTTTGGCCAGTTAAAATGTCTAAATGGACGAGGAGCAGGAAACCATCCAATTACCAGACGACTGCTCTACCTCCTGAGCCACTGTCACATGTCTACAATGTTCCCATCGAGCGCACCAGGTTTGCGTCTTCAAACCACGTCTGCAGAGTTGTGCCTGACGCTTCGCTGGACGCAATTACAAGCCAATGCAAAAAGTTATAAGTTGAGACAACTTGCGGCTGGGTGGCGCAGCGGACACTCGTCACCAACGCAAGAGACACTGGTTCGACTCCGGCTGTCGGCATTGCCTCCGGCTTGGGCCGGCCGTCATATAACTCAATTGGCAGAGTTAGCGGGTGGAAGTCGATGGGTGGTAATCTGGACGTTTTGGACAGCGACTCCTACAGGTCGGTTGGGGGACGCCTGCACAGCAGAGACAGGAAAATGGCGGGGGTAGTGTGAGCCTCCCACACGTTACACCTCGCCAAATGAGAGTCCGCACTGGCAGGTGAAAAGATGTGACAGGCTGCCTCCACATGTATCGGAGGGGACATGTGATGCAAGGCTTCTATCCTCCCTACAACCGGCCAGTGGGGGGCATATGCGAGCAACGTTCAAGACAGGGGAGGGGAGAATTGGCACAGCTAAATTGGGATGGGAGAAAAATAGAAAAGGAGGAGAAAAAGTGAATAAAAAAAAAAGTTGAGACAACTTATACATTTGATTTAGATTTTTTTTTTTACAGTGTGGAAGCTAAACATGACTTTTCAATGTATTATAAGATAAGATAAGATAAGATGATCCTTTATCCCCTTGGGGAAATTCGGGAGTCAAAGCAGCATGGGGGGGGGGGGGGGGGATACAGGGGGGGGGATACATAGCTTCACAGTCCTATACAGTCCAGTATCTATATACACTATAGATACAGATACAATATAATATACAAAAAGTACAAACACAAGATAGTCCAGTGATGAGAGTCCAGTGATGTGAGTCTCTAGTGCAAAGTACCAGATAGTCAGTACAGTGATGTGAGTCTCTAGTTCTCAAGTCCTGATGAAGTTGTGAAAAGTAGACTCGCCAATATGATAATACCATAGATAGCACATTATATAAATTCGATTAGATATGATTTGTGCCTCAAATAAAGTCTCATCAGGTTTGGTTATTTTGTCTTGCTTGTAATTATAAATCAGTGTTCTGATTTATGATGGGATAAAAAAAATTATGGGGCTTCCCATCTGCATTTCCTTCAACAAGTACGTTTTATTCATATCGATTCGCTTGTTTGTTCTAAAGCGCTTTACAAAAACATAACAACAACATAAATCTTGCAATGAAAAAGAAAATGCAAACGGATTCCGTAGATCTAATATTTTAGTGACGGTTGTCCTTGTTTAACCATAATTTATGTGCTCGGAAAAAACCCAGATCAGGCTTGTAAAACACGTAACAGAGAGTTAATAAATCATAACTTGAAAGAGTCGTACTCATGAACTCTTGTTCACTGAACATCAAGTATGCCTGAATGAAATACTGAGCACAAGCAAGTATTTAAGTTTTCTTTTTTTATGTACTCAGAAAACGTTTAATTCAACCTTTAAAACAGTCTGTCAAAACAATTAGTATTTTTCACTTATCCTCTTCTTCTTCTTCCTCTAAAATCAGTTGACAGAGAGTGCAAAGATTGGGCTTCGGTGAGTACTTTAGCCCATTCAAGTCAAGGACCCCCAGACTGACATGTAATAGGTCAGGGACCCCCATCTGAGAAGATAGTTCTTGTTAGATGTGATTTAGTGGAGAATTCCATAATGGTCTGTACTCTGTACGTAGGTGGCGAGATAATAATAGAGGGGAGTGAATAGTCATTCTTATACACTTGTCTTGTGATTACCACTAGTAAATAAAACATTAGGGAAATTAAACTACTGGTCCCCAGACCCCACTTTGAGAACCAATGCTTTAGGATTATAATTATTAATTATTGAAATGATAAATGGCTGCATTTATATAGCGCTTTTATCCAAAGCGATTTACAATTTGTTCCTCACATTTGACCCATTCACTCACACAAACGCACACCAACGGCGGAGGCGACCATGCAAGGTGCCAACCTGCTCATCGGGAGCAATTAGGGGTTAATTGCTCAAGGACACTTCGACAAGCTGCCCGGGAGGAGTGGGAATCGAACCGGGAACCTCTGGATTGCCCGACGACTGCTCTACCTCCAGAGCCCTGTATTATAATTAATATATAAAAAGGATTATAATTATTATAACTATGAATAATACAATTATGGAAATCAGGTATATTAATGAATGAATATTAATTATTAATGATAAATTGTGGATTTACTGGTCCAAAGTAATAATAAAAAGCCTGCACAGTGACAAAAATATATTGAGGTTCTTTAGATGCAAAAATAGATAATTTATTTACATGGTGAAAAAAGGACTGAAACGTTCACTTATTTCACTATGTCACCTTTTATTTCACCATGTAAATAAAGAATACATATTTTGGTCAAAAGAGCCTCAATAGATTTAGTCAAGTGTGCAGGATTTTTCTTAATACATTAGACTATTATGTGAGCCTCCAGCACCTGGCCCACTCCTTGGTAAGCCTTGAGTCAAGAGGCTAGAGCACAAACCTTTCTACACTGTTGCATTTGTGGATTTACTGCCATGTTTTACCATATACAAGTCTTGTAAGATTTGTAAACATTTTCCGCATGGGTATATATTTAATTTGAAATCTGACCTTGATATGACCGGGAACTCTAACCACTTTCTGACTTTCTCAGTTAGTTAACCGCAGTACCAGTGGAATATGACATGCTGTGTGACGAGGTGTGTGACGACGTGAGTCCAGGCTAAAGTTAATTGTTTGGTATTTTTTTATAAAACCCTCTGAGTCACAGTTGTCCTGTAGGAATGCCTGGGTTCTGGACTCTGGACAAAAACAACAAGGCTGGGCTTTGAAGCGGCCACTAATAACACTGTAGCTGTTATAATAACTGCTCTGTCAATGTTTCTGGTCATAGTGGGTGATTAACAGGGCCGGGAAGTCACTTTTAAAATCTAACCCATTAAATCATGGTTTCTTTATCGGGTTCTCTGGTCCAGGGTCGTATTTTGATCCCACCTGTATTAGATGTACGTTTGAACCTGCTTCTTTGGGCCTGTGCTTTAGTGGCAAAACTCTGGGACAGGATATTTAAATGCCTAAAGTTTTACCAGTAAACATGTCCCTAGCTGGACTTCAATGTGGGGCGGTGGACCTGGCTATGCTTCTTTCAAGAAGGCATTCTTTTAAATTGGAAATCACCATTCAGGATAGAGATCTGCTGATGTCTGCCCATTAGATCTGCTGATGTCTGTTGATGTTGGCTCCATTAGCTATGTTCAGCCTGGCTGGCGATAGCCATGGTCTAGCATGGTACTGTATGTTATGGTTGGGTTCGTGTCTCCATTGCATTTCTTGTAAACTCTCTGGTTTCTAGGCAACCTTTCAAAATCACACCACCAACTGCTACACAAGCTAAACCATGATGATACAACAATCCCAGCCAGCTTTGGCCAGGTCTGGCTATGTTGTGGCTGTCTCAGCCAGGGTCCAGCCAGATTTGGCCAGATTCTAAAGACAATGGAGACGCTCACTGTGTACCAGACAGGCCACAGCACGGCTAAAACCTGGCAAGTTAGTGGAGACACCTTTCAGACACTGGGTTAGAGATCTGCTGATGTCTTACACTCCACCATTCAGACACTGGGTTAGAGATCTGCTGATGTCTTTGAGCTTAGAGAAGGGTAAATCCCCAAAATAATTCTGATCTGTGACCCCTATAATGATCTGTGACCCTATACAGATATGTGACCCCTATAAAGATATGTGACCCCTATAAAGACTTATCTTTTATCCCACCTGTCTCTTTTCCTTTTAAAAAATTTCGATTTGCCTTTTTTTCTTAAACAAACATGAAACATACATCCAACAACAAACAAGACATTTGAAAAAATAAGGAAATAAAATAAAAAAGAGAGAAAAGATTAATGAAGAAAACAGTGGCTCATAGTCATTTCTTTGTGTAAGACCACTTAATTCTATAAGTCTAATGCTTCATGTTTCTATGACAGTGTGTCCTTGTTAGTTTGTGAGGCATAGAAACCGAGGGATGCCTGGCCATTCACGACACCAAAGAATGATTCAAATGTTTCCTTTTCAGGCTATTTCACCTAATTAATAATTTTTTACATTTACATTTAGTCATTTAGCTGACGCTTTTATCCAAAGTGACTATACAAAAAGTCAGCAGGAAGGGTACAACTCTGGCAGATACTTTAGGGTAAGTAAGATTGTTCGTCAAACAGTGTTGGGTAAAAGTGATAGTGATACTAAAAGACATTACAAAGGTTAGTAGTTAGTATTTATTTTTATTTAAAAAAATTCATTTCATTTCAGATATTGATTGAAGAAGTGTGTTTTTAGTCGATGACGTAAAATTGGGCAGCCATTGTCCATGAAAATTGGGCTCTCCTAACTGTGGTGGGAAGTTCGTTCCACCATTGTGGAGCGAGGGCAGAGAATAGCCTGCTTCTCTTTGATGACCCCCCTGGAGCTCGGATAGGAGTAGGTCTGAGGCGTTCAGAAGATGTAGAGCGTAGGGGTTTTGAGGGTGTGTAGTTAGAGACCATTGACTGGAGGTGGGAGGGAGCCCTTCCCTTCTCTGCACGGTATGCCAGGTTAAGGACCTTGAAGTGCAAATTTGGTGCGGCAATGAGAAGCCAGTGCAGCTCTCTAAGAAGTGGGGTAACATGTGCTGACTTGAGGTTGGAGATCAGGAGGGCTGCTCCGTTCTGTGTGAGTTGAAGTGGCTTGGTGGTGGTAGCCGGTAAACTAGCTAGCAGTACATTGCAGTAGTCTACACCCTCCCCAGGCCGACAGTGGGACAATGTGTGCAACGACCAGGAAGGGAATTGGCATAACGACTAAATTGGGATGGGTGAAAAATACAGAAAAAAAAGAAAAGAAGAAAAAAGGTTGATCAGCGGGGAGGATTTAGTAGCTCCATTTTGCTTAGGTTCAGTTTGAGGTGATTGGTCGTCATCCAGGCGATAGCAGTAATAGCAGTAATATATGAGAAGGCATGAGATGTGATAATGTTACCCAGAGATTTGGTGTAGAGAGAGAAGAGGAGGGGTCCAAGGACCGAGCCCTGGGGGACACCCGTCTGTAAGGGGAGGGGGGCCGACAGGATGCCTCTCCATGATACTTGGTAGGAGCGGTTGTCAAGGTAGGATGACAGCCATACCAGTGCAGAGCCTACAACTCCCATTCCTGTGAGGAATGCAAGGAGGATCTGATGGTTGATTGTGTCGAAGGCTGCTGACAGGTCCAGGAGAATCAGGACAAAGGAGAGGCCATTCGCTTTCGCAAGTGAAGAGCCTCTGACCGCTGTGGAGTGACCAGTCTTGAAGCCTGACTGATCACGGTCAAGGAGGCCGTTCTGTAATAGATAGTCAGTGAGCTGGTTGGATACAGCGCGTTCAAGTGATATAGAGAGGAAGGAGAGAAGAGAGACATGGCGATAGTTACTGTATCTATGACAGTGGGGTTCAGGGTTGGTTTTTTGATGAGCATTGTGACTCTAGCATGTTTTAGGAAGTTCAAATCAAATCAAATCAAATTGATTGTGTAAGGCCCGACAACACACGTTAATGTCCCCATGGGCCGGACACGTCTTCTTTAAACAAGTCAAGAAGAAACATCACAATAAGTCAAGAACAGAAGTTGGGACCAACTTCAGAGTTGAGAGAGGAGTTTTAAATGGGTGGGGGCTGTGAGAAGCAGCTGCGGATGTTCTCTACCTTTTTCTCAAAGAAGGTGGCCACTGGCCAAGTCCTCCGCAGAGAGGGTGGAGCGAGGACATGGTGGCATGCAGTTTGCAGAGGTTGTTAGCATATTATTGATAATATACTGGAGGGTTTTACGGGAAAATGACTATAAAAAAAGATTGTCTATTTTTCCAAACGTCTCCCCCAAGTCCCTATAAAGTAGCCTACTTATATAAAGTACCCTAAAGTATAAAGCAAGTCTGCCAGTGAGTCGTTTAAAACATGTTTAGCCTCGAACCTTGATTCAATTTGATGATAAGAATGTTTTGAGGACAGAGAAAGAACATTTGTAAAGCCACTGTTAGGGAATGATATGATCTGTAATCTGTTAAATCTAATCTAATGTAATCTGTTCAACTCTGTGGCTGGTCAGTCACTGTTCCTGGTCACCAGGGTGCTCATACGTATGTGTGTGTGTGTGTGTGTGTGTGTACGTGTATATATATATATTCAACATATTGTGGATGAGCCTCATCTCACCATGGAAGCAACTGACTCAAAAGGAATGTGTATGACTATGAGGTCATCCTACCTGAGATCAGGGTAGGCCCTTCCCTACCTCATCACCATATCAACTGACCAATCAGTGAGGACTCAGGATGAACATTCCATTGCCTAATATAGCTGCTGCCACTACAAATGCATCCTCTTCACCTATGGAATGTAATGTTAACAAGCCGTGACTCACTTGAGTAATGTGCGGATGGAAAGGCCCCACACATTCTCTCCCTGGTGAGGGATAGCAAGGATCAATGTATCAAAACAGCTAAGAAGGTACTGCAGATACCACCAACATACCACAATTTCTTAATTTTTTTATGAAATAAGCTTTTGGGAAATTATTGATCTTAAATATACATTAGATCTATTTTACCAATGTTTACACATTTTATCAATGTAAAATTATTATTAATAATTCATTTATTATATTATTATTGTTTTCTTTATTTTTATTTTTACAGCAAATACAATTAAAAAAAATGTACCTGTTGTCTAGTGTTAGCCCTTGTATCAAGTGCTGAGTCGATCAACTAGAGAATAAAAACATGTCACCATTGCTATTTTTAAACTGGGATAACAGTTACCCATTTGTGTACATTTGAGTTGTTTATACGTATTGGCACCTATGCATCCCTAACACTGAGAGATTCCAACGCCTGACACCATCCTACGTAAAGTCTGATATCACTGGCCGTTGGCTTGACTCATCACCGTAGCTTGCTAATACCAGCCATTAAAGCTCAGACAGTATTCAAAGTCACTGGCGCTGTATGGAAACCAGTGGTTGAGCAATGAGCAATTACAGGCTTTATTTAAATGGAGTAACCCTATATCTTTTCTTCCAGTAAGATGGACGTCACAGGAAACATATGGTTCATGTTGTAAATGTTGTCTTTGGACCTCCTACTGACGCCTAGAGAGAACCCAGCTGGAACCACAGAGATAAGCTAGCATACATACACACACACACACACAAAACATGCTTGCATTCACACACACGTACACTTGCACGCACACACACGTTTGCGTGTGCATACAAAAAGACACACACACATGGACATACTCACTATTGCTTTCTCTCGCTCTTTCACACACACACACACACACACACACACACACACACACACACACACACACACACACACACACACACACACACACACACACTCACACTCACACTCACACTCACACACACACACACACACACACACACACACACACACACACACACACACACATACACATACACACACACACACACAAATCCAGCATCTCAGTTCCTCCTCCTCTCTTATCATATCTCTGAATGCCACTTTGTAAACAGAATATCTGAGATACTTGACTTGTTATCACAATGTCTGTCTCTACCACTCATCACCAGCCCTGGTGGAGACATGAGGGCGGAGTTAAGTCGCAGCACCTTTACAGTACCTAGTGGGGTCATGTTCGTATAGACCGTTCCACTGGAATCGTGTTGGAATTGGTCCTGCAGGTGTATTTCCTGTCAACTATTGACATTAGCAAACATTGCAATGGAGAATAAAAGTGGGTCCTTTTAGAATGTTATCGCTGTCACTTTGAAACCATCTATACGTGTAATGTCGCTCTGCTAGCACATTCCAACATTGTCATTTTAATTATTAATTCATTTGACAACATTACAGAATACTGTTTTGTTCTGTTCATACCTGTGACTTTCTGTATGTTGTGTTGGTTATGAGTTTATTTTGAAAATCAATTCCAAAACAAAACAAAAACTGGGAAACACTTTTATTCTGAAAATTAACTCCAAATCAGAGAAATGTTAATCCAAACCAAAAATGTGGTGGGGGGGGGAACCTTATCAAATCAAATCCATTCCCCTGACTAATCAGGTGACACGCCTTATCTGTGCGTCATCTTAAAAGGAGCCACCTTTCTCAGCAAACACCTTGGTTTTACTGGCTGTCACCGTCTGTCGTCTCTCCCAGCCCGGATGGGAGTGAATCACGAGCCATTACGACATGAAAAACTCAGCACCACAATGAATGATCGGTTTCTACCATCCTAATGACTAATGAACAAGATAATACTAACGTACATGGTATGAAAACCCACAATAATTCACTTGATCGCAGCTAATCAATATGATTAATTTATCGTCTTGACTGATCAAGCTCCACAGCTTTTCTGTCACTGTGTGTGTGTGTGTGTGTGTGTGTGTGTGTGTGTGTGTGTGTGTGTGTGTGTGTGTGTGTGTGTGTGTGTGTGTGTGTGTGTGTGTGTGTGTGCGTGCGTGCGTGTGCTCGCAGGTGTGTCACCTTAAAAGCACCTGTGGAAAAAGAGTGTCAGCATACAGTGTGAAGCCGAAAGTATGCAAGAATTCCAACCATCCCTTTTTAAGGTTTGGTGAGAATGTCTACCTGCCGACCACACCAACGAGGAAGAAAACATCAAATCATCACCAAAACATCACCTGATCTTCTGTCTGCAGCCACTTAAAATGTTTTCCTTTAAAATAGTTTTTTAATCTTTGTATTTACCGAACGTACAGTGTAATCTTTTTCAGCAATGCCCTGCTTCACACACACAGACACACGCACACATACACACAGTTACACACATTCTGTCATGCACCTCCAGGCCTCCAGGCTTCCCGTCCTCTATAATCCTTGGTTCTCCCACTCTATCCCGACCGCGTGTTGCTTTCTAACAGCGGAGGAGTGCAAGAATGTGACAATTTGACCATGTGACCGCGGCAACGCGGGAGAGCGGCAGTGCGGAAATAGGCTGTCTATTGCCATTCTCTAAGACAAACGCTAACCTTAACCAGCTCCTTAACAGCGCCTAAACTTAACCGTTCTAACCTTAACCAACTCCGAAACAATGCCTAACCTTAACCTTAACCATGCCTAACCTTAACCTTAACCATAGAAAGAATATTGCCATTCTCTAAGACAAACTCTAACCTTAACCAGCTCCTTAACAGCGCCTAAACTTAACCGTTCTAACCTTAACCAACTCCGAAACAATGCCTAACCTTAACCTTAACCTTAACCATGCCTAACCTTAACCGGCGAAAGAATACACGTTAAAAAAAAAATTTATGGGATTCGAACTTGTCAACAACGGACCGCAGGACCGCTGCGCTGCCAGGTGAGCTGAGCTTCGAATGAAAATCATGGCGGATTAGGGCGGTTACATAATGCCGCAAGTTCTGCCGCTCCGCTCTGCCGCTCCGCTCTGCGGTTGCCGCGCCTGCCGCGGGGCGTGTCGCAGCCAATCAGGGAAAACGCGGAAGCAACGGCAGCACTGCTCCGCTGTTATTAAGCAATAGGCATCCCGACCTAGCTTCTCTCTCTCTTTTAAGAACAGGATGGGGTGCAGGTGTGTGAAGACCAGAGGAGCAGCTGATTGACATCTACCGGCTGATTGCTCTTCCTATTTAGACCTGGCTCAGATGTCATGAGGCTGCCAGATCGTAGTTTCCTATTTACCAGTCAGTCCATATACTCTTGCTTTGTCTCATGTCAGACCTTGTTCATTTGCTTTACCTAACTTGTCTTGTCCTCCCTTGCTTGCAGTTCCCTACCTGGCTTCACACCCTGCTCCCTGGATCCCTGTGTATGACCTCCGCCTACCTGACTACTCTTCTCTGTGTTAATGCCCTGGACCGCCTGAGAACCCGCTCCCGGCTACGACCCCCACTCGTCTGACTACCCTGCTTCTTGCCCACTCCCTGGACTGTCTAAGGACCTAGTTACCGTGTTCTCCCTTTTCCAAATAAATATACCCGCCATTTGGGTTTTCTCTGATTCAACATAGTGTCTGCCTGTTTGTGTCTGCATCTGGGTTCTGGCTTTAGTTAAACCGTTACATATTCAGACACCTGGGAGCTGCCCAGTGCAACCACAGTCTGATACCGTTGGCCACTGAGGCAGTCTGGGGTTAAGTGCCTTGCTCAAGGGCACATCAACAAGGTTACGAGGTAAGTGGGGATCAAACCGGTGACCTTCCATCAAACTTTCAAAGTGGTGCTTACTACAGTATGTCAAGAGAAGGTGTTTTGGATAAGATCCTCGACCTCATGGCATGGGATCAAATCCCACTATTGGATTTCATAGACCGAGCATTGTATGGTCAAGGTGACATTTGTACCAGTGAGTTCACTGATTGACTTCATTGTTACATCGTCCTCAGAATGACTTGTCAACATTCACATGTGATCTCGTACCGTACGCCTGAAAGGGGAAACACCACCTTGTTTTCAGAGTGATTCCTGTGCACTTTTCTTTTCTCTCTTTTCTGTAAATAGGAAACTACGATCTGGCAGCCTCATGACATCTGAGCCAGGTCTAAATAGGAAGAGCAATCAGCCGGTAGATGTCAATCAGCTGCTCCTCTGGTCTTCACACACCTGCTGCACCCCATTCTGTTCTTAGAAGAGAGAGAGAAGCTAGATCGGGATAGAGTGGGAGTACCAAGGATTATAGAGGACGGGAAGCCTGGAGGCCTGGAGGTGCATGACAGAATATGTGTAACTGTGTGTATGTGTGCGTGTGTCTGTGTGTGTGAAGCAGGGCATTGCTGAAAAAGATTACACTGTACGTTCGGTAAATACAAAGATTAAAAAACTATTTTAAAGGAAAACATTTCACATTCACACTGGTGTCTTCACGTAACATCAGCCACATCAATGACAAGTGTGCGTGGAGGTGCGCTGCTGGCCACAAAAAAAAAGAATGTGATCAAATTGGGTCACTCCTTTAAAAGAGTCAAGCCTATAAAGTGTCCATCTGACGGTGTGGTCCTATAATCCTCCACATCCTTCAACCCTGTGGCGAGGGTCGAAACCATGACGACCATCCCGACGCGGGATTTAAACATCTCGACGCCCGATAGCCGGCTAGCCAGCGGAGCTAACGGCGAAAACATCCAGGAACCGAGTCCTTTGTTGTACCAGCACGGCGCGGGTCCCGACCCCCCCCTCCCCCCTTCCCACCCACGTCAACAAAGCCCCCCCAACCGGCAACCCCACGGACAAATCGCCTGATAAACTAGCCAACCTAGCCAGGCTGGCTATGTTTACCAGCCCAGGAGAACAAAAGGTTGCCGCCAGAAAAGACAGGACAAAGGACTCCCCCTCCCCACACACCAACACACAGACCTCACGGAGACAACAACAAAGCCCCCCCCCCTCCCTCCCCCACAGCAGCACCAGAAGACAGTTACCTGGAACTCGAAGACATCAATAACACAGCTAATAAAAACGGACTACACATCTTTCACCTTAATGTAAACAGCATTAAGCATAAGCTGGACGAATTAAGAAACCTGTTTATGAGCGGTA
This sequence comes from Notolepis coatsorum, assembly GCF_963971535.1. Lineage (NCBI taxonomy): Eukaryota > Metazoa > Chordata > Actinopteri > Aulopiformes > Paralepididae > Notolepis > Notolepis coatsorum. The sequence goes on from NC_140167.1 coordinate 59,982,463, forward strand.
AGGTAGACATAATATGCTTTACTGAAACTAAACTTGATCCATCTGTAACAGACCCTGAAATAGAAATAGAGAACTATACTATAGTCCGTAATGACAGAAACCAGTATGGAGGTGGTGTTTGTATGTACATACATAAGGACACCAAATTCATTACCCGTACTGACCTTCATCATGAGACAATTGAAACCGTATGGGTGGAAATTTTATTTGAAAGGGCAAAATCTGTTCTAGTCGGCACAATATACAGACCGCCAGATCAAACTGGCTTTTATGATACTCTGGATGTGTGCTTAGCTGGAGCTGAGGATGCGGAAAAAATTCTTATTGGGGATTGGAACACGGATATGCAACAAAAAAATGCACCCGTCTTCAAATCCTTCAATAGGTTTTGTGATCTGCACGGCCTCAGCCAACTAATCACCCAACCCACAAGGATATGTGAATCAACTCAGACTACCATTGACCTCATACTGACCTCTGACAAGTCCAAGATCTCCAGTAAAGGGGTTATAGCATCCGGGTTAAGTGATCATTACATGATATTCTGTACCCGCAAAAAGCTAAAGCTAAAGGCTGGCTGTCACAAAACAGTCACATCTAGAGACCTCAAAACCTACTCTAGCGAGGCCTTTAACCTTGAACTGGAGAGTCTGGACTGGTCAGATGAACTCAATGGTACACTGGTTGAAGAAACTTGGCTTGGCTTCAAAACCAAATTTTCATCAATACTAAACAAAATGGCCCCCCTAAGAACCACCAGGGTAAAAAATCGCGCTGAGCCATGGATGCACACTGAAATACTGACCGCTATGAAAGCCAGAGACAAAAAATGCTCTGAGTTTCGTAAAAGTCAGTCAAAGCTTACCAAAAGCACGAGCAGTGAACTCCAAGACCACGTGACTGAACTCAAACTAGAAAGAAACAGACTAAGAAATGACGTAAACTCCATGATCAAAACTGCTAAAAAAAATTTCATCAATGACAAAACCGAGGAAAACAAAAATAAACCACGTGAACTTTGGAAATTACTCAACAATCAACTAGGCTGCAGTAAAAAACTCAAAACCAGGTTCTCAAACATAAACATAAAGACGGACAACACGCTCATCACAGACAAGCTGGATGTAGCCAATTACTTAAACACTTTCTTCACAAACATAGCCACAACACTGGTAAACAAACTACCCTCCCACTCAGGGCAGTATGGGGTAGAACACATAGTAGCATACTACATGAACCTAGGCGTCCACAAAGACGACTTCAAACTGGAAATAGTAACTACAGATGAGGTACTCAAAAAACTGAGCGCCCTCCAACCAAACAAGGCCACTGGCCATGACAACATCCCCTCCAAATTCCTCAGAGACTCAGCAGCAGCCATCACCCCAGTCATCACACACATAATAAACCTCTCCATAAAACAGGGACACGTCCCCAAGGACTTCAAAATTGCGAGAGTAACACCCCTGCACAAAAAGGGCAGCAAATTAGACCCGGGTAACTACCGCCCTGTTTCTATCCTTACATCCATCTCGAAAGTCATGGAAAAAATAGTATACGAACAGATCGAAAAGTACCTCGCGGAAAAAAATCTAATCTACGAATTCCAATCTGGCTTCAGAACATCCCACTCCACTGACACATGCCTTCTCTACTTGAACGACCACATCAAACAAGAGGTGGACGCGGGCAAATACTGCGGCATGGTCATGCTGAACCTACAAAAGGCCTTCGACACTGTCAATCACACCATTCTGATTGACAAGCTAAAAGCAATTGGTTTTGATAGTTTATCAGTGAGCTGGATACAATCCTACCTGGAGGGGAGGGAACAGATGGTGGAAGTAAACGGTACCCTATCCCCCCCCCTCACAGTGAGCTGTGGTGTTCCACAAGGAAGCATACTAGGACCGCTACTATTCCTAATTTATGCAAATGACATGTCGTCAGCTTGTGACTGCAACTTGTTCCTGTTTGCGGACGACTCAGCCCTGCTGGTCTCTGACAAGAACAAGTTACAGGTTGAAAAAGCCCTCAGCTCGGAACTAGGCAAAATCTGCATATGGCTCGCCGACAACAAACTATCATTACACATGGGCAAAACAGAGTCCATTCTCTTCGGTTCAAATAACAAACTCAGCAAGACCGACGGCTTCTCGGTTACAGTGGGTGACAATATTATCACAAGGAAAGATGAAATTACCTACCTGGGTTCCATCCTAGAGGCTAATCTTTCCTGTGACAAAATGGCATCCAATGTAATAAAAAAAGTCAACCAACGAACGCGATTCTTGTACCGGATCTCCTCTCTGGTAAACAAGAATACCCTGAAGACTCTAGCAGGAGCACTCATTCAAGGGTACTACGACTATGCTTGCACCTCATGGTACCAAAGCACCTCAAAGGCACTAAAAAACAAATTACAAACATCTCAAAACAAGCTAGTCAGACTACTACTTGACCTGACTCCTAGAACCCACCTCACCCCTGCCCACTTTGACAACCTAGGATGGCTTAGAGTAGACGACAGAGTACAGCAACTTGCAATGGGCCTGGTCTACAAGATACACTACGCGACCAAGGTACCCATGTACATGTCAAAATACTTCCCAAAGGTCAGTGAATACCACGATCACAACACCAGAGGGAGCTCCACAAATCATGTAAAACCCAGATTCGGCTCAAACAAGGGACTAAACACGTTTCGCAATTATGCCACATCAATGTGGAACGCCCTACCTAAAGCTGTAAAGGAATGTGAATCACTACCCACCTTCAAAAACACTCTCAAAAAACACCTACGTGAGACTGCAATTCG